>NC_045443.1:103807796-103971043 GCF_002776525.5 Piliocolobus tephrosceles | reverse complement strand
TTGCTTGAACCCAGGCGGCAGAGGTTGCAGTGAGCTGAGATCACACACTGCACTCCAGCCTGGGTGACAAAGTGAGACTCTGTTTCAAGAAAAAAAAAAAGCAAATAATAATGATCCTTAGAAGAGCATTTTGATCATAACACAGTAAAGCTTTCATCAGCACAAAAGACATCTGCTAGTTAAGTTATATGGGTAAGAAATCCAAAGTTTAACTGTTTCTTTTTCAGATATGAACTTCATGGAGAACGGGTATCATTGACTGCCTTTCTTCTTCTTAAAAGTAAACCAAATGAGCCCTGCCTCACATAAAAATATTAAATTCTTATATAAACCTTACCAATGGCCTGAGAAATGCAAGGACATTCACTAAGAAATTTGTGCAAAAATTGTTTTTCTTGGAGAGCAGGATAAATTGTAAGAAGAAACAAACTTCTAGAATACTTTGAGAAGGGAGTTGCTTCTATTTTCACTAAACAAACAAGGGAGGTTTTATCTAAAGTTTGTATGTAGCATAAAAATGTACTTAATACATTCAAATTCTAAATAAATACTGATCATTGGTATTATAAAGTGTGATTTGGTACATTTGTGTAATCTGAGGACTTACTTTGTAAGTTTCTGTTAACACATTAATAAAATGTAATTGTACATTTCAAATACGATTATGTTTACTTCACATCATTTATTCAGAACATCAATTCCCTCAGTTATTCTCACAACCTTCAACCCTTTAAGGAGTTGTACCAAAATTAAAAATCATTAGGTTTGATAATGACAAGTGAGAAAAACAGCTCCTTATGGGTTGAATGTCATAAGCCAAATATAAATGGTTAAGAAAACATTTACAAGTATTATATAGGTAATATAGTTCATTACAAATTGTTTTCTGTTCATTACAAATGTCTGTTTTAAACTTGAAAATGATGCACAACTAGGGTCTATGTGATGTTTGTGTCTTCTGAGGGTCTATGTGATGTGTGTGTCTTCTGTAATGCTAATATTACCCATTACACAGATCTGGGCTAATACTGCACCACAGTACTGAGAATGTGCTGGATCTCTAACGCCATCAATGGAAGTGGACTGGACACCAAAGTGCTGGATTTCCAATCTCTCATCCAATGTCAGTTCTTCTTTAGTTAGTAGGAGGTGAAGCATCTACCTTCCCCATGGCTTCCTCATTGAAGAGCAGCTTTCGAAGTATATTTGCATAAAATGGTCCATACACTTGTTTGTTGAGATTCACAATGTTTGCATATTGACAGCCTAGGGATTCTAGCTCCTGCTGAATGACAGCTAGGCCTCCTGGCATAGGAGGCATGCATTTTTGAGGGCTTGGAAGACAAAGTAGGCTTTTCATGTAAAGCTTAATTCGTTTATCTGAAGGGGAAAAAAAAGATACCTTTATCTGTCCATTATTAAAGTACATACTTTTTAAAAACAAGAACAAGTAATTGTAGTAGGTTGACTGCAATAATGTTCCCAATTCTTTACCCCTCCCTGTACCCATCCCCTTTCCAAGGTAGCTTTGCAGCTCCTCCTATCAAAGGCTGGAGGGTTTTCCCCATCCTTTTTATCTGGTTGGCTCCGTGACTTACTTTGGCCAATACAGAATGCGGTGGAAATGCCAGAGTACCAGTTTCATGCCTTGGCCTCAAGAGGACACTCTTGTTCATGTCCACTCTCTATCTACTACCGCCATGAGAATAAGCCTGGGCTTGCTGGAGGATGAGAGATCAAGGAGAGGGAAACCCAGCTGTTCCATCTGAGGGCATCCTAGACCGGTGCATAGCCGACCAGCATCCAAACACCTGAGAAAGTCCACCAGGATCAGCAAAGCTTCCATCCTGAGCCACAGCTGACCCACAAACACATTAGTGAATTCAGCAAGACCAAAAGAGTCACCCGGTCGCCTCACAGACTGGTGAGTAATAATAAATGCTTATTTTTTTTAAGCTCAGGAGTTTTGTGGTATTTTGTTTTGCAGCAATAGCTGACTGATAGAAAATGCAGAGCCCTATTTGGGGGGAATCTTTTACAAAAGTTAATCCTAAATGTTCATGATTGTAATTACAGACACTAAAGCTGAGTTTGTAAACTGGCATTAACAGTCTGGCTCATGCAGTGTCTTTTTTAAAAACAGAAGCCATTTAAAATCAGAAGATTTCACATAGAAATCCATATTTCTGCTTTCTCTTGAAAAA
The DNA here is from genome assembly GCF_002776525.5 of Piliocolobus tephrosceles. Taxonomy (NCBI): domain Eukaryota; kingdom Metazoa; phylum Chordata; class Mammalia; order Primates; family Cercopithecidae; genus Piliocolobus; species Piliocolobus tephrosceles. The sequence goes on along the minus strand of NC_045443.1, from coordinate 103,968,839 downwards.
TCTAGAGATCTGGCAAACTTGGGGGCCCAAATTACCACACGGCAAGGGGGACCACACATCTAGGTTTCCCCAGGACAGTCAAAATTTACACCTGTTGTCCCGGCATAATTTTAAAAAGAGACTCTCAAAAGTATCCTGGTTGAACAATAAATTACATAGAGCCAGGCGCAGTGGCTCACACCTGCAATCCCAGCACTTTGGGAGGCTGAAGTGGGAGGATCTATTGAGCCCAGGAGTTCGAGACCAGCCTGGGCAATATAGTGAAACTTCGTCTCTACAAAAAAAATTAAAGATTAACCAGGCATGATGGTGCGTGCCTGTAGTCCCAGCTACTTAGGAGGCTGAGTTGAGAGGACTGTCTGAGTTCACGAGGCTGTAGTGAACTGTGATCATGCCACTGCACTCCAGCCTGGGCAACAGAGGGAGACTCTATCTCAAACATAATTAATTAATACTAAATAAGTTACAGGGCACTTCACACATGGCCAAGAATCAGGAGACACTGAGGAAGGGCCACTCCAACCACCACACCATTGTGCCACCTTCCCCGCCCTTCCTGCATCACTGCCTCGATGTATCTGAGTTTGACACGACTACACAAAAGCACAGAAATGCATATGGAAATCAGGCTGCAATAGCATGGGACAACTATTAGTAATACTGGACAGAAAAGACCTTCTATAGCTCAGGCTGCTCCAAGGGCTTTCTCTGGCTTTGGGAACAGAAACCTCACCAATATGAAGGTTTACTAAGGAAAATATGCCACATTGAATATGGACAACTATGATACTACTGAAATTCCTATCACCCAAGAATGCTCACAAAGATCATATATTCCAGCTAGGTGTGACCTAGAACTTAGTTTCAAATGTCCATGTCTTAGAATTCTTTCCTTTTACTAGAATGCCATGTCATGCCACGCCATGCCATCCCATCTCATCTCTGCCCAGAATCAAAGGCATCCTTCAATGTCGTGCCAAAAGTTACCTCCTTTCTGTGACTTTCCTTAGCATCTGTTTTCAGACTATCATGACATATGATTGCCAGTTGAGAAGGTGTCTCTCTCCCTTCTTGGACAGTGGACTCTTGAGCATGAGGGTTATATCTTTTTTATCTTTATATTCTTGATCTGGCATGTGACAGACACATTGTAAATGCTGACTGAACTTAAATGAGAATGGACTGAAAAGGGTCTATAAAGATAAATAACAAACTGAAAACCATGGCAGCCAGGGGAAAACGGGGACTGAAGAAGGCAAACAAAGGTGACTTAAGCCTTATCTGTGACTTTGTTCTCTTTTTTATATAGACAGGGTCTCCATCTGTTGCCCAGGATAGTCTCAAACTCCTGGCCTCAAGTCATCCTCCTGCTTCGGCTTCCCAAAGTGCTGGGATGACAGGCATGAGCCACTGTGCCTGGCCTTTGTCTGTAATTTTTCTACAGGGAGAAATTATTCTGTATCACCTGTACAACTGAAATTACTTGTTAAAAATGTAGATGGCAGGCAGGGTGCAGTGGCTCATGCCTATAATCCCAGCACTTTGGGAGGCTATGGTGGGCAGATCATGAGGTCAAGAGTTTGAGGCCAGCCTGGCCAGTATGATGAAATACAAAAAATTAGCCGGGCGAGGTGGCGGGCGCCTGTAGTCCCAGCTACTCGGGAGGCTGAGGCAGGAGAATGGCGTAAACCCGGGAGGCGGAGCTTGCAGTGAGCTGAGATCCGGCCACTGCACTCCAGCCTGGGCCACAGAGCAAGACTCCGTCTCAAAAAAAAAAAAAAATAGCTGGGCGTGGTGGCATGCACCTGTAGTCCCAGCTACTCGGGAGGCTGGGGCAGAAGAATAGCTTGAACCCAGAAGGCAGAGGTTGCAGTGAGCCAAGATCACGCCATTGCACTCCAGCCTGGGTGACAGAGCAAGACTCCATCTCAGAAAAAGAAATAGATGTAGGCATGCAAATAATTTACACAGCAGGTAATCCATAATTTTTACTTAGTATGTATTTGAAAGAAAAATCCCTTTCTAATATCTTCAAAAGGTTAAGAATTGTAATGGGAATTGGGGATTGTAATCCCTTCAGTAAATAAATAGCGCATCAATGAGAACAAAAGAAAGCACACTATGGGTACCCTGAGCAGAGGAAAACCATGGCCAACACTGATGAAGCCCTTCTCATGTTCCAGGAATCTCTCTGTTTAATTTATTCTAACTCCTCTGCAGGCATACATTTAGAGTTCACTGTATACTACTTTCCCTTTAGACTAGTTGCCTGACCCTCAGAGGCCCAGGTCTGTATCATCACAGATATGATCCAAACACTTTCCCTTAAGAAGGTTTAAAGAATGAAACCCCTTCAAAATCGTTCTTATGTCAGCAAGTGGTTCTGTCTCTCCTGCCTCATTTGCAGATGAGTCCATTTTTAGGCAAAGGCTGAAGTGACAGGAGTGTTTGTCCAGTTAGGAGCAGCCACACGGAGTCCCTGCCAAAGGTGTGTCCTTGGCTTCCAGGGTCGAAGGAGAGACGCCCAACTTAAGTTGCTAGGGCAACAGTACTTTGAGATTTCAAATGCTTTCAATTTGCAAAAGGACAGGCAAGTTGGACTGGGGAGAGCTGGGTGGAGAAAAGTTGCTTTACCAGATTTTAAGAGGCATCTCCTGGCCCTCAGCTTCCCTCTTCCTTCTGATACTGCAAGCATTTCCCTTATCCAAAGAAAAGGCACAGAGTACACTCGGACACTCTGGCCACTCTGCCAGCAAGCAGCAGCCTCCAGCTCCGACTGAAGTGCCAGTGAGGAACATGAGCTCTGGAGTCAGACAGGCTGGGGAAGGATCCCTACTCCGCCCCCAGCTTGTTATGGGACTTTGAGTGAAAGTTCCTTAACCTCTCCAAGTCTCCTATGCATTCACCCATTTCACAAACATTTATTAAATATATGTGTGCGTGCAGCATTGCACAAGAATATAGCAGTGAACAAACCTGCACACCGTCCTCATGAGGACTGCACACTACTGGGGATTTGGCAGTTTGCTGCGGAGACTGCTGGACGGTGTCTCAATCCCCACTCTATCCCTCTTCCTCCTAGAACACCATCTCTCAGGTTTTACCTGTTCAGCTGGGACGGCATGCTCTGAGGACAGACACGTGTCAGCACGCGAAGGTATATAGATAAGAGCTTGGTCACAGGTGATCATGGTCATGCTCTGTTTGTTATTGTCATCAACTGTCCCCTCTCAGGAGCAGCCTCCCCAGCAGCCCACAGTGTTGTATATACCGACACTGTTCCTTTCTGGGGGCAAAGTTGAAGCTTTGAACCACTGAAGTAGCCTGTGTGGCCTGGATCCCAGCATTCCGTGTCCCCAGGGATAAGGATGAACAACACTATTTGAAAGTCTCAAATTAATAGTATCTTAGGGCAGTCAATGTTGTACTTTGAAAATTTGCAGATTAATCCTAGCAGGTTAGTACATTCGAATTCTACACTCTTCTACTTTTGGTTTTCATCCTTGAACCTCTGTAGTAAACAACTGCTTTGTACCACACAGCAGCTTCTCCCCTTCTTTATGGCCACAATACTCTGATTTTGTTTCGGTGTAACCATCTCCTCCCTACTCTCATCAGGTGTTACAGAGAAAACTGACTCCTCCTTGGCTCCAGGAGGTGAATACGTGTTTCAGGCTTAACTTTCTTCCCCTCAGGCCACCATGACCAATTCAAGAATGGGACATGAACTACAGTCGGGCTAACTGGAGCCACTGAGACTCAAAGATGGGTTCACTGTTTGAGCTAACAGGGAGGCAGATTCCTTGTTTTTCACTTGACTTAAATATGGAAGGTTGTAGGCTGGAGCTAAAACCATCTTGCTGTCATGAGAAAAGTCTGCCTGTGAAGGCAGCCGGCCCAGGAGAAGGTAGTGTTGAGAGCTGGAGGCAGGAAAACTAGTGCCAGTGACAGCTGGAACTCTCATTAGGCTGTACCAGAAGCCAGCCCTACCCCTGGTCTTTTCAGTTAGATGAGAAAATAAATGCTCATTTTGTTTAAGCTAGTTGAGAAGTTTAGATTCTTGTCACAGGTAACAGAAAAGTCCTAACTGATACATTATCCATTTTCCCAACTCACCAACACAGCCTGACTTTGAGACAGTCAATTTCCTGGCCGACCATTACAAAAAGCCTGCACACTATGTCTCCTGGATCCACGCGTTTTCAGTCTTTGTCTCTTTAAGCCTGACCAAGTTCCTTCAGAGCTGCTCACAGCAGAACTGATATCTACTATCTGTGAGCATACTGCCAGCTGGTTTGAATTACTGCATTGATCTAGTATTTTAACATTACTCCAGCACTCTGTTATTCTCGTCATAAAATCTATTGGCTAAATGGATAATAGGCCCTGAAACATCCCCCCACTCCACGACACACAGAAGCAGCAATGAGTCCCAGGCCCTTGAAAACATTATTATTCCTTGACATTTTCAATACTTATCCTCTGAAAGCGGGTAATGTGTTTAAGACAAAAATTTGACTGACTTAATAATGAGTCAAAATCAGCAAGTTAAAGCAAATTGGAATTGAAGCAGAAATCAATAAAAGGACTCACCAATCAAGGACCAGATAGGATTGTCCTCCTCTTCAATGCTTGAAAATTGACCTATAAGATTAGCTTGAATCTCAGCACTGAAAGTGGGTAAACCTCTCTCCATCAGGGTCTTGTTAATCTCAGCACAAGTCTGAACACCAATAGAATTCAGGACTTCCTTCAAGTTAAAGGTCCTGTGAAACATAAAATGAAATTCCACCAGAGAAAGTTTTTGTTCATCAAGTTATTATTTTGAATATACAGACTTGTTTTAGATGTCTACCAATCTTCTCTTATACAGACAATAATAACCTCTATTAGAATGAACTTATAAAATAGTAACTCCTCCCAACCACCAACCTTCTTATGTAGCAGATTTTTAAATGCTTAAAATCATTAAATTGTGTAGCAGTATTTAAGTAGAAAAGCATAAGCAGAAAAATATGGTCCCCAAAAATGCACCTGCAACTCCATTTATATTACAGGACTATCAGAAAGGGACAGAAAACACCAATTTGCTTCTTAAAATAAACTTGTTGGTCTGAGTGGATTCATTCACACATTTTTAAAATGCACTTGATAAATGAAGTAGACTGAATTCATTTATCTATGCCTAAGCAGTAAATCTGTAACACCAATCAAAAACAACAAATAAAGATATTCAGTTGTCAAATACCTAAAACTCTTGGCTGATCATGACGAAAGATAATAAGCTCCTTCCCATTATTCAAGTAACTGATAAATAATCTCCAATATATAGAGTCCAGAAAGTTGTAAAGATAATTAAAGAGTGAGTTATTTAGTAGGTAAGGAAAAATAGGTAATTAGAAAAGGCATTTGTTGGGTCCGCACTATTAGGGAAAGATGACTGAAAATTCTATCTCACGATCCAGAAAGGGTCCTTAGGATAACTCTGCAAAATGGCAATTAAAGGATGAGAGAAGGGCTCAATGATAGGACGCAGTATAATGGAATGAGTTGGAACATAAGCTATGGTGTCATGTGGAGCTGGGTTCAAATCCTGGCTCTACCACTGAACTTCTATGTGTCTAATATTTAGCTCTCAGCAGATTATCAGGCACATGGAAGAAGGAAAAGAGAAAAATAGGTTATCGTGTTGATCATCATTAACAGCAATAAGAAATGAGTTCTTGGTGTTCTGCCTTGACTGGAATTTGTTATAAGCCCACACTGGACCTGATGTTGGAATTCTGTAACCCAAGGATAGACTGATTGTAATAAAATTATTACCTTCTGACTTTTTATCCACTACAATGTACTGCCCTAGTTTTTTCTTGCTTTTAATCAGTGAGTTTTTAGGCTAAAGGGAAACTGGCTGGCCATATGCAGAAAATTGATACTGGACCCCGTCCTTTCACCAGATACAAAAATCAACTCAAGATGGATTAAAGACTTAACTATAAGACCTTTAAAAACCCTAAAGGAAGACCCAGGAAATACCATTATGGACATAGGCCTTGGCAAACATTTCATGATGAATTATTCAAAAGCAAATGCAACCAAAACAAAAATAAACAAGTAGGACCTAATTAAACTAAAGAGCTTATGCACAGCAAGAAAAACTATCAAGAGAGTAAACAACCTACAGAATGGGAGAAAATATTTGCAAACTATGCATTTAACAAAGGTCTAATATCTAGAATCTAAAAGGAACTTACAACCAGCAAAAAACAACCTCATTAAAAAATGGGCAAAGGACATGAACAGATATTTCTCAAAAGAAGACTCACATGTAGCCAACAAGCATCTGAAGAAATGCTCAACATCACTAATCATTAGAGAAATGCAAATCAAAACCACAGTGAGATACCATCTCATACCAGTCTGAATGGCTGTTTTTTCTTCTTTTTTGAGATGGAGTCTCACTCCATTGCCTAGGCTGGAGTGTAGTGGTGCAATCTCGGCTCACTGCAACCTCCGCCTCCCAGGTTCAAGTGATTCTCCTGCTTCAGCTTCCTGAGTAGCTGGAACTACAGGCATGCACCACCATGCTTGGCTAATTATTTTTTGTAGAGACAGGGTTTTGCCATCTTCGGCAGGCTAGTCTTCAACTCCTGACCTCAAGTGATCCGCCTGCCTTGGCCTCCTAGAATGCTGGGATAACAGTGAGCCAACATGCCCAGCCTGAATGGCTATTACTAAAAAGTCAGAAAATAACAGATTCTGGCAAGGTTGTAGAGAAAAGAGAGCACTTATACACTTCTGGTGGGAATGTAAATTAGTTCAGCCACTGTGGAAAGCAGTTTGGAGATTTCTAAAATAACTTAAAACAGAACTACCATTCAATTCAGCAATCCCATTACTGGGTTTATTCCCAAAGGAATAGAAATCACTCTATCAAAAAGACACATGAACTCATATGTTCACTGCAGCACTATTCACAACAGCAAAGACATGGAACCAACCTAGATGCCCATCAGTGGTGGACTGGATAAAGAAAACATGGTATATACACCATGGAATACTATACAGCTGTAAAAAGAGTAAGATTACATTCTTTGCAGCAACATGGGTAAAACTGGAAACCATCATCCTAAGTGAATTATCAGAAACAAAACCAAATAGCACATGTTCTCGCTTATAAGTGGGAGCTAAATACTGAGTAAACATGGACACAAAGAGTAACAACAGATACCAGGTCCTATACCTAAAAGATGGAGGTCTGGAGGAGGGTGAAGGTTGAAAAACTATGCTCACTACCTGGGTGATGAAATCACTGGTACACCAAACCCCAGTGACCCTCAACTTACCCATGTAAAAACCTGTACATGTGTCCCTAAACCTAAAAGTTGAAAAAGGGAAAAAAATTAAAAATCAACCAATCAATAAATCCTCTTTCAGCTCTTCAAAAAAAGTTGTCTCAGCATAAGCCATGCCTTCTACTCACAATGAGGAGAGAAAACTGTTTCTAGTTTTCAAGATGCATCATCAAACCAAATATAAACGACATGTTGGTCTACTATTTAGTACTCTCCCTTTTTTTACACTATGAATGCTATTGCCCTGTCCATAATGAGGATAATTGAGAATTGATTGTATTCATTTCCTAACACCGGGGAAAAAATTACACAATAAAACAACCAGATACAATTATAAAGAGGATGATTTAATGGCTAGTTATTAATAGCTAGCATTCATTGAGTACGTATTATGTGCCACACACCTGTACATGAATCATCTTAAGTTCTCACGACTCCAAGGTAGATATTAATACAATTATTATTCCCTTCTTACAAGTGAGGAAGTCAGGCTCATAGTAATTTGAGAACTTATTCAAGTGTTCATAATAAGTCAATAGCAGAGCTGGGATTTAAACCCTGGTATGTCTGACCCGAAAGCCTGTCTTCTTAGTAACCGCCTTCTGTATACTTTATATTAACATTTCAGCAGCACCGGGTGTTCTCTAAAGGCTTAATAAATCAAAGTTTCTGGAAAGTAATGATTACCCATGCAGGGAAATGGTAAGATAAGACCAACTGCAAAATCAGAGGTTTCCTTTCATTATAGGTCTCGGGTCCTAGAATATTAATGAGCATCAGAATCAGGAGACAGGTCAGATCAGGGCTCAGTCCTTGGTCTGCCCTTTTCTAGCTGTGCAGCCCAAGGCAAATTCTACTCTATCTCTAAGCTTCAGTTCAAAATGAGAAGTTGGATTCTGTAACTACTTGTTCTCCTTTTGGCTCTTAATAGTCTAGGATTTCATCAAGTAATTTACATGCTCTCTGAATACTAGGTGGGAGGATGAGAAGACAGGTGCATCTCCCTTCAATTACAGGAATAAAGAGGACATGCCTCTGAAGACACCTGAAAGGGAACCAGCAGGAGAAGCTGACTCATAAGAGACTCATAGAACCATCTGGCCATTCACCAAGACTAAGAATTTTCTGACTTGGATAGGAATTCCTACTAGATGATGTAAATGCAAAATCTAAATGGGATTCCAGCATTCATGAAGGTGTAATACTGGAGATAAATTTAGCAAAAATCAAAATCTTCACTGGACTTGTATCACATCTCTGAAGGGCAGAATTGTCAGCACTTCTGAAGACTTCGTAGCAAGGTGGATTTGTGAAGTCAGTAAACAATTCATTGCAGAAAAATGATGAAGTCAGAACAAGCAATAGCACAATTCTAGGGAGGCCGAGGTGGGTGGATCATGAGGTCAAGAGATCGAGCCCATCCTGGCCAACATGGTGAAACCCTGTCTCTACTAAAAATACAAAAATTCGCCGGGCGTGGTAGTGCATGTCTGTAGTCCCAGCTACTCGGGGGGCTGAGGCAGGAGAATCGCTCAAACCCCGGACACGGAGGTTGCAGTGAGCCCAGGTTGCACCACTGTATGTACTCCAGCCTGTTGACAAAGCGAGATTCTTTTTTTTTTTTCAAAAACAATTTGCACAGTTCTAAACACTGAGCTTGGCAGATTTCTGTGTTTCGTTTGTTTTTCTTCCAAAGCACTGTCAAAGAAAAGCTGTTGTACAAATTCATTTTAAGTGGAAATACTACACTCACCCTGGCACTTGTCATGGAAAACACCTCTCCCTTCCTATGAGAGGACATCTAAGCCTTCAGAGATATTAAAGGAAATTCTAGAAAAAGAAAGTGTAAGATAAGCTTCTCTAAAGCACAGTCCTGAATCTCATACCCAGATGTCCAAGGTCATTCTTGTTCTCTGAGACGCATGCAGAGCCTTAATACAAGAGGGAGCAGATGCAAAAATTTGGAACTTACTCTTTGTTCATGCCTTCAAGTAGAACAGCTGAAATCCTTTTTAACCTGTTTGCAAGCTCAGGCAGGCCTCCTGTAATAGCACCCACCATGTTGTTGGTAATTAGGGACAGGCAGGCAATAATTTTCAATTGATTCAGCTTTTCTGTCAGTTCCTGAAGACGTGTTCCATCTGTCGTAAGTGTCTAACATATTTATTTAAAATATAAAAATAAAAAGGGTAGCTCAATAGCATGAAAATACAAAATAGGCAATGTCATTTCCAAATTCCCATTTTTATCTGATATTTGTAAAATCAGTAAACCACACGAAACACAGACCAGATGATTCAAAGTTAGAACTTAAGAATTAAAATACTGGGAAATGTGGGGGAAGAACAAAATCACTCACCTCTGGTAATTCTTTTTTCTGATAATCCCACTGTAACAGTTTCAAGTAGCTATTATTTAGCACCAAAGTAGGGCTCAGGCTTGGCTTGGAGGTATTTTCGGCCCCAGGAGTTAAAGCACTCTCAGAAAGAGAAAATAATTCTTCATTTACAGATTCTTTTATCCATTCTGTAGTCTGATCAAGAGCACCTAAGAGTGAAGAGGCCACATATTTGTTCTATAGCTGATTGATCCCTTCACTGGTGTATTCCACTTGACAGATGCTGTGTTGGGTGCTGGGCATAAATGAAAAGACACAGCCATGCCCTTCAAGGAGTTTATAACCCAGATGGAAAGACAGGTCTGTAAACTAACAACTGTAACACAGTACAATGAATGCTGGTAATTGTGGGAGAAGAGGCTGTCCAGGAAATAATCTAAGAGGAAGAGCTCTGTAAGTGCTCTGGAAAAGATAGCATATGGCACATTCTAGATGCCACATTCTGGATGCCACAAACAAATCTGTATTGCTGGTCCATGAAGAATTAGCGGTAAGAGGGTTGTAGCAGATGGCATTGGATGGGTGGTTAGAAGCCAGCCTTGAGTTTGTGCAGAGAAGGTATTTAGAGTAAAGTCATTAATTTTCACACATTTTTGGTAAAAGGTGAAAGATTTATATAATCTGAAGAGAAAACAGAGTATAATTATTACACATTTTTGGGTCTTAGACCGCCTTTAATATCTAATTAGAGATACGCCTTTCCCAAGGTGAACGTGCACATTCACGTGCACATGTCCACAAACAACTGTCATTCTCTCTTACCAGATTCATAGTCCCCAGGTTACAAACACCAGCGACCGGAATGGGGAGTTTTGGATAATATTATTTTCTTTCTTTTTTTTTTTTTTCCAGACAGGGTCTTGCTCTGTCACTCAGGCTGGAGTGCAGTGGCGTGATCTCAGCTCACTGCAACCTCCACCTCCCAGGTTCAAGCGATTCTCCTGCCTCAGCCTCCTGAGTAGCTGGAACTATAGGCGTGCGCTACCACACCCAGATAATTTTTGTATTTTTAGTAGAGATGGGGTTTCACCATGCTGGCCAGGATGGTCTTGATCTCCTGACCTCATGATTCACCCACCTCGACCTCCCAAAGTGCTGGGATTACAGGTGTGAGCCACTGCACCCAGATGATGATTATTATTTTCAACATAGAACCCATATGATCAGATATGTATGTTAGAAAAATTGCTTGGAAAGAAAGACTGAATTAGTGGAGGGAGAGTAAATTGTTGCAGTGGTTCAGACAAGAGAGTGAATGGATAAGGCAGTGGAAGTGAGGGGTAAGGAGGGGAAAATTGACAAATATTTAGGGGGAGCACCTATAGGTCCTGGTGACCACTTACATGTAGAGAGTAGGAAAGAAGTATTCTAGGATGACTCCCAGATTTGTACCTTGGACATCTGAATGAATGCCTGTGCCATCTACCAAGATACAGAATATAGGCCAAAGAGGTTCTGAAATAAATCCTTCCCATAACCTTTCTAAGGCCACCACCAATCTCCTGGTTGTCAAATCCAATAAACATGTCCTTCCTATTTTTTTTAAACACCTCTGTAATACAGACATCTCTTAGTACAGCCCTCCAGAAACTCTTTTCCTGGCTTTTCTGACACCACTCTTCCTTAGTTTCCCCTAGCTGTGCTTCTGCATTTCATACCTGGGTTGAGAAGACAGGATGAGAAGATAGGTGCATCTCCCTTCAATTACAGGAAAATGTTCCTCTGCCTGTTCCTTAAATGTTGATGCTTCCAAGCACTCTACCCAATCCCCATTGATTTGGTACTCTTCAATCTCACTAGACCATCTTACTCATTTCTGCGGTTTCTATTTCCACCCATACCCCATAAGGCTCCCAAATCTGTATCTCCAGCCCTCACTTCTCTCCTGAGCTTTTGATTTCCTCATTTGTAGAATGAGCAAGTGGGAGGAGAGTCACTAAATATGAAGTTAAGCAGAGATGCCCAGTATAGTACACTGCTACGTAGTGTTTCCATCATCCAGATATAACAGGTACTTTATACCTGTTATATGTACCATCTTGAGATTCTTTAATGTCAAGACTATAGACAATAGTAAGACAATTTGGAAGTGAAGTTTTTAGTATTTGTTTTCCTTTACTTTTTATAATTATTATTACTTTGTTTTTTCACACATATAAATATGTTTATATTTACAGACATAATAAATTTGTACACTAAAATGTTCAGCTCTTAAGTGTTCAGTTCGATGAGTTGTGACTACTCTGTACCTATGCAACTACCACCTAAAACAAGATATAGACTATATCCATTACCCCCGAAAGTTCTCTCGTCTCCCTTTCCAGTCAATGTGCATCTCACTCAACTACTTTTAACTCCTAACTGCATGAATTAGTTTGCCTTCTAGAAATTCATATAAATGGAATCATAAAGTACCTAGCATAGTGTTTCTGACATTTATCCACATTGTCTTATGTATCACAGTTCATTCTTTTTTAGGGCTTTAAAAATAATTTTTAAATTTTGAAATAGCTTAAACTATTTCAAAATAAAAGACTTAAAAAGTTGTGAAAATAGTACAGACAGTTCCTGTATACCCTTCACCCAGCTGCCCCCAAGGACAGCATCTTAAATAACTACAGTATATTGTCAAAATCAGGAAACTGACATGGGTACAATACCATTAACTTATACTGATTTTACCAGTTTTTACATGCATTCTTTATGTGTGTAGTTCTAAGAAATTTTATTACATATGTGGATTCCTGTAACCATCAGGATACTCAACTATTTCATCACCGTAAAATATCTCCTCATGTTACCTCCCAGTAGTCACACTCTCACCTCAACCCTAACTTCTGGTAACCAATCATCACCATAACTATGTCACTTCAAGAATGTTATGTAAATAGAATCATACAATATGTAGCTGTTATGGACTGTTTGTGTCCACCTGCCACCCAAATTCCTATCATGAAGCCCTAACTTCCACTGTGATGACATTTGGAGATGGAGAATTTGGGAGGTAATTAGGGTTAGATGAGGTCATGAGGGTTGATACCCTTAAAAGAGAGACTCTCCTTCCATCTGCACACACTGAGAAATAGGTATGTCTGTACGTGCCAGGAAGAAAGCCCTCATTAGGAACCAAATCAGCTGGCACTTTCATTTTGGACTTTCAGCCTTGAGAACTATGAAAAATAAACTAATATTGTTGAAGCTACCCAGTCTGTGGTACTTTGTTATGGCAGCCTGAGCAGACCAGTAAAATGACCCTTTGAGATTGGCTTTGTTTTCTAAGCATCCATTCAAGTTGTATGTATCCATAGTTCATTCCTTTTTATTATTGAGTCGTATTCTATTGTATGGATATACCACAGTCTGTTTATCCATTTACCAGTGGAAAGTCATTTTGGTTCTTTCAGTTTGGGGTTTTACAAATAAGGCTGATATGAATATTTATGTACAGGTTTCTGTGTGAATGTCAGTTTACAATTCTTGGGGATAAAGACTCAGTATTGCAATTACCAGGTTGTAAGTGTGTTTAATAAGAAATTGCCTAATGATTTCCCAGAGTTTTACCTTTGTTTTTAATATAATGTACTTAATTGTAAATTTATATTATTTAATTTTTAGTAATGGGTATGTTTACTAGCTCACAAAATTCCTTCAAATATAGCAAATGGCTCCCAAGTCTGTACCAACCACTTCCAGCCTACCACTGACAGTGTCCATTTCTAAAATCAATTATCTGTCAAACAGAGCCCAGTATAATTGGGCAGACCAGTCTTTTACATTTATTCCTTGAAACAGATTTGACAAGAATACAAACAAAAGTTGTAGTGCAGAGACTGATCAGCAACAGTCTGTTCTGCAACAGGATTTAGAAAGCAAGACAGAGAATGAAGAAGCAGCTTGACTGGGGAGTGAAGTTTGCACTGCAGATGAATGAATCTCAACTTAGTGCAACCTAATATCAAAGCAATCAACATGTGACTAAGAACTTGTGCTAGGCTCCCCCATGCAGAGTAAGTGGCCGGTGCAGTAGCTGGAAGCGTGGGACTGAGGCAGGCAGTCTCAACTTCGGTGTATGCCTTGGACAGGTTACCTAATGTCTCCTCAGTTTCCTCTGTCTGTGAACTGGGGATAATAGTATTCCTCCTGAAGCTATGGAAGATTCAACAAACTAGCACATACAAAACACTTGGAACCCTTTCTGGCACAAAGGAAATGCCCCTAAGTGTTAGCAATTGTTACATTAGCTCAGTTAACTCTGTAAAAAACCTTTAAGGAGGGGGATTATTGTCTCTAGAGGGCTCGTCAGGTTCTCTGCCTGATACACAACAGCTGCCTTATTAATGCAGTTGCCTCAGACACAGTGATCACCCATGGAATAAGAAGAGTGAGTAGGCTAAGCAGTGGGTTGGTTAAAATGAGCTTTTTTGGGAACTTGACTTTTTCTGTGTGTGTAAATACCAGTTAGTGTGTTAGCATGAGGGAGCAGAATCTAGGCAGGTCCCCTGAAAGAAAAGCCAATGCTTTAAAGGAGATGTTATCTAGAAAACATGCAGACACTGAAAATCTAGTTTATGCAGTATGATCCCTGGTATTTGGCAAGGGTTATTCCAGAAGGCAAGATGGGAGAGGGAGAAGGAAGCAGTGAGGAAGGAAGAAATCACTGAACTTTAGTGTCATACTTAATTTGACCTTAAAGACTATGACCTTAAAGACAATGTCCAGTTCAACTGCCCTTCCACTTTAGACAAGTTTAGTTCTTCTGGATAAAAAATATGTATCACTGGAAATGAGGTTTTTTACTTGAATTCATTTCATTTTTAAGCATATGGCACTTAAATATTACTATAATATAGGTTATCAGGTGCCTAATAGTTATTATTAGCAGAGTTCCCTTGATATTAACAGTTTCTATGACAAACAACTCAAACAGAGTTGCTCCAAAAGGTGCCTCTGCAAGGGCTTGCTTCTGCAAGTGGAAATGGCTCCCTCTACACAATGGAAAGAAGGCAAGAAGAAGAAAGCACCCACCATCAGCCATGACTAGCTGAAATGAGACTGATTCCAAATACAAAACAACCCCCAAGTGCTCAACAGCCACTGGACTTCCTTGCTTATTGAAGCCCGTATTTTCCTGGAGCATGAGATGGTTCCTTGGGTCATCATGAAATGGATTCATTCTGATTCTTTATTTAGGGTGTCTCAACCTCGGCACTATTGACATTTTGAACTGGGTAATTCTCCATTGTTGGGTGCTGTCCTGTTCACTATACAATGTTTAGCAGCATCCCTAAGCTCTACCTACTAGATGCCCTTCCTCAGCCTCCCACCTTGCCCTGTCAGGATGGGACAGCCAAGTGTCTCCAGACATGGCTAAATATTGTCGGGCGGGGGCAGTGGCAAAATCACCCCTAAGAGAACCACGTTGAGAACCACGGACTTAGATGACAAATAGTATTTATTTACTTTTGCTCATAAGTAGTTCTTCTAACTTTGAATAAAATGTCTCTTACATCATGAACTAAATGAAATCTGACATGCCAAGGCTATTCCAGGAGGCTGAAAGTTTGGAGGCAGGAATTCTCTACTGGGCCTGTCTGCCTTAGGGCAAAATTCACTTTATTTTGCTTTAGACCCAGTTCTAAGGTTTCCCACTAAAAACAAATTGCTTTTTATACCACAGTTCTTTTAAAATTATATATTTGGTAGAATTTATAAGGTGACAATTGCCAAGAAATACAGCCTGAATACAGGTGCAGATTAGAGAGGGAGCGTGAGAGTGAGAGAGAGCGAGCGCGAAAGAAATAGACTGAAATTCTTCCTCGGACCCAGCACTTGCGTAGGGATAATTTATGAGTAGTTCTGTTTGGCACACTAAAGCAACACCACCCTCAGAATTTCGCAACTCTTGTTTCTCCTCAGTTGGCAAATGTTGTTTTTGGTTTGCTAGTTCTGTTTTATAAAGATGGAAAAGACTTGCAGTCTTTCACGTAAGACATCCAACTGAGAAAGCACGAGTGGAAATCATCATCGTGAATATAATTACAATGTGGCAGTAATAAGCATTTATACTGCAAGTTTAATCATTTACAGCTGACACATTTAAGAGCCCATTTAGTTATCTTGAACAAAAGCCAACAGTGTGGCATAGTGGTTCTCAATCCTGGCTGACTTTAGAATCACCTGGGGAGCTTTAAAACGAAAAAAATGTTCATGGGCACAGCTCCTGGAGACTTTGATTTATTCTGTCTGAGGCAGGGCTCAGGCCTCTGTGTTTAAACGCCCCAGATGATTCTAATTTGTAGTCCGACTTGAGAACGACTGGTAAAGCAGAAGGAGCATGCGTCTAGAGTGAAACGCTGGCTCTTCTCTCAGGGATCTGCAGACTTCACTCTCACAGGCTGGCACAGTGACTGTTCTCTGTGGCTCCAAAGCAAGGTCAGCCTCATGAGGCACCTGCAACCTCGGCTTTTCCTGGGGACAGGAGTAAGAGTTTTTCCACTCATTCGTTTATTTGATGAAAACTACTGGGTACCTACTTAGTCCCAGGTATTGTACCAAGTACTGGGGATTTAAAGGTAAACACGCACAGTCCCTGCACTCAGGAAGTTCCTAGTCTGGTAAGAGGGAGAGACAGACACCCGAATAAGCAATGGAATTACAGGTGCTTCTACCCCAATTTTCAGTTGGAAAAATGTAGTTTCCTTATCCACGACATCTCTTTTTTGCCTGGCAACATCTCACTTTCCCTTCTTTTGGTGCTGGTTTTCTCTGAGAAACCATTTCCTCTGGTTCTGTTTTCTTTTGTGAGTCTCAATTCAGAGGCCCTATCTTCCTGACCAGGGGCTGGCTGAGCAGAGTCACGCGCCGAGCAGAGCGGACTCCTTCCCAGGATCTGAGTGGTGAGAGTGTTCGAGGATGGCCCATGTTTACAGCCCACATCAACCATCGTGACAGTGGAGACTTGCTATCCCTTGGTTATTCTTATCCAGATTTGTGACATTCTTCTGATTTCTGACATTTTGGCTTTTCCTTTGATTCTATGAACTTCATCCTTCCATTCACTTCCCTTTGGCTAAGTCAGCTACAGTTGGTTTCTGTTGCTTGCAATACAACTCAGTTGTAGTGCAATATAACACAAAACTGAAAAATTCAAAGAAGGCTGAAAAAGTAGCAGCTTGGTTTAATCTGGACTTGGATTTGGGAGACCTGGTTTCCAGTCCTAACTCCACTGTTTTTGTTTTTGATTTTTTTTTTTTGAGACAGAGACTCACTCTGTTGCCCAGGCTGGAGTGCAGTGGCGCAATCTCGGCTCACTCTAGCCTCTGCCTCCCGGGTTCAAGTGATTCTCCTGCCTCAGTCTCTCAGTAGCTGGGATCACAGGCACACGCCACCACACCTGGCTAATTTTTGTATTTTTAGTAGAGACGGGGTTTCACCATGTTGGCCAGGATAGTCTCGATCACCTGAACTCATGATCTGCCCGCCTTGGCTCTCAAAGTGCTGGGATTACAGGTGTGAGCCACTGCACCCAGCCTCCACTGTTTACTTAGCTGAATGACTGAGTCTAAGGAGGTTGTCACTGAGCATGTTTGCTCTTCTTTAAAATGTTCCATAAATTTTTCTTGAATGCCTCATGTGACAGATGAAGGGAATCACAAGAGTTTCATATATTCTGAAAGAGATATTTATGTCCCACAGAATTTTTTTAAAGAATAATATGAAATAAAGTTCATGAAAACATTTGATCAGACATAAGATATTGTCTTAAAAAAGCCTTTCTTTCTGGGTATCTTAAAAATTACTTATGGCCCCCACACAGGGATAATCTCTTGCTCTTTTCACAGATAATTTACATGTTGGATCTAATGTTATCTTGTTGCTACTTACTTAGTACAAATAATCATTCCTAAGGTTTTCCTGCCTATATTTAAAATAGGCAATTACATAAAATCTCCTCTTAGGCAAAATAAAATATTTTCCTGCAGCCAATTCAGAAATCTAGAGTACTTCTCTGTATTAATTTTTAATAATTCTTATATAATCATGTGTACACAAAAATCCAACACTTTTGTCCTTCTGTATGATACTATGAGGCTCTTATTTTGATATTAGGGCACAGGGGCCAACTTTTGGCAGAGTGACTTGGGGACATAATTAACAGCTGACCTACACTCTGCTTCTGGGACTCTTGATTTCTCTTGCTAAGCAATAATGACCTATATGCAAAGCTGGGATTGCTCTATTCTTAAATCTCTGAAAATATCCGAGTCAAGAGAAAAGTTGCAAATGGATTACAGGTCACTAAGCCTGGGTTTTAAAAAGAGAAGCAAGCCAGGTGCAGTGGCTCATGCCTGTAATCCCAGCAACTTGAGAGGCAGGAAGAAGCCAATAGTTAAGAGAGCAGCCTGAGCAACACAGTGAGACCCCCGTCTCTACAAAAAATGTTTTAAAAATTAGCCAGGTGTGGTGGCACATGCCTATAGTCCTAGCTACTTGGGAAGCTGAGACAGGAGAATCCCTTGAGTCCAAGAATTAGAGGCTACAGTAAGTTATGATCATGCCAGTGCACCCCAGCCCGGGCAATAGAGTGAGACTCTGTCTCTTAAAGACAGACAAACAAACAAACAACAGAAAAAAAAGAGGCAAATAATTTGAGATGAACAAAATCATAATTCACCCTATTAGGGAATTTGCTCAAGATTCCAAGCTATCTTGATTAAAGATAGGCGTGCATTTGCACATGTGTTTACATACACAGGTACACAAATGAAACCAACCACTAAGTCTCAGGAAAATGCTGCTGTGGACAGTTGCCACAGTTCAGGTTTCAGATCCAAGTTCGACATAGCATTCTACTTCACTTTACTCCCTCCCCTTTGAAGCTAAAACAACACAGCCCTTGGAGTCATAGAGTTTTGGTTGTAGAACAAAACTTAGAAGTTATCTGACTAGATAACTGGCTATCCAGATGACTAAATCATCTGCCAGATGATGTGAGAGATCCCTCTGTAATATCCCCCATAGCTGATAACTTCTTTGAAGAGACAGGGTTTCACGGTATCTAAATGCACACACTTTGAGTCAGAGACACATCTGGGTTACCCAGGCTCTACCCCTTACTAGTAGTCATCTAGGCTAAGTACCTTAACCTCACTTCTCTCTGTTGTAATTAGGGGTTCCAACCTCATAGGGCTAGTGTGATGCTTGAATAGACTACTTAAGTGGTACGGTAAGGACTTAGCATGTAGTAAGTGCTCATACAAAATGTTAGCTAGCACTGACTACTGCTAAAATAGGCCCATTCCAAAGTTAAAACAGCTCCAACTATCAGGAAGGTCAAAACCAGCTGTCTGCTTCCTTCCCCTCATGAATCCTAGTCTGCCCTACAGAATTTCCCCAGTCTCTGAGTCGCTGTCAACAGGGAGGGTGGGTGGGGACATGGCCCACCTGAGTCTCCTTGTTACCAAGCAGAACATGCCCAGCTTCCTCGGCGGTTCCTCATGTGGCCTCCATGATCAACGTGTTCTCCCCTGGACGTGCTCCTGCCTGCCAGGGCCCCTTTAAATGTGACGCCTGTTTTGTCTTTTTTATATAAGGCCATTGTGTTGATTATTTGGGCAGAAACCACCTAACTCAGCCTTAAATAGTGATTAATTAAACCCCAGAGGCTTGTGTCAAAAGTTTGCCAATAAGCAGTTAGCCAGCCTCTTGCCAGCTGTGTAACCTCTGGCATCTCAGTTTCCTTGCCTGTAAGATAAAGGGAATAACAGTACCTACTTCACTGGGTAACTAGTAATTGTGAAGACTCGATGAGCTAAGATTTCTTCTACTCCTATTTCTTCCTTGATCCCCCCCTCCAGTCTAGTTTTTTGTTTGTTTGTTTGTCTGTTTTTTGAGACGGAGTCTCACTCAGCTGCCCAGACTGAAGTGCAGTGACGTGACCTTGGCTCACTGCAACCACCATCTCCCAGGTTCAAGCGATTCTCCCGTCTCAGCCTCCTGAGTAGCTGGGATTACAGGCACCCGCCATCATGCCCGGCTAATTTTTATATTTTAGTAGAGAAGGGGTTTCACCATGTTGGCCAGGCTGGTCTTGAACTCCCGACCTCAGGTGATCCGCCCACCTCAGCTCCCAAAGTGCTAGGATTACAGGCATGAGCCACCGTGCCCTGCCCAGTCTGGTTTTAATGCACACAAATCCACTGAAACCACTCTTATCAAGGTTACCGACCAACATCATACAGTCAAATCCAATGGTCAAGTTGGCCTGTGTCTTTCTTGACCACCTAGCAACGCTTGTCATATCCAATCATGCCTTCCTTCTCCAAATACCTTCTTCACGTATCTCTTACAGGACACCCCCCTCTCCTGACTGTCACACTACCTCTCTGGCTACTTCCTCATAGTCTCCATTGCTAGATCCTCCTCCTCATATCAACTTCAGCTTCTAGCTGCTTGACTGCCCCATGTCAGTTTCTTTCAGAGTCCATACTCACTCCCCCGAGGTAGTCTCACCAAGTGTAATATAATGGATAGGAACATGGACTGTGGAGCCAAGCTGCCTTCCTAGGTGGACCCCTATACTTTCAAGTTGTGTTATATAGGCCAGTGACTTAACCTCAAGGTACCTCAGTTTCCGCACCCATAGAATGGGGGGTAACTTCATACAGTTGTTGCAAGGATTAAATTAGTTCATACAGGTAAAGTACTTAGAATGTGATAAGGATTTTCTAGGTGTTAACTAGTACTCAGTTCCATGGCTTTCTGTATCACATATACCGATTATTCCCAAATGTATATACACAGTTTCCATTATTCCTCTGAACTCGTCATTCATATCTAAATGCCTACCTGATATCTCCACATTGATGTCAAATGAAATCTCAAAAGTTCATATCACCAAAACTGAACTCTTGATTCCATGTCATCTCCCAACCTTCTTTCCCCTAGTCTCCCCAGTTTCACTCAAACTGTATCACCATTCACCCAGTTGTACGGGCCAAAAACCTTAGAGTCATCCTCAACTCTTTTCTCCCTTATCCAACCTTCAGCAAATCTGATTACTCCACCTTCAAAATGTATCCAGAATCTGGTCTCCCCTCACTCCTTCCACCACTACCATCTGGAAAAAGCCACCATCATTTCTTGCTTGAGCAACTGCAATGCCATCTAATTGGTACCTCTGTTTCCCTCTTTGTTCCTACATGATTTATTCTGTAGCCAGGAACAAGAATATTCTTCAAAAATGAAAATCAGATGTCGCTCCCCTGATTAAAACTCTCTGATGAGTTTCCACCACAGGTGGAATGAAATCCAAACTCCTCTCATTTACTAACAATGTTCTAAGTGACCTGCCTTTATCTCCTTTTCAGCCTCATCTCTTACCACTCTCCCCTTACCTACTCTACTCCAGTCACAATGTCTGCCCTGTGTTTGTCAAACTCATAAGCAAGTTTCTGCTTCAGGGCCTTTGTACTTGCAGTCCCTCAGGCTAGAACATTCTTTTCCCCATCTTTACATACCCCTTCCTCATTTCTTTGCAAACTTTACTCAAATGTTACTTACAGAGACCTTCCCAGTCCATCACATCTAAAAAACAGCCTGTCCTCACTTCTGACCCATTACTGTCCCTTTATTCTATTTTTTTCATAGCACTTAATACACAAATAATAAACATATATTGTCCATATATGTTTATTTATTTGCCCAGTTATACATAAATAAATACGTTTGTTTGTTTGTCATGCCTACTAGAATGTCAGCTCCTTGGGGACGGCAACTGTATTCCATTCTGTTCTCTGCAGTATCCACTGCACCTAGGCAGTGTCTGAAACACAGGAGGCACTCAATAAATATATCTTGAATGAATGAAGAAACAAATAGTGCTTAGCACAGCTCCTGGACAGAATAAACAACTGCAAGTTTGTGATGTCAATTTTGGAACGTAAAAAATGTTTAATAGAAAGGCCAAAATTCTTTAGTGATACTATATATGATGTCAAAAATGAAAACATCACATTTTAACCTAATTTCAATATTAATACACATTATATTATACTCACTTGGAGTTTCTTCCAAAATTTCCTGGAACTTGGTTCTCTCGTATTCCACTAACTGGCGTTGAAGGTGTGGTCTGAGACTCATAATTGTAAAATTGGCCATGTCCATTTTCATGAGGTCCAGGACATGGAATATTTGTCTAAAAATTTTAGAATTAAAATGGAGAGATGATTAGGAAGTGAAGCTGAAATTCACTAACAATGATCTATGTTCCAGGCCAAAAACAATAAACATCCCCGAAATGGTTTTAAAGTTTCAACTGCCATTTGGTAGGGTCATGTTTCATAGAAGGTCATATGTGTGTACTGCAAATGTGTTCTTCCACAGATCTCAAGAGTAATTATTTGAAGCATAAACAATCTTAATGATGTAAGAAAAATTCAAGAAGGAATTTTCATTTGAAAGCCCCTGAAATTTTAAAGAGCCTGGACACGGGGCATATGGCTTCTATTCCTTAGGGAACAAGAAAAATTAAAAAAAGAAAGGACAAGGCAGTGAGGCACTGAGGAAAAATACTTCCTGTTAGAGTTAGGCAGCCCTGTGCTCAAACCCAGCTTTGCAACTGGCCAGATTTGTGGGCATATACACAAGTAAATCAGTCTCTCTGAGCCTCAGTTTCCTCATCCGTGAAAGAGGACAACCTCAACCTTGGAGGGATGTTGTGAACAGTCAATGAGATAACGATCGTAAAGTGCAGGCGGCAGTGGCATCCAGTAGGTGCTCAACAAATGACCATGATGAACATCACAGATTTGAGATCGTACTCGGGTAATAAGACAACTAGAAGCAAGGATCCCATAACTGAGGAATTACAATCTGCCAGAGCCAAGCACGACTCTAAGGATTAACACCCGTTTGACAGAGACTGTCACTTTGAGAGTCGATCAACCTGCCCAAGATCGCAAAGTAAATTACTCACTACATGCAGACTGGTCTTTCTCCTGCCTTTCCAAAACATTTATATCAAACTCAATTCTCAAAGTGGCCACCACACACAAAAAAGAAGAAAAGTCCGCTTCAATGGCAAAAAGTGTTGCAGAATCTTCTTTCCTCTTGGATCACAAAGAAGTTGTCATCTATGTGGCCAGATGAAATCCTCGTGACATAATATGCACCCCACTTCCTCAGAGAAGCTCCAGCAGACGCGGCTGGCTGACCACTAAAGGCCCATGCTCCCTCGCCGCAGTGCAGATTTGTGGCTGTGAAAAGTCTTTCCAGGCTGTAACTACTTTTCTCAACTCCCCTTTCAATCTAGGTGGGATCATGTGACTAGTCATGGGCAAAGGGAATGTGTCACTTCGGGGCTGAGGTGGCTATACATTACCTATGTCTCCCCTATGGTCTCTTTCCCATTTGCCAGCTGAAAGGAGAGGACTCTAAGGACCTGAGCAAGGGTAGAGCCAAGCAAAGAAGGAGGTTGGGTACTTGGATGAGATGTGGAGAGTTGTCTGATCAAGGACCCCTGAATTGGACTGCGACATCAGGGAGAAACAAACTTTTATTGGATAAACCACTGAGAATTTAGGGTTTACATGTTATAGCAGCTAGTGACCATAACTAATAAAGAAGCCTCGACCAGATTAGGTCCCTTGTCGGAGACTCTGTTAAGACCCTCTACTTCCCCTTCCACTTATCACAACTGTAATTAATTGTTCAAGGTCTCTCTCCCCATTAGACTCCTGGAGTCAGGGATTATATCTGTCTTTTTCATCACTGCATCTCCAGGGCCCACTACGTGCCAACTAACAACCTTGTCAGATCATTCTATGTGAAAACTCGCTGCATACAGTAAATAATTGACATGGTCTCTGCTTATATGGTTTTCTTCTAGGGTCAGTAATTTATTTGGGGTACTAGTTGTTATTCTGTGTTCACCAATGCCCAACTTCCCTTCTGAAGGAACGAAAAGATATTCTAGGAAATGCAAACAGCAAAAGTGCTAACCTCAGCACCTCCACGATGTTGCCAGTAGCCTTTAACTCTCTGATATCGTTATCTCGCACGGGAGCACACAGCTTTCCCATTGTACTGATGACATAGTTGGCCAGGCCTTGGATGTCAACAGCACTGTGCTCAGCCTGCTGCCTAATGAGGTCTGTGTCCAAAACTTCACAGATCTGGTTGCGAAGCCGGTTGCCACCAGGAGTCAGAAAAGAGAGAAGAATCTACAGGGAAAGATAAAAATTAACAGCGTCATGATGTGAATAAAAGCTGTCACTTTTCACCTCAGTGTCTAGATGACCAAGCCCTTTGCCCACATTTTAGTGCCTCAGATGCCACAGAAGTTGACACTGACTGCATGGTGGATCAGAGGAGCATTCCACTGTCTCAACCCTAAAAAGAAAGGTCTATCTTCGGAATTAAAGTGCCCCCGCCACGGGAAATTCCTGCTGCTGTCAGAATAAAAACAGCTAGCAAGGAAGCAAGATTACTGAAAGCACAGTAAGTCCTTACTTAACATTGCTGACAGGTTCCTGGAAATCGCAACTTTAAGTGAAATGATATATAATGAAACCAGTTTTACCATAGGCTAATTGATATAAACAACGGTTAAGTTTCTATGGCATATTTCTGGTCACAAAAAAATCACCAAACTTCTAAATAAAGACCCCAAACACTTCTAATATTAAACACTGAGATAAATGTGAGCTATACATACAAGAAAAATTAATAAAAACAAGACAATGATTTACCCAATTTTTGGTGAATCAGTGAGTGACAGCTGCCATGGTGGTATGTTAAATTGGGGAAGAAATGTTTGCAAACAAAAATTGTTAAGGAACACCACCTACCACCACACAGTTCAAAAATAAATAATAATTATGACGGGCTCACTGAGCATTTTCATAGCACATTGTTTATTGTTGTGCATCTGTATGATTATCGAATACTTTATGAATTTTTATGTTACAATAACTTGTATTCATTCGTTTTCCATCCTGCTTACTCCAGTTCAGGGATGCAAGTGGCCAGAGCCTACCATGGCAGCTCAGAGCATAAGGAAGGAACCAGCCCGGGACAGGATGCCATCCCACTGCAGGATGCACTCACTCACACACCCACGCTCACTCAGACTGAGACCATTTAGACTTGTCAGTGAACTGAACATGCATATCTCTGGGATGAGGGAGGAAACCAGAGTACCCAAAGAAAAGCTACGCAGACACGGGGAGATCATACAACCTTCACACAGACGGCAGCCCCAGCTAGGAATCTACCTTTTTACTTTTTCTTTCTTTTTTTTTTGAGATGGAGTCTCGCTCTGTCATCAGGCTGGAGTGCAGTGGCGCGACCTCGGCTCACTGCAATCTCCGACTCCCAGGTTCAAGCAATTCTCCTGCCTCAGCCTCCTGAGTAGCTGGGATTACAAGTAGGTACCACCACACCCAGCTAATTTTTGTATTTTTAGTTACAGGTAGGGTCAACATGTTGGCCAGGATGGTCTCGATCCCCTGACCTTGTGATCTGCCCACCTGGGCCTCCAAAAGTGCTGGGATTACAGGCGTGAGCCACCGCCTGGCCGGAATCTATCTTTTTGCTTATCAACATTATAAAGAAAAAACATTGAACAAATCAGTAGGATGTGAGGATCTGCTACATTTCAAAACGTCTACAGGTAAAAGTTCAGGAAAGAAAGAACAAGTTGCAGATCATGGCTCCAAAAAAACTCTTTAAAAAAGGATAGATGAAAATATCCCATGGGGTCCATTAAGTATACTTTACACATAGAATATTTACTATATATGAGCAGCCTATTTACTGATTATTCAGTTAACAGAGGACACTGTGCTTATCCACACAGCACATACTTAGGAGCCTGCACTCTGAGCCAGTGTGGCTCAGTTCAAGTCCCTCTCTACCCCTCAAAGCTGTGTGACCCTACATGAATCAGAAAACTTGGTTTTTTAATAAGTAAGAATAACAGGAGCAACTACTGCACAGCATTCTGATAAGAAATGAACAATGTAGTACAAGTGCCTTGTAAATGTTAGCTAACATTACAACTGTTACCTCATTTAGTTCTTATGACTACCCTAGAAGTACTCAGGAAAGAGAGACTTAAAGAGAGAACCCATCACTAAACCAGGACAACAATCTAACTCTAGAGTCTCTACACTTTAGCATCACCCTAAGCTGTGTCCACAGCACTATTTTCCCAGCCTTCACTCTACTCCAGGAGGCGCAGGGGGAAACCCTGTCAGTGAATTTGATCTTTTTTTGAAAAAGAGTGGCCAGTACTAAAGGACATACAACAATCTTTGGGGGAAAAAAAACTGCTATACTTTCAATATTTGTGTTTTCCTCTGTCCCCAAATTCGTATGTTGAAACCCAATCCCGAATGGAATGGTATTAGAAGGTGGGGCCTTTGGGAGGTGATTAAGTCATAAGGGTAAGGTCCATATGAATGGAACTGTACCCTTATAAAAGAGACCCTAGGCTGGGGGCGGTGGCTCACGCCTGTAATCCCAGCACTTTGGGAGGCCAAGGCGGGCAAATCATGAGGTCAGGAGATCAAGACCATCCTGGCTAACATAGTGAAACCCCATCTCTACTAAAAATATAAAAAAATTAGCCGAGATTGTGCCACTGCACCCCAGCCTGGGCAACAGAGTGAGACTCCGTCTCAAAACAAAACAACAACAAAAAGACCCTAAAGAGCTTCTCTACACTTTCTGCCATGTGAGGACACAGCAAGAAGGCACCATCTATGAATCAGGGGGTGAGCCCTCACCAGATGCCAAATCTGCTGGTGCTTTGATCTTGGACTTCCCAACCTCCAGTACTGTGAGAAGTAAATTTCTACTGTTTATAAGCCACCCAGGCTATGCCAGTCTGTTATAGCAGCCCACCCGGAGTAAGATGCTAACTGACACAGACAACACAGCAACTTGCCTCTCTGATTTCTTCAAACAGTTTGATGGCATGTTCAAACTCAGGAGGGTCAGCATTTAGTTCTGAATCCAAGACGTCCCAGAAGGCCTGATGAACAATGTGCTTCACTCGACCAGCCAAACTATGGCAATAAAATGAATTGTTTTTTAAAATAAGCATCATTTTTTCCTGATTACAAAAGAAATATCCTCATTGTAGAAATCTTATAAAATGTAAACAAAAAAACAAAACCAGAATTGTCCTTAATCCCATTATTAATCTTTTAATATTTTTCTTGTTGAATGCATTATTTTAACATAGCTAAGCACATATATGCAAAATGTGTACTTTTCACTTAACATTCTGTCCTATTTCCCCTAGACCTTGAAAATGCTTTCAATAACTTCATAAAATTCTGTCCTAAAGAGATTTCATAATTTATGAAATTTTGGGATGAGATGGCAAAGTTCCTCTTCCTCACCAGCTGAAATTTCATGGCATGGAATAGAACAGATTGGCCCCAAGGGCACATGCATTTGAATGCCTGCCAACTTCAGCTTAGGTGTCCCATTTAAAGTTAGCCAGACCAAACTGCCAAAATAGAAGCCTTCCGAGGAAGAGCTCACAATAGAATAAGTGGCCACCTTGCTTCACCCCTTATGTCAATCCCTTAAAATAGGTGCACATTAAAATACACATTCCTACCTCACTCCTATACCATTTAGCAACAGCTTTTAGAAAACCACGTCCCTCCACTGTAATTACTGACGAGGCTGTTTTCCCACAGACCTATATACCTTTCCCAAGCAGAGGCTGTAAGACCTTCATGTAGGTACTTACCACTGTGCCTAGCACAGTGCCTGATATATAGTGAGTGCTTGACAAATGCATGGTGAATGAATTTATAATTTGATAATTGTATCTCTTTTTTTTTTTTGAGACGGGTCTCACTCTGTCGCCCAGGCTGGAGTGCAGTGGTGCAATCTCAGCTTACTGTGGCCTCCGCCTCCCAGGTCCAAGTGATTCTCATGCCTTAGCCTCCCAAGTAGCTGGGATTACAGGCGTGCACCACCACACCCAGCTAATTTTTGTATTTTTAGTAGAGACATGGTTTCACCACATTGGGCAGGCTGGTCTTCAACTCCTGATCTCAGGTGATCTGCCCGCCTCAGCCTCCCAAAGTGCTGGGATTACGGGTATGAGCCACCACACCTGGCTAAGACTTTAATAAACAAAGGCAATGTGTGCTAACTCTGTACTTTGTTTCCCTTGCTCACATTTTCTAGCCATGGCAGAAACCGAAGGTAAGAGAGACTAATATTTTCCATAGTATCAAAGTATTTATGTGCAAGGTACTTTTATGCTAGTGAGCATACATCTGAAGTGAGTAGTGTAGCCCCCACCTTATTCTTGGGAAGCATGAGGTTCAGGTACTCTCAGCAAAGCCAGGATTCAAACCCCAGGGTCTGTCTGAGCCTAAAGTGCCTTCACTATGGCCTATACTCACCACTTTTGAATTTAAAGTACAGATACGCCCTGTCTTTTGCTTTACTTCATACAAAATACAAATTTTAACTTTAAAATGAGACTCTGTCTCAAAAAAAAATTCATTTGTATTAGTCAATAAAAGTTTACTGAACATCTAACATCTGGGAAAAGAACATTCAAAAAGGAGAAGTCAGAGGAACAGAGTTTCTGAGACAAGATCCAGGTTGGTGAACCCTGAGGTTAGAAAGGAAGCCAGTGTGGCTGAAGCACAGCAAGCAGGAGGGACAGCACTGAGACAGGGTCAGGGGAGTGGGGCCATCCAGGCCATACGGAAACACTTAGATTTTTAGTCTCTGAGTAATTGAAAACCATTGAAGGGTTTCTGGCAAAGAAATAATCTAATATAGCTTATTCTTTAAAAAGATCATTAAGGCTACTGTGTGGATATGGAAGATGAACTGTGGGGGGCTAAGAACGGAGACAGGGCAACCAGTTAGGACTGAAAGGGTCCAGGCCAGAGATGATGGTGCCCTAGCCTAGGGTTGCAGCAGTAGAGCTGGTATCAAGGGTCATGGAGAAATGCAGGTACCAAAGGAAATCAAACAGATATACCCATGATAGATGGCAAGCTTAAAAAATGTTCATATTATATGAACAACATCCCCAGGTGGACTATGATCCACTTTTTAAAGAGGAAAAATTATTACATTGACTTCCTTTACTTTTCCTGCTTTAAAACAAATGAAAAAGTTCTGAACGGGATCAAATATTCTCAGTTGTCTTAATTGATCGAATGCCTCAGGATTTATCATTGGTACTGCGAGGCTGAAAATTCAATCCATGAACCAACTTTGCTTCTAAAGATGATTGATCTGTAATAATAGTCTCAAGCCTCTTCTTCTCTTTGTCCCAGGAAACCTGTGAGCCACTGACTCCAAAAAGGCTGAAGTAGGATCCAAAGGGGTGGCTCCAACTAGAGGTCCGAAGGCAAGGTTAACCAGGAAGTGCCTCTTGCAGCTGTGACTCCCATCTCCAGACATTTCTGGATTGCCTACTTTTAACACTTTGACCGTTCAGGTGCATTTATTTATTCTTCAGAACCTGAATATCAGTTTTCAATAAATCAATCTGCAAATATTTCTTGAGCCTATACTGTATGTCCGGCACTATGCTAGACAATAAGGATACAGCAACAAACAATACAGACATAGCTCCTCCATAAATGATGCATTTCAATCAAGTGGGGAAAATGGACATCAAACAAAATTATAAGACCTCTTAACAAAAGGGAGGCAGCAAGGGCTACAGGTGTCTCTAGCAAAGGGATTAATTGTAGTCTAGGGGGTTCAGGAATGTCAGAAAAAGCTTCCCTCAGGAAGTGACATATAAACTGAGTTCTAAAGATTATAGGTAATATGTATCCTAGGGGAATTTTTTTTTTTGAGATGGAGTCTTACTCCGTCGCCCAGGCTGTGGTGCAGTGGTGCGATCTCCGCTCACTGAAACCTCCAACTCCTGGGTTCATGCAATTCTCCTGCCTCAGCCTCCCAAGTAGCTGGGATTACAGATGCCCCACCACCATGCCCGGCTAATTTTTGTATTTTTAGTAGAGATGAGGTTTCACCATGTTGGCCAGGCTGGTCACAAACAGGATTTTTTTTTTTTTTTTTTTTTTGACAGGGTCTTGCTGTGTCACCCAGGCTGGAGTGTAGTGGCATGATGAGAGCTCACTGCAGTCCCTAAACTCCTGGGCTCAAATGATCTTCTTGACTCATTCTCTTGGGTAGCTGTAATTACAGGCTCATGCCACCATGCCGGATAATATTTTTATTTTTATTTTTTGTAGAGATGCGGTCTTGCTTTGGTGCCCAGGCCAGTCTCAAACTCCTGGCTTCAAGGAATCCTCCTGCCTCCACCTCCCAAAGTGCTGGGTTTACAGGTGTGAGCTACCACACACAGCCAGAATTTTTTTAAAACAAGTATAAGAACCTTGTTAGAACTAAACGTTTACCCCTGAGGATATTATACAAGAACTTCCAGGAATCAGTGTGAGTATGTCTCTCTCTATCTCTCTCTCTCTCACACACACACACACACACACACACACACACACAAAATCTTCAGCACAGTTTACGTATAACAAATGTCCCCAGGTTACCTGTTTTCTGGGAGGGCCTCTTGTTTCAATTGAAAATTCTCATTTACAGCAATCTCGTGAGCAAGAGTCAAGTTTGATAAGTTCCTTGTTGCAGCCATCACTTCGTCAAATGTTACAACTCTTGGAGGGCTTGTTGCTGAAAGAAAAAAAAAAGGCAGTTAATGTTGTGGAAGAAAAGTTGTCATCCAACGAGGCCTCCTGATGCAGATAAGGTTTAATTTATCAGAATGTATAGACTTGAGAGTTTTATAAGTAAGGAGACTATATATTAAAATAGGTGAATTCCCTCACTTAATAAAGGCTTCAAAAATTTAAGAACTCCTTCAATAGCTTCAGTTACCATATTTGATAACATTCTCTCAAATATTTCTGAGACCATCTTATTAATATAGGCCCATTATAAATCACTCTCAAAAATTAAATTACCAGGCTGGGTGCAGTGGCTCACGCCTGTAATCACAGCACTTTGGGAGGCTGAGGCTGGCGGATCGTGAGGTCAGGAGATCGAGACCATCCTGGCTAACACGGTAAAACCCCATCTTCACTGAAAATAGAAAAAAATTAGCTGGGTGTGGTGGTGGGTGCCTGTAGTCTCAGCTACTCGGGAGGCTGAGGCAGGAGAATGGCGTGAACCCAGGAGGCGGAGCTTGCAGTAAGCCGAGATTGCGCCACTGCACCCCAGCCTAGGCAACAGAGGGAGACTCTGTCTCAAAAAGGAAAAAAACATTACCTCATTTTTAGTGCCCATTGAAACCTGCATTTATATGTATTATATAGGAAATTGATAAAATTATGTTTATTCTATAATTCAGAAGTCTCATTAAGTAGACTCAATATGAAATAACTGATTTTTAGAACTATAATATTTATTTATTTATTTATTTATTTATTTATTTATTTATTTATTTATTTGAGATGGAGTCTCACTCTGTTGCCAGGCTGGAGTGCAGTGGTGCAATCTCAGCTCACTGCAACCTCCACCTCCTGGGGTCAAGCAATTCTCCTGCCTCAGCCTCTCGAGTAGCTGGATTACAGGCACGTGTCGCCACGCCTGGCTAATTTTTGTATTTTTATTAGAGATGGTGTGTTGCCATGTTGGCCAGGCTGGTCTTGAACTCCTGACCTCAGATGATTCACCTGCCTTGGCCAAAGTGCTGGGATTACAGGTGTGAGCCACCGTGCCCGGCCAAAAACTGTAATTTTTAAATGTATAGGCGGTATAGTATAAATGCTTAGGTTCACTCTAAGTTTTGCCAATTGGTATTTATCAATGGATTTCACTGAGGCATAGCCTTCCTCCTCACAGGGTTGGCCTGAGGTGACTGAATGAGATAATTTAAGTAAAGAAAATAGTAAGAACTCAATAAATTTACATAATTAAAAGTAAAACAGAATAAATCTGAGAAGCCGGATATTGTACTTCTCAGTAGGAAGTAGTAAATTAAGAATCTGAGTTATTTCTAAAGATTATACTAAGAAACTATTCTAATAAATCATGTCTTTTTAAAATCACTGTTGGAAATCTTAGCTTCTTTTAACTAAAATCATAATGTCAAACAACAGCAGTGACAGGTAATACTTTACTACCTAATTTGTTATTTTTTCCCAAGATGGAGTCTTGCTCTGTCACCCAGGCTGGAGTGCAATGGTGCAATCTTGACTCACTGCAACCTTCACCTCCCAGGTTCAAGTGATTTTTTTGCCTCAGCCTCCCAGGTAGCTGGGACTAGAGGTGCATGCCACTATGCTCAGCTTATTTTTGTATTTGTAGTAGGGATGGGGTTTTACCATGTTGGCCAGGTGGACTTGAACTCCTGACCTCAGGTGATTCGCCTGCCTCAGCCTCTCAAAGTGCTGGGATTACAGATGTGAGCCACTGCGCCTGGCTACCTAATATTTAGGAAAAGATGAGGAGGATCAGGGAAAGAGGAGCAAGAAAAGAAAGGTGATGCACAGAATTGGTAAAACCCTTCTTCAGGATGTCTAGGTACCCTGGTGTCAGATGTACCAACCCCACATATAGTATAAAGAGTGAGAAAAGGCACAGAAACCTGGGGTGGCTGCTGTTAATTTCTTTTGCCAGGTCTGACTCAAGATTCTCCTTAAAAATGTTTATATACTTTGGTCCAATAATCCAGTGATATCCAAAAGACTTTCCAGAAAGGCTTCATGAACTAAGATGTTCATAAAGCACTATTTGTAACAGCAAAAAAAAAAAAAAAAAGGAAACTAACTAAATGTCCAATGACGAATCAATGGTTAAGTTTACCGTATATTCACTTGATGAAGTAATAGGTATTCATAACACCAGTGTTTCAAAAACATGTAATCATGAGTAAACGTTTTAGTTATAATACTAAGCAAGAAGAGTCCACACACATATACGCACATACGTCTATGTGAAGGATAAAGATACGGCAAAGCACTGCCAGCTGTCGTCTTTGGGTGATATCACAGGCAATGTTTTCTTTTCTCTATTCTTACGTATTTTCTAAGTTTTAAAAACTAAAAATGTAAAAATTTAAAATACAAATGAAGCAATTTGTAAGAAGTGGACAGTTCAACATAGTAAACATTAGTTGCTTTTTCCTGCATTTGCTTTGCCAGTTAAAGGTGTTATACTTACTAAATAAAGCGCCAATTTAAAAAAAGGGCAAACACATCTGCTTTACACATCTCTAGTTTCTACACACAAAAACGGGAAAAAGATATCTCCTTTTGCTGTGACCTCTCTTTTAACTCTTTCTCACACCCCTAATGTAGTAATTCTCCTTGTGGGTACCTTCCTGGGGTGATTTGCACAATATTTTTTGAAATCAACATGAAATCCTTTAGATTATTTCACTTCCTTCCTGACCTTTCAATGAAGACCAGTTTCATTCAGTGTAAATCAGGAATACTCAGAAAAGACCAATTTGAATTTATCCTTGAGCGGGGATCTAAGAAGTAATCTCAAGGAATGGCTTTCTGCCATTTGGGAGAAAAGACAGATGAGGTTGAAGTCCTGCTTTATCGTCAGACCGAAGCAGATCGGAGGCAGTGATCAAAATAAAAATCAGCAGGTTGTAAACTTTAGTGGCTATTTATTTCTGAGAATGTGTCCAGGAAAGCTGCAGTACCTCTGCAGCGCTATTCTGGGGCATCTAGAAAGGAGGGGAAGTCTGTTGCTCTCAGGCATTTCTGAGTTTTCAAATCCAACACATATCTAGAATTAGCCCCGCCACCCTCAATCCCTGCTCCCCCATTGGCTCACAAGCAGGAGAGCTGGATTTGCTGGAGGAGTCACTTGTAAAGCTCTGCCTGGAGCACTCATAGTCACTGAGCGAAGCCATGCTTTCGGAAAACCGGGAAGAATCAGAATCGCTTGGCTGGTCCTCTCCCACACACTGCTTCTCACCATTGAAGGGCATTTTGTGTCACTGAAGTGTGGGTAAAAAGGTAGCACCTGCACAAACAAAGAGACCCTGCATCAATGTTCTAGTTTGCTTTCTGTCTTTGCCAACATTTGATGTCCCACTGATGGCATTTCTTGTAAATGCTACCTTCTCCAGGAGGCCTTGCTTTTAGCCAAAGTGAATAGCACTCCTCTTGGGATGTCTGCAGCACATCTCCTGCATCTCCAGGTGAGTACTTAGTTCCTTGTATATTAGTCCCTTGTTATTTTCTTCCCATGGCTACTTCTGAATCTCCTTAATAAAGCAGAGACTGTGTCTTGTCCACGACCAGTGCCAAGTATATGACAAGTGTTCATTCAGTGTCAGCTAAATCAGAATCCCTGAATCTCATTTGGTAAGCTTCAACCAGAACATTTGCAAGCCGATATCACGACACGTTCACTAGCCTGGTACTGCCAAAGCCCAAGCCCTAGAGCAGAGAATTTACTGCTTAAGCCTATCTTATTAGATTTAAACGTCAAAATTCCCAGTTCCTTGTCATGCTCTTATTTGAATATCTTAAAGTTTGTTTCCACTTGAAGTCATTTCTTTTTCCCCCAGTTATTCCCCTGTAATATAACAACTGTGCTATGCATGCTCTGCTCTTAATTTTTCTCTACTACAGTTGCCTCAAATGAGCTCTGGCTGCTTTTCCAAGTGAAAGTGAGTAAGAGCTTCCAGCCATGAGAATTTATGAACTAGCTTAAGAGTTTTAACTGTCTATTTCATTTTTCTACTTTAGCTGGATAGCACACTTGGTTTCTTAATTGTATTTAACAAGGCAGAAAAGTGCAAAGATTAAAATAATTGGGAGTCAGGAGTCCAGGGTTTGTGACCTGGGTTCATCATTAATGTGCCGTGTGACTTTATGCACATTTTTCTGAGAGGTTGGGCCAGTTATAAGGTTTCCCTCAGCTAGGAATGTAAGATGCTCCAAACCCAGAGTTCCATGAGGCATCACTAGAAGTTCTGAGAAATTAAATGTGCTTATGCCAGGCATGCTTAATAATGTGTAACTATACTTGCAACTATACTTTCTTCCAGCAATTCACTGGAGGTAGAGTTCCTGACACAGGGGCTGCAATGGAAAATTTAAAGCTTCAAAATGTTTAGAAACTCTTGTTTAGTGGGTACATGCCTCCACATTACAACTGGGCCTTAGTGTATCCAAGCAGAAGCCTATATTTGAAGCCAAAATGTCCATTATTACTCTATTAAAAAATTTTCTGTTTCCTCATACAGGCTTACTAAGAATACCTAATTCATAGGGTTGGTGTGAGATTTCAGGTACTCAATACATGCAGAGTGTTTGGAACAGTCACACAGTAAACAGTATACAAATGTTTTCTATTATTTGCTTTTTCTTGTTAATATCATTGCCTCAGGACTTAAACACTCTGGAGGGAAGAACAGTTTTAGGTCAGGATAACACCATGTTCTTCAACAGACAAACAAGGCTGGTAGTTAACATGGAACAGAACTCTTGGCACTTGTTGGACAGACAAAAGCCAAGAGTGAATGGCCCATCACTGTGTGAATGTTCTTCCGCGAGTTCCTTCATACTTGCTCTTACCTTTCTCCGTTTTGAATTTCCAAGTCAGTCACCTGGGGACAAAGCTACTTGATTCAAAAGGCACTGAGGATATTTAGACTACTTTAAAAACTATTTTGGATTCTCCCTTAGACTGATGATTATGAAACCAGGCTGTTTCTTTAAGAAAGGTAATACTCCTTATGCAAACTTAGATCTACCTAACTTTTGCCACTGCAACTCACAAGTAAATCAAACAACTTTTCAGAAACATCACATCTCATCATACCTGGAGAATTTAATCAGTGGTCAAAGGTAAAGTCAACAGAAAAGACTGAAGATGACTCCAAGCAAAGCCTCCAACACGATAGCAGGTCACTATTCAAAGAAAATTAAGTACTGTCATATTCACATTTTTTATTGTATTAGTCCATCACTTTGTGATAATAAATACAATATTATGTCATTTCTTCTGAGACCAATCACTGGAATGCAGCAAGCATTCAAATATTTATTGTTGAATAAATGAATGGTAGTAAGACTACTGACATTCAAGAGGTGTGAATGGGTACAAGGACTTGAAGGGGCCAGTGCTGTATCTCACTATAGATAGAGAGGAGACTGGTTTTTAATTTGCTTGTGATTCCTCAGCTTGTGCCCAGCTTTACTTCCTTATTTCCTTTCTGCAGCAACTCTATCTGCAAATAGTTCTGCACTGGTTCAGGATTGCAAAAATACACTGATGATAATACACATCACTGAAGTCGTTAAGAACATTGCCTCTGCAGCTAGGTGGACTGGGTTCTCAATCCTGGCTCCTCTTGATTATTTACTGACTAGAAACAGAGAACTTACCATTTGTAAAATGGGGACAACAATAGTATCCACCTTGTAGAAGTGTTGTGAAGATTAACTGAAATAGTATCTGTCAAGTGCTTAAGCTCCTAGTAAGTGCCTGACGGATGTCAACTATTATTTTATTCTTACAAAAGAAGTTACAAGTTCCGAAAATGTAATGTCATAAAAAACAAAGAAAGGTTGAGAATATGTTCCAGATTAAAAAAAAAAAAACAAAAAAAAACACTTGATAACTGAGTGCAATAGGTGATCCTAGGATCCAGTACTGAAGCAAAAATGCTGTAAAGGACAGTATCGGTCAATCAATAACACTGTTAACAATATTTGAATCTATTGTCTATTGTCCAATGTTAAATATACTGAAGTTGAAATGTACTGTGCTTTTCTATTTAGGAATAAAGGGCCATGACATAATACAACTTTTTCTCAAATCATTCAAATGAAAGAGAAAGAGAAAAAATAATAAAGCACATAGGACAAAATGTTAATAGGTGCATCTGAGTAAAAGGTACACAACAGGGTATTCCTTGTATTATTCTCACAACTTTATCTGTAAGTTTGAAAGTATTTCCAAAAAAAAGATTAAAAGAGAAGATGATGGGCTGAACTGAAACTTCAAGATTCAAATTCAGAACAGTCCAACCTCTTGCAGTTCCACCGCTGCGATAGCTTAAATACCCCTCTATTACAAGAACTCTTCTAGACAGTCAAACTTGTCCTGATGTCCTTCTTGAACAGTGCCTGAAGAATAAAACAGGAAATAGGCCAGAGCCCTCCAGAAGAGGCAAAACAGATAATCCTTTTTAAGAGTTCATCCCTAGGTGGGTTCCCTTTTCCTAAGTCTCTGGGCCATGGTTTACGACCCTCTGTGATCTTAACTCTGCCCACCTCATTCTGTAATGCTCTCCCACTAACCCCTCATGATCTTCTTTGGGTTCCTCAGACACGCCAAACTTCCTATTTCAGGGCACTCAGACCTGCTATTCTCTCTCCCTGAAATGTTCCTCTCCCTGATCTCCTTGTGGTTGGCTCCCCATTGTCATTCAGATTTGAAATTTAATGTCACCAACTTCGAAGTAACCTTCCCTGATAGCTACACTCACTGCATC
Source organism: Piliocolobus tephrosceles (assembly GCF_002776525.5). Lineage (NCBI taxonomy): Eukaryota > Metazoa > Chordata > Mammalia > Primates > Cercopithecidae > Piliocolobus > Piliocolobus tephrosceles. The sequence continues at coordinate 103,931,581 of NC_045443.1, read as the reverse complement.
TAAATGAGCCAGCTAGAGCTTAGAACACTGCCTGGGCTAGAGCAGGAGCTCAATGAATATAGTTGCACGAACTAATTATGCCACACTCCTATTCATAAGACACCTTGAGTTTTCCTTCTTTTCTACCTCAGATTACTCATATTCCCATCATGCAGTCACTTACAGTACTACACTTGTGTGCATATCTGTCTCCCACTAGATTTTAAGCTGCTGGTGGAAGCTGTGACTCTCCTCTCCAATTCCCAGTGCCTACTTCAATATATTTGCAAGACACCGAAAATTCAAACTAGCAAAGACCCACAGTTTCAGGAGCTTAAAGAAACTTGTGTGTAGCAAATAATAACAATTACAGCTAACAGTCGCTGAGTGCCTATTACTACCTCAAAAATAAGCAATCAGTAACTGCTCTATGATAAGTTCTTTATATATTTTATCTCCTTGAATCCTCATTATAACCTTGTTAGCTAAGGTATCATTATTATCCCAATTTTATCATAAGATCCTGAGGCCCAGAGAGGTTGCATTACTTGCCCAGTGGTTCACAGCAGTGTAGAGGCACAACTCAAATCCAGGAAGCAGATCCCTGAAACCCGTGCTCTCTACCACTCCAGGATGGCTGGAGAAAATTTGCTGTGCTGCTCATTCTTTCCACTCCCACTGCCAAATCGATCTACCCATCACCATGTGGACCCTTGCACACGTGGTAGCAAGCTGATCTTATCCTGGTATGGCTGCTCAAGTGCCATTCTGTGAAGGGCATCACTGAAGGAGTTCGTCACCCAAAACAATTCTCCACCACCCCGCTACAGTGATAGAAAATCCTCTAGGAGGGAGCCATTCTTTATGTACCACAAAATCCCTAGTTAAACCCCACATGTTAGCAAAAAGGTTAACTGCTTACAGTCATAAACATTTTGGAGTGAAATATTCAGATTACCCAGCAGGGCCTTGAGGAATGGAACCCATCCAGTTAAGGTTAGCTCACGCAAAAAAAGAAACTTCAAGAAACATCTAGTGGGTACCATCCTTTAAGACCAGAACAAGGTCAGATGCAAGGACAAGCCTTCGCATATGTGTAGTAAAGGGAAGGGAGTCAGAGGACTAAGTCTGGGCTCTGAAGAAAAAAGTTGCAGATGATGTGAAAAATTTCCATCTTCTGCAAAATGCTGCTTTAGAATCAGTCTCAAATAGCAGTGCTAAAGTTATTCATCCACAGCAAAGCAAAAACCATAGAGCAGAATAAAGTTATTCATCCACAGCAAAGCAAAAACCATGGAACAGAGGGATAGGGGCCTACACCATTCATCTAGACAATACTGGTCTTCATCAAGTTAGAACCAACAAAGAGCTAGATAAAAGTCAACAAGCCAGTCACTGTCTACAAAGCAGATGTTCACGTTACACACGGCATTACAGCATCAGGGAGAAGGATTCCTAGGCACTTTTCATATTTGAAAGCACTCCTCCCACACTTGCTGGTCTGTTTTCTGTTAATACCTGCGCTTCCCCCTCTGGGGCCCTCAACCTCTCACAAAATGGCATTGAAACTGCTTCCACACATGACTGGGTATCTTCGGCCCTGGGCCTCTTCAAATCAGGCAACTTCCACTGGCTGTCAGGGTGATGCATGAAATCCCTAGAGAAGAGAGGAAAAGGACCACAGAAGGGAGCCTCCTCAAGTGGGAACCACTGAGATAAACTCATTATCCGTTGGCAGGTAAGAAGAGCAAGGTCCCTGATTGGGCTGGTGACCATGGGTGCTGAGACGCCCACTGGGGACAAGGACAACTTGTTCAGTTTCTTCACAGTTAAGGTAGCAGGACAACCATGTAAGATTTTCCCAAACTGCAGTCATTTGAGTACCAACCACTCTTTATGACTATTTCTACATCTCCCTCCTTACCTATACTATAATTTACTAACCGTGTCTCTTTATCTTAGCTAGATTTTTGCATTTAAATGTATTTATTTTAAAAGGAAACTCTGTCATTGTGAAACTGCTTACTTAATGGAACAGATTTTCTTAATAGTAACGAAAACAAGTAACTATGTTCATCCATGTGCCACCTTAAATCATTGCTATTACCCCCACTGGTGCCACCTACAGTAGCAGCTTCGGGAAGCACAAGCAACCCCTGAGGGTTCAGCGTTCCAGCCCAGGCCCCATCGGCATTTCTCCACCTCTTCCCCTTAACCAAAGGTCCCGGCAAGGGGACGCAGCAGCAGTCTGCACGACCTCGCCCACGTCCTCTGGCCGCCCCTCCCCTCCAGCAGCACCACGTTTCCTGTCAAAACAAACCCTTGGGGGAGGGGACGGCGGAGGCAGAGCCGAGTGCCGGGGAAACCACGGCAACAAGCTCCAAACACACGCTGCCGGGCCCGCCCGGCCTCTACCCTGGCTCAGTTCCCCACTCCAGCCCGGCCGAGGGGTGCGGGGGAAGGGGGTGCCTGATGGCGGGATGCCGCTGGTACCTGTCCAGCAGGATTTAAACAGCGGCGAAGCGGCCTCCAGGACCCGAAGTCTGTTCACCCCGACACGCCGGGGCGGCCACTCGGTGCCCCGCTCCCCGCTCCCACGCGGAACGGCAGTTCGAGGTCAAACAAGGGGACGTGGAGTGGTGAGACAAGAACTAGGAGACGAGCTTGATGGCCCCTGCCCCGCCGTCCCAGCATGGAGTTCCGAGATAGGGCGGAGGAGCCTTCGGGCTGCAGCAGTGTCCCCTCCGTTGGCCCCGGCCGGTCACCTCCGAGCCGGCAACGCCTTCCCCGTGAAGGATACGCACCGGGTCCAGCACGTAGACAAGAGGAGAACGGCGACGGAGTGATCCCGCGTGAGGGCTCTCTGGGCGTCCCCTCACCGAGCACAGCACTATCACCTCGAAAACTCACCTAGTCCAACAACCCCCCCAACCCCAGCGTCCCCGCCGCAACGCGGTATTTAAAGGGCCCTGAGGGACTCTAGGGAGGCAGCCACGGCGCGGCCATCACAAAACCGGATAGCGAGGGGACGACGGCGCGACGGGACAAGGGGATCCAGGGCCCTTCAGGCTCCGATAGCCGAGCTCTCACAGACTGAACGTATTAGAGAAACAGTCTGCGTCATGTTTAAACCAGAGAGGCCGAGGACAGCTCGGATGGGAGGGTGTTTCGGATGCGAGACGGCACGGTCTCCCCGCGCGGCAAGTGGTGCGGTCCGGGCTGCCGGGGGCGGGGAGAGGAGTGTTTACGGAACTGAGGCCGCCGCACCGACGGGAGCGCCGGGCTTTGGGGGCGGGGCTTGACGGCGCACTGGGGGCGGGGCCGTGCGGGGGTGCTGGGGTAGGGGGGCCGAGCAGGGGCTCTGGGGGCGGGGCGAAGCCGACGGCCGAACCTCCAGCGGAGCGCTGAACGGATCCCGTGGGCTTCCAGGGGCACCGGCGTGGACTGCACCGCGAGCTCCCAGCCGCGCGTGGAACATTGAGTGCCCGTACACCCCTGTCTAGACGGGGCGATCCAAACTGGGTGCCCACGACAACACTGTCCACACTTACAGAGACAACCCAACTAACAACGCTTTAAACACGGGTTCAGATTTGCACCTGCACGGGACTATTAGCTCCTGGGAGTCACACCCATCCAGGCCCTCTGAAGACTTGGTGTGCGTGCAAAAGATAAAGCGTCTTACTTCCTCTGGGGTTCTTGGCAGCACCTATCTCCTGGAGAAATTTCGACCTTGGTTAATGTAAATAACCAGTCCCAGGAGGGCTCTGTGCCGTCTGGCCTGCTGCTCAGCTCCCGCTGTGGGCGTGCTTGAGGGTGTAGAGAAACAAGCTTCCCCCAACTGCTCACATCAAAACCATGCCCTCTGCCAGGTGTAAATCGGTGCTGTATTACTTGGGAAATAGTTTCATGCAGGAACTACTTACATGAAGTTTGTATAGACTAAAGTATTTCTGTTTAGTGCCGAAATTATGTCTGGATTATGGAGGCAAATTGGCCACCACCGTTCAAAAACAACAACAGCAGCAACAACAACAATCAACAACAGGCAAGATTTTAAAGCAGGGTAGAAAGTCAGTTGTTTAGTGGTTACAACACAGACTTCTCTGTGGTTCCAATCCTGGCTCTGACATTCACTATCATGAGATCGTGGTCTCTGGGGATAACAATGATAGCTATTTCATTGGGTTATTGTGAGGATAAAGTGAAATAAAGCTTGTGAAGTGCTTAGCTGGGTACACAATAAGCACTCAGTAAGTATTAGGTATTGAAACTATTTGGCAAACCACTGTGGCCAAACTTAGCTGGTGATCTGTATAAATTTGTATCTGTGCCTCCTTTTGCCACTTTCCTCTCTTCTCCTAAAATATACAACCTAATAATACAGGTTCAGAGATTAAATAGAAGGTGCTGTCCCCACCGGAGTTCTTCCCTACAAACATGCCCTTGTTTATGTCATTTGTTGGATGATCAGGATGACAGAAGCCTCCAATTTCAATTCTTGCCAAATGACAACCACCACACAACTGCCATCACCACCTTAAAAACTCCACAATAGAAAGATGAACACCCAAATCCCCCAAACTTCCGGTAACTCTGTGACAATGACACATGGCAACATTACTTCCTTTGTTAGCTTTGTAAGGATTTAAGTATTGTTTTGTGCTATGACATAAGTTGGAGCAGGTGACCATGAGTCAGGGTAGTTGTCCCTTATACCTGAGTGACCAGCTGCCTGACCCTAGGCATGACACTTCTTTTAAAGTTCAGATACGTAGCTCTCAAAGCCACCAGGAAGCAGCTTTTGTCAAAACAAATTTCAACATGTGCTGGGGTACAAGCCTTGATGTGGAAGTGGTGGGGGTAACATCAGAAACCCAAGCTGAGATAAGAAATGATGCTGGAAATACTATCTTCTGTTACTTTAATGTTCAATAACTTGCTATCTGAAAACCCTTTGGTGAATTACCTGACCAACTGCCCTTGGCCTGACTTGTGTATAAAAGCACTTTGAGCCAGGTGCGGTGGCTCAGGCCCGTAATCCAAGCACTTTGGGAGGCCGAGGCGGGTGGATCACAAGGTCAGGAGATGAACCATCCTGGCTAACATGGTGAAATCCCGTCTCTACTAAAAATACAAAAAATTAGCTGGGTGTGGTGGCATGCGCCTGTAATCCCAGCTACTATGGAGGCTGAGGCAGGAGAATCGTTTGAACCTGGGAGGTGGAGGTTGCAGTGAGCCAAGATCACGCCACTGCACCCCAGCCTGGGCGACAGAGGAAGACTCTATTTCAAAACAAAAACAACACTTTGAAAAAATGGAGTGCTGTAAAATATAAAGCAGTTCCCTCAAAAATGAGCCTTGTATCACATTGTTGCTCAGAGGGCTCAGACAGTCATAACATAAAATCTTCCCTGCTCAGGTTATGTTCATGACTTTCTGAGAAAAAACAGACAAACAAACAAACAAAAACCAAAGTCTGAAAAGGCAACCTCTTTAGCAAGTAAAACAATTAGCATTTTATTTGAAGAAGACATATTATTACACGTAGTTTTTCTAACTTACCTTTTTTGAACCACTTGGAGAACTGACAGTAATACAGTTTGTTTTCTCCCTATAAATTACACGGTAGACCAAATGTGGTCTATCACTCTTGGCAAAAGACTAAGGGCAGATCAAAATTTTTGTTGGATAAAGAAACAGAAATACTCATTTTCTTTTTACACATCTGAAATCTGAGTTTTAAATTATAATAAATCATGGCCAAAAATCCAAAAATGTACTTACAGTTGGATTTGCAACCTCTCAGCCTTATAACTTTTCTAGTGGAGTTGCATCTTGTACTGATTTAATGTAATGCAAATTTAGCTATATGGGACTCATCTAGGACAGAATATGAGGAACACAAGAGAATAACAAATACTTCCAGTGATCTTGTCCCCTATTTCTCTCCATGGGAATTTGAGGTTTCTCTTCCTGTGTTGATCTGAGTTTCTGAGCTGCTTCTTTTGTTTTTTTTTTGTTTTGTTTTGTTTTGTTTTTTTTTTTTTTTTTTTTTTTGAGACGGAGTCTCGCTCTGTCGCCCAGGCTGGAGTGCAATGGCCGGATCTCAGCTCACTGCAAGCTCCGCCTCCCAGGTTCACGCCATTCTCCTGCCTCAGCCTCCCGAGTAGTTGGGACTACAGGCGCCCGCCACCTCGCCCAGCTAGTTTTTTGTATTTTTTTAGTAGAGACGGGGTTTCACCGTGTTAGCCAGGATGTTCTCAATCTCCTGACCTCATGATCCACCCGTTTCGGCCTCCCAAAGTGCTGGGATTATAGGCTTGGGCCACCGCACCCGGCCGTTTCTGAGCTTCTTATTATGTTCCAAACTTCTTTCCCATGACTGGCTTCATGGGCGTGCAGTCTGGGCAGTTGCACAAGGTCCCACCCTTGGAAGAGCCCTGTGCTTGGTTTAACACTTTGCTGCTGTTATGTTGAGATTCTTAATATTGTGCTTTTTGAAAGAGGGGCCTTGCATTTTCATTTTGCACTGGACCTGGCAAATTGTATAACTGGTCCTGATCTCCCCACATAGAATATGAGTCTAGTGGTTAAAGACACTTATTTTCCTGCCCCTAAGTGCCGATCAATTATTTCAACCAGTGCTCAGTCGAAGAAACTTATGTCTGTTTCAATGCTGGAAGAAAAGAAATAGCCCCAAACAAACAAAAACAACAAAAACTTGGTGTATCCTAGGTCCTACGGCTCATTAAAAAATTTTCAAGAGTAATTTTCACTGCACTTTGACCTCATGGTCTTCCTTAAGAGCCTAATCCCTCATGTAAGATGTGAGTCCATTGTAATTGAAAAAATAAAACAAAACAAAAAAATGGGCCAGGCATGGTGGCTCATGCCTGTAATCTCAGCACTTTGGGAGGCTGAGGTGGGTGGATCACCTGAAGTCATGAGTTCGAGACCAGTCTGACCAACATGGTGAAACCCTGTCTCTACTAAATACAAAAAATTAGCCAGGCATGGTGGTGCTTACCTGTAATCCCAACTACTTGGGAGGCTGAGGCAGAAGAATCACTAGAACCCCGGAGGCAGAAGTTGCAGTGAGCCGAGATTGTGCCATTGCACTCCAGCCTGGGCAACAAGAGTGAAACTCAGTCTCAAAAATAATGGCTGGGCATGGTGGTTCACACCTGTAATCTCAGCAGTTTGGGAGGCCGAGGCAGGAGGATCACTTGAGGTCAGGAGTTTGAGACCAGCCTGACCAACATGGCGAAGCCTTGTCTCTACTAAAAATACAAAAAGTTAGTTGGGCATGGTGGCACACACCTGTAATCCCAGCTACTTGAGAGGCTGGGGCAGGAGAATTGCTTGAACTTGCAGTGAGCTGAGATTGCACCATTGCACTCCAGCCTGGGCAACAGAGCGAGATTTTGTCTCAAAAAAAAATTAAAAACTAAAAATTAAAATAATTTTGTTTAAAAGGAGTCCCACTTTTTTCTCTCCCCTGTCCATCTTCAGGTGCTACAGAAAGGCCAAAAATCAGTGAGGAGGAAAATACAATAAAAAGCAAAAAGAAGAAAATGAATTCAGCTAATACACATACTAGAGAATTAGGCCCTGAATGTTCAAAAATTAACTGCATACCTCCTACTCAGTTCAGTTCTACTGTGAGCTCTAAAAATAAGGTCTATTAAAAAAAAATAACCACACCTTTTAGGCAAATTTTTTTGTTCTATATACTTTTATTTGGAAGATAAGGTAGATCTAGGCAATCGACCAGTTTTGACTATTAACTGATGCTTGAACAATTTTCCAAAGCACCAAAACCAGTTTTCTTTTGACTCCACTGAACCGAATTAGTAAAAAATTAGCAGTTATTTCTCATTTCAATTGCCTGTACCTTCACATTTAGGCACTGCCCAGTCCCTGACGCTGTCACATACTAAAAAGACAAATATTCTTAGTAATCCCTACACCCCTCCCTGGGCCCCTTCCTCTTACCTGGGCACCACTGTTGTCCCCTGGGAAGCAGAAAGAGAATGAGAACAAGCAGTGAAGACAACTCTGGGGCAGGAAGTGGGAGGGGCCAAAGAGAGTTGAAGCTCAAAGGAGCACCTGTGGGAGGCCAAACAGGTGATGGCTCAGACCTCTGACCAAGCCAGTCACTCTCTTTAGCCCACCTCCAGGCCAGCAGGCAATCAACCATTTTCTAAATGATTGCTTTGCTAAAGTGTTCATGAATGAACACTTAGGCCCTCAGTTTTAAAATAAAATGAAATAGCCAAATGGGCATGAGAAAGAGCTACTAAAATAAGATGCAATCTCCAGAAGACATAAAGGAAGGATTAAGAAATGTGACTCTTTAGATACATGATTCAACATGAAAATATGAGTTGCAGAACACTGATTATGGAGTGACACGATTTATGCTAGCGAGAGCTTACACTGGAGACAGCACATATGCATTCTGCATATATGAAATACATAGAAATGGACTAAAAAGAAACTGAACTGTTTAGGAGGCTACTTAGACAAGTTAGTTCCTCGTTTATTCCATATTCATTCAAACAGCTTATTTCTTTTGCAATGAGAATGTCATTCATATATTACTGGTCTATTTCACACTGCCATACAATGCAACTACTCTTATCATTGTATGTCCTCCTAAATATACCTTAGTGAAGATAGGCTATGATACTGCACAATAAGCAAATTTCCCATCTCTTTTTTATTCATATTTAAGAAAGCCATGACAACGAATGAAGCTTTTCATATAAAGTGTATAAAAGAACAGATTTGCAAAAAGTCCCTCACTATGATATATCAAAATTATTAATGCTGGGTGGGGGAATATTGATCCTTACTTTTTAAGTTCTTTTCCTCAAGCCCTATTCTTCAATAGCCAAAGTGTATGCAGTTTGCTTTCATTTTAAACATGTTTTTGCCCCAAACTCTGACTTATAAAACCTTCCCTTTCTTTGATGATAAACTGGACAAATGTCCTTTCTCAAAGTGATATGGGACTTAAATAATTACACTACCTTTTCTTTTCTTTTCTTTTCTTTTTTTTTTTGGCAGAATCTCACTCGGTCAGCCAGGTTGGAGTTCAGTGGCATGATCTCAGCTCACTGCAATCTCTGCCTCCCGAGCTCAAGTGATTCTCTTGCCTCAGCCTCCTGAGTGGCTGGAATCACAGATGTGTGCCATCACACCTGGCTAACATTTTGTATTTTTAGTAGAGATGGGGTTTCACCATGTTGGCCAGGCTGGTCTCGAACTCCTGACCTCAAGTGATCTGCCCCTTGGCCTCCCAAAGTGCTGGGATTACAGGCATGAGCCACCACATCCAGCCATACCTTTTGAAGATAAAAAATTGAGAGCTCTGAACATTCAGATGCCTGTACAGTAGCTTTTACCTGAGTTCCTGGGCATTCTACAGGAAGGTCGTATACTGGGGCACTAAGGGTTTATGTTGACTAAAGAGACACTCAGCAGTGACTCACTCAGTTGGCAGGTCAAGAATAGAAACCAGAAGAACTCACTTCATGGATTCTCTCCGCAAATACACACATACACACGTGCAGTGTCACATGCAAAGTATTACCCATTGGTATAATTATCTAATTTCCATAACAACATGTCAACAAGCATACCAGCTCTGTACCAACTAAGTGCCCAAAGTATTTATAATCACATTCCATTACTCTTGAAGGGTGCCTGGATCAGATACTGGGGTGGCTGTGCCTTCCAGAAAGCAAGAATGGAATGCTGCTTTATACAAAAGTATGAAGCTGTTTACATAGATATATATTCACCACACACACTCACACACACATACACACACACACGAAACGTTTCTGGCCAATTCCCTCAGAGGGATCCCAGGCCATGCCATTATTTATGGTACATGTACATCTGCATGTACATTATCAGTAAGTTCCTGAAAAGCTCAGTATAGGCCAGGAGCAGTGGCTCATTCCTACACTCCCAGCGTTTTGGGAGGCCAAGGTGGGCGGATCACCTGAGGTCAGGAGTTTAAGACCAGCCTGGTCAACATGGTGAAACCCCATCTCTATTAAAAATACAAAAAATTAGCCAGGCATGGTGGCACACTCCTGTAGTCCCAGCTACTCGGGAGGTTGAGGCAGGAGAATCAGTTGAACCCGAGAGGCAGAGGCTGCAGTGAGCCAAGATTGCACCACTACACTTTGGCCTGGGCGACAGAGTGAAACTCAGTCTCAAAAAAAAAAAAAAAAAAAAAAAGCTCGGTATAATTATACAAATAAATTTGAATGCTCAAGCTGAATTCTTTATTTAAAGGAAAACTTCTGTAATTATACATGGACATTTAAAAAAATGGCTTTTTAAAAGTTACAAGCATTACATAGATCAAAATTTTCAAAGAATCAACTGAGGTACAAAATAATTGTATATAATGAGGACATGTGGTATGGTGGAAAGAGGGTGGGCTTTGGGTTCAGACAGACCAGAGGGTTGACAACCGAGTTTCACTACTCATTATACATATGTCCTCATCCCTACAGGTATAAAACGGGGATAATAATGTTGTGGGGGCCATTTGTCATTTTGGTGATCCAGCTTCCCAAATGGTAAATTGTTATTTATTATAGAAGCCAGAGAGGGGATGATATGCTAATCTCATTCATACTTTACTGCTGGAGCTGGAAAGGCGTTCTGTCTTCCCAGACCCCGACAGCTGTAGCATGGGCATGGGACCTACGCATGTTCTATCAGATGCTGACCACCACAGGTAGGTAAGAGTGATTCACAGAGCTACAGTGGTGGTGCCCAATGCTGATGACACCAGCTATGGCATCCTTAGCATGGTCTTAGGTATACTTGGCTTCCTTTAGTTCTTTCCCAAGCTTGGTTCTTCAGTCTAAAATATGTTAGAGTCACTCACTAGCTACTTCCATGAGCTACCAAGACCCTCTGGTCTCAGTTCCATGAGCTATGAAGACCCTTCTGGTCTAGTCAGACTAGGGTGTATTATTTGCCACTAAGAACCTTGCCTAGAACGAATACCCCATAACCCGTGGGAGAATTAAAAGGAATAATGTATATGAAGAGTTGAGCAGAGTGCCAGGGACATTGTATGGATCAGTAAACTGTAACTACTGTTATTATACTAGTTATTTTAATGATTTAATATTTACAGCTTCGACAGGTTCTAGGCAACTTAAAGGTCTGTGACGTGATAATTTAAAATTCTGCCAAGGAGCAAATTTGAATCCAATAAGTTAGTGGTACGAGAGTCATTTATTTAGCTAACAAGTGAGCCTAACACATCACCCAGTATTTATATATCAATATGAGGATTACTATTCTCCACTCATTAGGCCAGTAAGTCAGGATCCATTCAGGAAAATAATATAACATTATATAGTGTTAAGAACAATGATCCAAAAACTTGGATAATTATCCAAACGTTATCCGAAGGCTTGGAAATAGGCAAAAGGGACAGATGGATGTCCTTTTAGTAGGGTGCTGTGTAGTGCTGTGTAGTAGCAGACTCGTGCAAGGATTCATGCATTATCTAGAACTGTGTACCTTTGTTGGACTTACTACTCATTATTGGTTCGGATATTTCAGAACTTTGTAAAGGCAAATGTTACTTTATTAAAAACTGATAACAAAGGCCCCGTGTAGTGGCTCATGCCTGTCATCCCAGCAGTTTGAGATGCCAAGATGGGCAGATTGCTTGAGGCTAGGAGTTGGCAACCAGCCTGGGTAACATAGAGAGATCCTGTATCTACAAAAAAAATACAAAATTAGCTGGGCATGGTGGCATGTGGCTGTAGTCCCAGCTAATTAGGAGGCTAGAGCGGGAGGGTCCCTTGAGCCCAGGAGTTCGAGGCTACGGTGAGCTATCATCATGGCACCTCACTTTAGCCTGGGTGACAGAGACGGTGGGTCAAAAAACCAAAACCCAAAACCCAAAACAAAACAAAACACCAAAAAATTGATAGCAGTGCCAATTATTCTTGTCCATTTCTAATACAAGTAAAATCATTTCCGTTCTATAGAAAAGATAAAATCTTACTATTTATTACCTTGTAAGAAATTAACCAATTTTGTATCTAACCTAGTAACATACAAATCTTATTGTAAGATTTTTAAAAATGCATTTCTTGATGGGATGTATAAACCCCTATTTCTCAAATGCTCCTTAAGTCAACTTTACCATTTTACTGGCTAATTCTTTAATTGATGAAATAAATATTTTTTAAGCCTGTGTTTGATCTATTTCATATAAGTCATGTTTTTAACTTGTTGAAAATTATATTTTGACAAATAGAAGTCAATCCAGGGGGCCACGTAGAAGGAGCATGTAATCCAGAACTGACAACCCCCAGGTAGGCTTCTTAGAGAAAGGAGTAGCCAAGCAGAGACATGTACAAGAAGTTCTCAAGTGATCTCAATAAAGCAGACTCAGGCCCCTAAATCAGTATTTAGGTAAAATTCATGGTTGAAAAATAAGGCTGATATGAGCTTAACTGATAAGGAAGAAAATTGGAACTGCTTAGCTAAAAATCTGGATTGATTTAAACTGCTTCAGTGTTGCTTTTATAATTTTCAAAAATGGCAGCAGATAGTTCACTTTGGAACGACAGGTACATGCTAACTGTGAGAAATTCACCATTCTTGCCAAATGAGGTGAGGAACTCAATTCACTTTGTAAATCTACATAGACGGTTCTGTGCAATTTCTTCAGGAGCCCAGAGCTCAACCATAAGCTTGGTGTAGAGGGCATTGCAATGAGTGGCCTTCAGCCCACAGGTGGACTTGGAATTTGAATGCCACAAGCCCATCTCTCTTATATGTAGCCTACTTCATACATGAATCACCTAGTTCTTTAAGCATCTTTGCCATCTCCATGAAGAAAAGTAGGGCCCTTAGCACTGTTTTCACCCATGAAATCTGCTATGCATGACTAGATACAAAAAAACAGACCTCAGGAAAGCTTTTAAATGTGCAGCGTGTGTCACACATGTCCTGCGATTATTGGAGGACATGAAAGTCACTCACTTTAGACTGTGAGGAAAATCTAGATAGTTCCTTGGGTACAAGGAATGTCTTCTACTCATGAACACAAGCAACTTAACTGTTTAAAGGCTGAACTCAGAGGCTCAAATTGCCTGACTTTGGACTAACAAGGGTTTCAGGTTTTTTTGTTTTTTTTGTTTTTTCCTTTTAGCAGGAGGGGTTGTGAAAAATTAAACTTCTCCTGAGCACCTAAAGTCTCCAGATGCTGGGCAGGTAGTGTTTACCAACACTCCCCTCAATAGCTGCCTCTTATTCTCAGGCTACCTGATGGCTGAGACCACGATGTCTCTTTTGGGCAAGGTCATTCTCATACTTGCTCCATAAAAGGGGAAAATACAGGCATGGGAGCACAGCTCTGAGGCACGTGCAGCTATGCCCTAACCCAAATGCACCTCTTGATCGTGGGTGATGAGAATAGGAGATACTTCTGCCTGTGCATTGGATCCTACAGTGAGCAACGCTTGCTTGTGTTTGCCCCAAACCCTTTTTCAGACGATAACTCTTTATATCCATCTTTGTTTCTTTATTTTTTATTTATTCATTTATTATTTTTTTAAAATTTGAGACAGAGTCTCACTCTGTTGTGCCCAGGCTGGAGTGCAATGGCATGATCTTGGCTCACTGCAACCTCTACCTCCCAGGTTCAAGCGATTCTCCTGCCTCAGCCTCCAGAGTAGCTGTGATTACAGGCACCCACAACCACACCTGCCTAATGTTTTGTATTTTTAGTACAGATGGGGTTTCACCATATTGGCCAGGTTGGTCTCGAACTCCCAACCTCAGGTGATCCGCCCACCGTGGCCTCCCAAAGTGCTGGGATTACAGGTGGGAGCCACGGTGCCAGGCCTATATCCATCTTTAAATTAATCTATGTTCTTTTGCACAGTGCCTGTGATATAGTAGTTTCTCAGTGCTGTATATACTGGTTGGTAAGAGGACATTAAAGGCACACTTCTAAATACTGGCTGGGAGTGCAGGAAGTTAGTCGGCAGGGACAATCACTGATTAGGAGGGAAATTAACTCTGACGAACTTTGACTATAACTTTCTTTTTCCTTTTTTCTTTCTTTCTGCTTCTCCTGAAAACCAGGAAATAGACAAGGTAGAGCAGTCAGAGAGCTAATCGTGAAAATTAAGAAGCAAATATATTCCCTTATCTCTGCTTAAATTACAAAGGGATCTTTCTGTCCCTTTAAAGAAAATCAAAAGTTATATGACCGCAGAGGCTCTTGAGGAAAATCTAGATAGTTTTTCTGGAGACGCGATAAGCTGAAACAAACCCCGGCAAACCAAGAAAGATGAAGAATCATTTAGGACTACCCAGAATTTTGCAAAGTACGGTGATTAAGCAGTGTTTCAAACAATTACAGTAACGGTTGCTTCATGATCAGGATACACTCCGAGAAAGGCATCGTTAGGTCCTTGTGCAAACATCATAGAGTGTACTTACACAAACTCAGGTGGCATAGCCTGCACACCTAGGCAGGATGGTCTAATCTATTGCTTCTAGGTTACAAACCTGTACAGCGTGTTACCATGCTGAATATTGCAGGGAATCGTAGTAACACTATGGCAAGTATTTCTGTGTCTAAATGTATCTAAACATGGAAAAAGTACAGAAAAAATATGGTGTAAAAGATAAATTATGGTACATGTATTTAGGGCAGCTGCACTGTAATCTCATGGGGCCACCATCCTATATACAGTCCACCATTGACTGAAATAGTTATGAGGTGCATGACTGTATAATTATTTACAAAGACTCATAACAATATAAACATTTCTTTTGGGGAATAGTAGCAGGGTTGGGAAAAATAGCATACAGGCAGTGGAAAGAGGGTAGATTTATTTTAAAAAAATCAACCTTCCTAAATACTGAAGGATTTTAGGCAAGCTGCTTAACCTTTCAAAGTCTGAATTATCTCATCTATAAAATGAGAATGATCAGGCCTAAGTAATTGGGAATCCTGTGAAAGTAAAATGAAACGAACATATATAGGCTATAAGCCAGAGAGTGACTTATCTACTTCCTTTACCTGCTGGTCACATAGCCTCCCTTATGGTTAGATATTGACATACTACCGGATTGACTGGATTCTGGCCAGTGAAATAGGAGGGAAGTGATGGATGGATTTTCACTCACTTTCTTGGGACTCCAGATTCATTGTTTTGTGTGTGACAGGGTCTCGTTCTGTCACCCAGGCTGCAGTGCAGTGGCACGATCATAGCTCACTGCAATCTTGAACTCCTGGGCTCAAGATATCCTCCTGCCTTGGCCTCTTGAGAAGCCGGGACTACAGGTACATGCCAGTGTGTCCAGCTAATTTATTTTATTTTTGTTTAGTTTAGTTTTGTAGAGACCGGGTCTTGCTTTGTTGCCCAGGCTGGTCTCGAACTACTGAGCTCAAGTGATTCTTCTGCCTCAAGCCTTTCAAAGTGCTGGGATTACAGAGGTGAGCCACTGTACCTGGGCGCCCTGGATAAAATTGTACCAATAAAATCGATACCATCACTGTTTCCTTTATATATCTGGTTACATCTGTTCATCCCACTGGACCCTGTGCAGATAGGGAATCTTCTTCATGACTGCCTTTCTAGTGCCCAGTGTGGTGTCTGGTACAAAATTTGGTTCTTCATAAATATTTTGTAAATAAACAAACGAATGAGCTACCCCAAAGCTGAGTCTTGAGGGGTGAGTTAGCTAGAAGAAGAAAGGGAGTCAGAGTGTTCTAGGTAAGGGGACAGAATGACAAAACTCAAAGAGGTGAGAAATGGCAGTGTGTACCTAGCAGGGAAAAGCCAGACTTAAAGAGCAAGAGTGATAATACATTTCACATTATTTAGTTGATTTCTTTTTGTATAAGTCTCACCAATCAATTTTTTTTCTTAATCCCATTGAAAACGAGGGGAAAAAAGGCCAGGTGCAGTGGCTCACGCCTGTAATCCCAACACTTTGGGAGACCGAGGCAGGCAGATCACTTGAGGTCAGGAGTTTGAGACCAGCCTGGCCAAAATGTGAGTTTGAGACTTCACATAGTGAAACCCTGTCACTAATAAAACTACAAAAAAAATTAGCTGGGCATGGTGGCTCATGCCTGTAACCCCAGATACTCGGGAAGCTGAGGCAGGAGAATCACTTGCATCCAGGAGGTGGAGGCTGCAGTGAGCCAAGATCATGCCACTGCACTTCAGCCTGCGTGATAGAGCAAGACTCTATTTCAAAAAAGAAAAAAAAGAGAGGAAGAAAAGAGAAAACTAGCTTTTGGTCTAATATTCAGGTCCTGAAGCAGTGGTCTTATACCTTGGTAGATCTTAGATATTCCTGCCCACCATGCTTCTGTTTTCATATTTCCCAGGATTTCCCAAGGAGATGAGAGAAAGCCACAGAGACCAATGCTTCTGCGTCCATACCACTTCCCTGGATCATGGACTCCATATCTTGCTCTCTTCCTCCTCTCATCGTGTGTCGTCATGTCACACACCTACTCAAAAATCATCAGTGGCTCCCCATTACTCCCAAGTAAAACCTAAACTTCAAGGCCTTCATTGATGGGGAAGCAACCAATTCTTTCTACCTTATCTCCCAGCAAGCTTTCTCTAGTTATTATGATTGTGTAACAAATTAGTCCCAAAACTTAGTGGCACAAAACAACCTTTCATTATGCTCACGGATTCTTGTGTATCAGGAATTTGAACAGGATTCGGCAGGGAAGGCTTATCTCTGCTCCACAATGTCTGGCACCTAAACTAGAAGACTTGAAAGTGGAGAGTAAGAGTCACTGGAAAATCTCCACACTTGTGTGTGGTGGTTGATGCTGGGAAGACTCCAGTAGCTGGGCCTCTGGGGCCTCTCTGCATCTTGCTATGTGGCCTTTCCACATGGTCTCTCCAGCCAGGTAGCTTCAGGGTAGCGGGAATTCTCACACATGGGTTCCCAAAGCACATGTCATGAGAGAGCATGCCAGGTAGAAGTTCTATCACCTTTCCTAGCCTGGCTTCAGAAGCCGTGAAGTGGCATTTCCATTACATTCTCTTAGTTAGAAGCCCGTCATTAGAGTCGGCTCATATTCGAAGGGAGGGGCATTAGACTCTCTACCTTTTGTAGGAAGTGTCAAAGAATTTGCAGACATGCTTTAAATACAGCAGTTCCCCCTTATGTGTGGTTTCGCTTTACAAGGTTTCAGTTACTTACTGCCAACTGCAGTCTGAAACTATTTACATGGAAAATTCCAGAAATAAGCAATTCATAAGTTTTAAATTGTGTGCCGTTCTGAGAAGCATGATGAAATCTTGCCGCATCTTGCTCCGACCTGACCAGAACATGAATCATCCCTTTGTCTAGCATATCCATACTGTATATACAACCCGTGAGTCACTCAGTAACCCATTAGATTGACTGTGACAGTATTGCAGTGCTTGTGTTCAAGTGACCTTTCTTTTATTTAGTAATGGCCCCAAAGCACAAGAGTAGTGATCCTCACATATTGTTATAATTATTCTATTTGATTACTAGTTATTATTGTCAATCTTTTACTGTGCCTAATTTATAAATTAAACTTTATCATAGGTATGTATGTACAGGAAAAAACATAGTCTGTACAGGGTTTGGTGCTATCCACGGTTTCAGGCATCCATTAGGGATCTTGGAATGTATCCACCACAGATTAGGAAGGACTATGTACCACAAAACCCCACCATATTTGGCATACTTTAGGAATGCTAAAACACTCATGGATTCCTAAATTTGGGGTCCTGGTTTTACTTACACACTACCCTTTTCTTGCAGTATCTTTCACCCCATAAATCCATCTATCTCCCAAATTTCTACTTGCCATTTAAGATTCAGCTCAGATGCTACCACGCTACCTGCATCATAACATTCCACAGCTCCACCTTTGGAAGTAATTATGCCCCTCTCTGTATTCCCCACAGACCTCCGTTTCAATTTCCTCTGGGTGACCTGAATACATGTTTGTTGAATGGATAAATAGAATAGGATAATAAAATCTCAGGTGTGAAAGTGACCTTAAGCGCTACCGAGAACATCCTTTTTGAGTTTTTTTATTTCTATTCATGTCTGTTCCTCCTTTAGATTTTTAGTGTCTGGAAGGCAGGGACCAAATTTCACTCACCTCTGTAATCACCCCTCAGCTCAACCTTTAGTTCTTCCAGCAGTGATTTGGCCTTGTAGGTCTTCAAAGAAAGTCAGTTAAAGGAAGAAACCTACCTCCCAACATACACGCCCCGCAATGCACATTTGACTAATTTGCTATTTCTTTATTAACCAGGTAATATTTGGTTCAAGGCAGGTTGGAACAGTTCGAAGAGATGATCTCCAAATGCTCTTAAACCACAAGAAGCCACAGGTCAGAATTAATAGTCTTTATCGTGGCTGCCTTCCCACCAACAGCCACTTTTCTGGAGAAGATTGATGCTATTGTTCTAAACAGACCCGTGAAGGATTACAGGTTGTAGCCTCATTCTCAGCCACCCTTCCTAGCCCCTATCCATCTTATTTTCTCTTCTGCAAAAGCAGAAATTTCGGGGCCACAGCAAGCAGATGAATCAAGATCATTTTGTGTATAGTCAATATCAGCACTAAATAAAGCAACCCACTGTTGAGAAATTTATTTTTTTTTTTTAGATGGCATCTCCCTTTGTTGCCCAGGTTGGAGTATAGTGGCACCATCTTGGCTTACTACAACCTCTGCCCCCCGGGTTCAAGTGATGCTCCTGCCTCAGCCTCCTGAGTAGCTGGAATTACAGGTGCCTGCCACCATGCCTGGCTAATTTTTGTATTTTTAGTAGAGACAGGGTTTTACCATGTTGGCTGGGCTGGTTTTGAACTCCTGGCCTCAAGTGATCCGCCCACCTCAACCTCCCAAAATGTTGAGATCACAGGCATGAGCCATCATGCCCGGCCCAATTTATGATTTGTAAACAAACGATATCCCAGTCATTTTCAGGGATTCTTGGCAAGAATACCTGGTTACACATAGGAAACTTAGTTCCTTAGGTGGCTCATAAAACACGATTCAAGCAACAATGTCTTTGAAATACCAAATAGTTAAGCTGGGCGTGGTGGCTCACACCTGTAATCCCAGCACTTTGGAGGCTGAGGCAGGTGAATCATGAGGTCAGGAGTTCAAGACCAGCCTGCCAAACATAGTGAAACCCCATCTCTACGAAAAATACAAAAATTATCCGGGCATGGTGGTGTGTGCCTATAATCCCAGCTGCTCAGGAGGCTGAGGCAAGAGAATTGCTTGAACCTGGGAGGTGGAGGTTGCAGTGAGCTGAGATAGCACCACTGCACTTCAACCTGAGCGACAGAGTGAGACTCCATCTCAAAACAAAACAAAAAAAGAAATACCAAATAGTTTCAATGAAAAAAAAAATGATGCAATGCCAGTAATTAAACAAACCTGAAAAACAGTGAGTATAGTTTTTTGAAAGAACTTCAGCATGTTGATGTTTGGGGGGAAAGCAAACTGAAGAAAAGAAAAATAAGAACATAGTTGGAGAATTTGGAGGTACATTTACTAAAGACTCTTTGATCCCATCCATGATTTTGATAGTTAATTTACCTGGTTCATTTTTACATCTAACTCAGATTTTCAACTCATGTTTTACTCCTGGTCTCAGTCCACACAACCTTGTGAGTATAAAATGAGGTCATACTGCCTTTTTGTATTCAAATTATGATGGCATGAGTGCGTACTAGCTGTATTGCTGGAAATTAGTCTTCTTTAAAGCATCCCGCAGTTAGTTCTGAGCACTCATGCATGCCTCTGAGTTTACAAACACTGCATGCCATTAACCTTGTTTGTCCTCTCTTACTTGGATTCTCACATGTACAGGTTTGCTGTGCATAGAGATGCTTAGACACCTCTGCCGCTATGAGCAACAGGACAGCCAAGACTTATGGCAGACAATCTCTGGATACTTCCATAGCTTCCAAAACTTGTGCTGGGCTCAGTGCAGAAGTGGGAAGCCAGTCCTCCCCCTGACCCTGTATGCACTCCTATTTGCTTATGCTTGGAGCGTCGTGATGTCTTCCTTAATCAGTTCTAACATAGTTTAGCCTCCTGGAGACAGCACTGTTAGTGCCTAGCCCAAGAACTGTGGCAGTTATCAGATTATTAATCAGATATGGCTTTGTGAAAAATTATATATATATGTGTGTGTGTATATATTGTGTGTATATATATTATATATAAAAATATACTATAAAATATATATTATAGGCCGGGCACGGTGGCTCACGCCTGTAATCCCAGCACTTTGGGAGGCCGAGGCGGGAGGATCACGAGGTCAGGAGATTGAGACCATCCTGGCTAATACAGTGAAACCCCGTCTCTACTAAAAATATAAAAAAAAAAAATTAGCCGGGTGTGTTGGCGGGCACCTGTACTCCCAGCTACTCGGGAGACTGAGGCAGGAGAATGGCGTGAACCCAGGAGGCGGAGCTTGCAGTGAGCTGAGATTGTGCCACTGCACTCCAGCCTGGGCGACAGAGCGAGACTCCGTCTCCAAAAAATATATATATATATAATATATAAAATAAAATAAAAAAATATAAAAAATATATAAACATATATATACACACACACACATATTTAAATCAGGGGACTGAAAAGGTTAGATGGAAGCAAGGCTTTCCCAAAGATATGAGAATTAGAGGAGCGGAGAAAAGGAAGAAGAGGCTTTAAAAGGGTGTGTGTCTGTGTGTGAATGTCCTCGCTAGGCCATGGAGTGAGGTGGAGTCTGTCAGGTTATCATCAATTCATTCAGAAAATATTTATTGAGCACCTATTAGGTGCCAAGCAGTGCTTAAATCTGGAGAACCCAAGAGTGATCAACACAGGAAAAGTCCTTGTCCTCAGGGAGCTCACATTTTAGTAGGGGAGGCAGGCGGCAGAGAAACCAAGAAATTGATCCACGTGATAATTTCATATATGACAAATGCTATGACAACAGAGAGGGGCTTGGGGGCCTATTTTAGGTAGCTTGGTCAGGTAAGGCTGCAACGCTGAAGTTACATTTGGGCAGAAATCTAAACAAAGCGAGGGCGTTAGCCTGCAGATGTCTGGTGAAAGAATGTTCTAGGTAGCAGGAATGGCAGGGGCAAAGGCTGGAATGGAAGAAGCTGGCATCCTAAAGGAACCAGCACGGGCAAGTGTCACTGAAGCATGGCGAGTAAGGAAGAAGTTTGGCAGGAGAAGCTGGAGCTAACCCAGGGTCAGATCATGCGGTGTCTGTAAGTGACGGGAAATTATTGGAGGGAAATGACAGAATGTGATAACTCTTTTAAAAGAATCACCTTGGCTGCTGTGAGGAGACCAGTTGGAAAGATGTGGCAGCGATTCAGGCTGGAGATGAGGGTGGTTGAGCTGGGGTTGTGCAGGTGGCCTTGTCCCTGTGGACAGAGCATGCCCTTGAACAGCAGTTGCATGTTGATCCTCTTGAATCCCATCCTGGGGGTACACTTTGAGGTGCAGCTTTCTGACTCTCATGCTTGACAATGAGAAGGAGATTAGCTGGAGTGGAAATAATTGACTGGTATGTGACAAAGAATATAGTGTCATCAGAGGCTCTCAGGAAAACCCTCAAATGAAAACGAAGACTCTGGCATCTCCTTGTAATTATTTTTCCTTGCCAAGGGAACAGATGGGACGACTGGATGACAAAGACTGCTCTTAAGGAAGGCATGCCAAGGTGGCTCTCCCAGTTTAGTCAGGGTACTTTCAGCTTCAAGGAACAGAAATCCAGTCTAAACTGGCTTCCACAGTGAGGAAATCACCTCACATAGTCGGAAGTGCAGGATTCAACCAGGAAGTTCAACTGGGATTCTGCTTGCTTGAACATTTTTATGTGCATCTCTTTATAGACAGAGCCCCCTAACCTGCTCGATGTTTTCTTTTTTTTCCCAACACTTGTCTTCTAGCATATGGTGCAATGTATTTACTTATTCTGTTTATTAGTACTGTATTGTTTATTTTCATTAGAATTAAGCTCCATGAGTGCAGAGATCATTGTTTTGTTCACTAATGGATCCCAAGTGCCTAGAAAAGTGTCTGACACTCAATGTTTGTTGAATGAGAGTAAAAGGGGAAACATCTTCCTTTGCATCCCAAATGAGGAAAAAGGAGGGTCACCATGATCCTACAATTTCTCCCCTGGGGAATTCGATAAAAGGAAACTCTCCATTTATTGGAACAATATCCTTATGGACCCCAAAGGAACAAGACTGTAAGCTGCAAACCAAACCCCTTTGTCATTTGTTCCCCAACCACTAATTGAGGAATACCAGGTTCAGGGTGGTTCAAATGACCTTCAGGTTTGTCCAAGTGGTGGATGTTACTTGACAATGTATTTGATCAAGATTAAGATTAAAGAGTGTGTGGTTCCTGGCCGGGCACGGTGGCTCACGCCTGTAATCCCAGCACTTTGGGAGACTGAGGTGGGCAATCACCTGAGGTCGGGAGTTCAAGACCAGCCTGACCAATATGGAAAAACCCCATCTCTACTAAAAATAAAAAATTAGCTAGGTATGGTGGCACAACCCTGTAATCCCAGCTACTCTGAAGGCTGAGGCAGGAGAATCGCTTGAACCCAGGAGGCAGAGGTTGCGGTGAGCCGAGATCATGCCATTGTACTCCAGCCTGGGCAACAACAAGAGTGAAACTCCGTCTGAAAAAAAAAAAGTGTGTGCTTCCTTTGACTGGTCTCAGCCTCTGAAGTTCGTGCCTTGACCACAGCATTCCTAACTCTGGCAGGCCCTATAAACATGGAAAAAAGAAGCACGCAGTACCACACCCTTGAGACTGTGGATGTAGTTAGCTCTTTTTCTTTCAGTATCTGCTTATTAAACCTTACTTTACTGTGTTCTGGGCACCGTGGAAGATGCTGGAGAGAGGATAATGACCAAGAGACAGTTCTGGTCCTCAGGTTTAGTGATGGGGTTCAGGGAGGCAGCCAGTTAGTACAGGAAACAAACATATAAACAGATAATTATAATCAAATGTTATAGGTTTGGCATTAGAGGTACAGTAGGAAGAGAAGAGTGATCAACTCCATGTGAGGGAAAAGGCAAAACTGCAGAGAGGAGGTGGGGGGGTCTGCTAAGTAGGGTTCTAAAAGCTGAATAGGAGTTTGCCTGGCAAACATGGAATGGGAGTGGGCAGAGTGACACTCCAGAGAGAGAAAATAGCAGGTGGCGGTGTTACAGCTCTTTTACAATTTGTGTGGCAGGTTTCCCAGTTTTTACCAGAAAAAAATCTAAAGAAAAGAAAACAACAGGTACAAATATATGGATGTAGGAAGCAGCACTGTGTGTTTAACGAACTGCGATTGGTTATGTATTGCTAGGGTACGAAGTGCTAGGAGGAGAAAATTGAGGCTGGAGAGGTGGGCAAGGGTCAAAATATTCCTGCTTTGCATACTCTGCTTAGAGGTTTATGTTTGTTTTAGGTGATGCGTTTTCATCATGAGAGTGAGGAGATCAGATCTGTATTTAGAAAGATCACTCCGGCTGCCAGGGACAAGATGGATTTGAGAAGGGCAAACTGAAGACCAAGAGACTCTAGAGAGAAAAATACTAAACCTAGGTAGTATCTCACATTAACCACCAGGTGGAGCAAGTAGGCCAGGACAGCTCGGTTGCAGGCTGCTGGGGTAAGGAGGAAGAGTAGGCGAAAGCGCCAGCATGGGACTGATGCTTAAGTAGGAAGCTTCTTAGTTCGGTGTTCATAACTCTGGAAAGATCCATAGTGAAGCACAAACAAGAAGCCACCTAAAGGTCCACAAATAGAGGACCCACTAAATATGACAAAGCATTCACGCACTGAATTCCCAGGTTCCAGCGAAGTAGATCTGTACGTATACACATGAAAACAAGTCCAAGTGACAAAAGCAAGTTATAAAATACTGTGTACATTATGACCCCTGTAGCGTAAATGTCTAGAAAGATGATCATAATATTGATATCAGTGGTAACTTTTGGAGAGGATTTTGGAGCCATTGAGTGTGTGTGCGTGTGTGTGTGTATTTGTCCTGGTCTGTTTGAGCTGCTAGAACAAAATATCAGAATATTAGTGACTTATAAATGCTAGAAGCTTATTTGTCACAGTTCTGGAGGCTGAGAAGTCCAAGATTTGGCATCCAGTGAGGGCAACTTCCTGGTTCATAGAGGGCACCTGCTTGTGGTGTCCTCACAAAGCAGAAGGGCCGATGAGTCTCTTTTATAAGGGCACTAATCCCACTCATGAGGACTCCATCCTCTTGACCTAATTATTTCCCAAAGGTCCCAACTCCAAATATCACCTAGGGGGTTAGGAATTCAACATACACATTTTTGGGGAACATAAGCATTATGTGTGTGTGTGTGTGCACGTGTGTGTTGAATTTCGTCAAAATATAGTTGACATACAGTATGCTGGATATATTTAAAGTGTGCGGTTTAATATACATTTTGACAAATATACACACCTGTGAAACCATTGCCACAATCACAATAATGAATATATCCATCACCCCCAACGGTGTCTTTACTGTCCTTGAAAACCCTCCCTATCATTCTTTTCTGTCCTCCACCCCCAGGCAGCCACTGGTCTGCTTTCTGTCACTAACAGTTTGCATTTTCTAGAGCTGTGTATAAATAGAATCATTCAATATGTACTATTTTTGGCCTTGTGTCTTTCATTCAGCAATATTAATTTGAGGTTCATCCACATTGTTAAGGGTATAAATAATTAATTCATTTTAGTTGCTAAATAGCATTACATTGTATGGTTGTATCACAATTTGCTTTTCCATTTATCTGCTGATGGACGTTTGGATTGTTGAGGGTTTGGGGCTATTATGAATAATGCTGCTCTGAACATTTGTGTACCAGTCTTTGCATTTGCACGTTTTAATTTATCTTGTGTAAATATGTACCCAGGAGTGGAATGGCTAGGTCATATGGCAGGTATATATTTAATTTTTTAAGGAGCTGCCAGGCTGTTTTTCAAAGCAGTTGTACCATTTTACACCCCAGTAGCCGTATATGAGTATTCCAGTTTTTCTATATACTTGCCAATATCTGACATGATCAGACTTTTAAATTTTAGGTCTTCTAATGGGAAAGTTTTATTTCTTTAATGACTGACGATGATGTACAGTTTTTTCATATGCTTATTTGCCATCCATAGATCTTCTTTGGTTAAGTGTCTACTCAAATTTTTGTGGGCTATTGACATTTACGTTTTGCTTTATACTCCCATAAAGTTATAGCATTTTACAATGCACATATATCTCTTTTATATTTAAAAACAACAATTTAAAATATCTCAACCCAGAGGACATCAATAACTACAATTTGAACTTTAAACTTACTAGCAGTATATTATGCTAAGGTGAAGGCAAATCTTGATCATATCATTAAAAGATAAAACATTTGATTTTAACATCTGGCTTCAAATTATTAGAAATAACCTCAAAACCAATGCAATTTTTATTTCCATAGATTATTACGTTTGAGAGATATCATGAGTTTAGACTCAAATGAACCTGGCTTCAAATTCCAGCTCTTTTACTTATCAGCTGTGCAATCTTGGGCAAATTCATTTTTGAATTCATCAAGAAGCAAGGCCCAAAATAGTACACACTGAATGGTTCTATTTATGTGTAATTCTAGAAAATGCAAGAGCTTCCATTTTCTTCTTTTAGAAATCTGACATATCATTTACTGCATAGGTTCGTTTTGAGGTTTAAATTGATATTATATTTAACCAGTCAGCGCAACAACTAGCATGTAGTATGTACTCTACAAATATTAGAGCTTCTATGACAAGACAGTTTGATTGTCTTGACAACCAGATGGCTGCATGCTCACAATTCAAGCTGGTCGGTGAAAAACAGCACAGTCACAGCATTTTGTAAAGGAACTGTTGCAACCATTGTCAAGGCAGGCAACATCCTCTGCGATAACTGAGATCTCTCCCTTACCCCCATTTATTTTTAAAGACTCTGAAAGAAAAGCTCTGGTGTGCATTTGGTTTTGAGGAAACAACAACAACAAAGAAACAGGAACAGGAAACTTAGGTTGAAATGGACTTTATTGAGCATCTTAGCACATTTTGGCTTTCTTTGTAGAACCCTCAATATCCTCTGTTGCTCAAACCACCAAATGATCTTGCAGATGCTCATGGTACCCCACAGGATGGTTCAGAGGTAGTGCAGACCTACTGTTTTACACGTTTCAAATTGGAGTTATTGTCAAGTTAGTGTTATTGAGGATAGTGTCATTCATAAATGCTGTATATTACATAACGCAGTCGAAAGAATCACGGCAGTAACAGGAGCAGAAGGCAGACAAATTCTAGGGAAACAGGAGTGGGTCCCCAGTGAAACCCTACCTTCAAGCCAAAAAAACAGCCTGAAACCCATGGCCCAGAGTAAGAACTTCTATTCCTGTTTGTCTGCTCTTTCCCAATTGGTTCTTTCTGAATAATGCCTTTTAACCAATCAAATGTTGCCTTTTCCAGTACTACCTACGGCCTGTCTCACCCCCATTCTGTGCCTATAAAAACCCCAGATTCGGACACAATGACACAGACAACCTGACTTTGGGGAAGAGACAACCTGACTTCGGGGAAGAGGACCTGATATTCTCATCCCCTCTCCAGCTCTCTCTCTGATGAAAGCTGTTTTTGTTGCTCAATAAAATTATCTGCTATCATTACCCTTCAATCGTCAGCATGATCTCATTTTTCTTGGATGCTAGACAAGAGCTCAGGACCCACCAAGAGCAGATACCCAGAAAGGCGGTCACAGTGGCCCTTTGCCCTCCCTGGCGGAGGACAGCCACCCCATGAGATGGGGCCAGGGGCCGACTGAGCTGCTAACATGCCGCCGTCTGTCAGGCTGTGGATGGCGGAATTAAAAGAGCTAATTATCCCACCAACATCCCCTCTGGGGTTTGGGGTTGCAGGCATCCCAGCCTGGGTATTGCCACATTCCCCTTGGGGTAACATGCCTGGTCTGGGCACTGGCCCTGCACAGAGCTTGCCCCTGTGTTGGTACTCAGAGTGGCTGGCTGAACCCCACACTCACTCACTCATGTGCTCCCTCCTGCAAGGGGCTGAGCATGGTGGGCCAAGTAGACCAGGTCCCCCCTGCTTTGAGTCCAGCAAAGGAGCCGAGAAGAATCCTGCATCAGCAGCTACACCCAGAATGAAGCTTTTGAAAGGGAGACATGAGGCACACCAGCTGAACACATGGCTAAAGAAAGGAAATCAAGACAGCTGCATGTCAGTCTCTCGAATTTCTAAGGGGTTCCAATCTACAGGCTGTCCCATCCCCTTGAGCCCCATGGTTATTTGCCCTGTCTCTATTATAGCATCAGTGACCTGGCATGGGGTTACTTGTTCCAAGCTGCAAGTTCCTAAGGAACTTAAGGTTTACATTCTTAAGGATTGTTGCTTGCGTACTTTTCACTTTCGTATATCACTAGTATCTGCCACAAAGAAGAGTCTCAATTAAGTTTATATATTTAAGTATAATAGAAAAAGATAAAAATGTTTGCCGTCCACAAACAGCTGCCTTGTAAGAAGAGTATGTTCTACTTCAATGAAAGCTCTTTTTATTCAACTGGGCACCTGGCAGGGTTAGGAGCTGAGTCTAGAGGTTGGGGCTTGTGTGAGCTGAATGGCTGTGCAGAGCGGAGAGAATTTGGAGTTCAAGTATAGCAGCAAGGTCCGGGGAGACCACAGGGAGGGAGGGAGAGTGGGGATCCAGTGAGATACTACATAGAGCAAAGTGGCCCTAATACATCTTCAGGGCCGGGTGGCCAAAGAGTTTTGTTTTGTTTCATTTCGTTTTTACAAAGATGTCCAAGTTCATGTTGAAGTTCTTTGAATTTCAGCAGAGTAAACCCCTCCTTGGGCCTCCAATGTCTTCAGTAAATTCTGCACATGCGAATTACCTTGTCAATGTGGGCTTTCCACAGAAACCAAGGAAGGGGTTGAGTTTTCGTCTGGGTCAGAGACAGAAAGATGAGACTTTTCATGAATGAAGTAGCTTGGTAGAGTGTTAGGCGTTGGAAGCAGAAGAAGCTATAAGAAAATAAAAAAGCAAGCTCCTGGGGCATTTGGAGGAAGTCTTGGGTGGGGCATTTGGAGGAAGTCTTCGGTAAGGCATTTAAACATCCGCCTAGGACATGAATTTGGAATTTTCTAGCTCATTTTCTATATGATGTAGTAAGATTGCCGCTGACATCTAGCATACAACAGGAAGGAAAGGGTGGAAAAAAAAAAGTAGAAAGAATAGAGTGAGCGGAAGATGCCCTTCCCACTGTTGATGAAAAAAGCCAGACTCCATAAAATATTTGAAAAGGTTTATTCTGAGCCAAATATGAGGCCCATGGCCCATGATAGCCTTAGGAGATCCTGAGAATATGTGCCAAAGATGGTTGGGTTACAGCTTGGTTTTATACATTTTTAGAGAGATAGAAGCTACGGGCAAAGCCATAAATCAATATATGTAAGGTATACATTGATTCAGCCTGGAAAGGCAGGACATCTTGAAGATCTTGAGAGTGGAGCGACTTCCAGATCATAGGTAGATTAAAGATTTTCTGATTGGCAAATGGTTGAAAGAGTTAAGCTATGCCTGAAGAGTTGAAGTTGGCCTGAAGAAATGCTTGAGTAAAGAGAAGGGGGGTTGTGGAAGCCAAATTCTTGTCATGTAGATGAAACCTCTAAGTAATAGGTTTCCGAAATAACAGATGATAAATGTCTCTTATTGGACCTTAAAAGGTGTCAGATTCTCAAGTAAAGAACTAGTAAGGGAAGGAGATTCTCTACAGAATGCCAATTTCTCCTACTGGAGATTGCTTTGCAGGGCCATTCCAAAATATGTCAAAGAAATATATTTTGGGGTAAAACACTTTAATGTCCTTCAGGGCCTGCTATCTGTCATGTGATGCTATGCCAGAGTCAGGTTGGAGCTGGGTATCTTGTTCCTACAAAGAGTTTGTTTCGGTCAGTTCTCTATTTTATGATCTCCATTTTAATATTAATGCTGGTCAGTTGGGCCTAAACTCCAAAGGGAGGAGGGTATAGCAGGCACGTCTAACCCCACCTTCTTGTCATGGCCTTAACTAGTTTTTCAGGTTTCTTTGGGATCCCCTTGGCCAACAGAGGTTCCATTTAGTCAGTTGGGAAACCCTCAGGCTTTCTGGTTATTTGATAGCCTAAATCCTATATATAAGAAAAGAGAGTCAACAACATAGGACAATGTAAGAATGAATGAAGGGAGCAAACAGGAGCACAAGGGTTTAGGGACAGGAGCAGAAGTTCTCACCTAAGAACTAGCCTTGAAGGATGGATCTACTGCTTAAGTTTATTTTTTCTTTAAGATGTAATTCTTTATATGTAAAGTCATACGTAAATTACTTACCTATTTTTTTCTCTTGTTGGGAGGGATGGGTGGAGAGTAGGCTTTGGTTCTGAAATCAAACAGATCAGCTGTTAAATCCTGGCTCCTCTACCAATCAGCTGTGTGATTTTAGCCAAGTTACTTAAGCTTGCTGAGCCTCATTTGTAAACTGGAGATAATGAAAGTATCCAACTCATGGGCTTGCTATGAGATTTATTTATTTATTTTTTTTAGAGAGGGCTTCTCACTCTGTTGCCCAGGCTGGTGTGCAGCAGCCATTCACAGGTGAGATCACCATGCACTGCAGCATCAAACTCCTGGCCTCAAGTGATCCTCCTGCCTCAGCCTCCAAAGTAGCTGGGATTACAGGTATGTGCCATTGTACCCAGCTTGCTGGGAGAGTTAAACAAAACAATCTATGAAAAGTGCCTAGCATAAGGCCTGGCACATAGTACATGCTCAGTAAAATGGTATCCATTTTTATGTAAGTTTATTGAACACCACTTGCAAAACATGGAGAAAAGCAGAACTGAAGAGCATCAATAGTTCTACCGCCCAAAGAAGAAAACCACAGTTAACATTTTTGAGTATGTTTTTCCAGTTTTCAGTCAATGCCTAGTTTGCCTTTCTTTCCTTTTTGTGTTACCTGTCATTCTGAATACAAAATTTATATCCTAATTTTTATTTAGATAACATAAGAATTTTTCCATCTTATTATAACCTTTACAAAACATTTTTCATGACTGCAATGCATTACATTGAGTTAATATATTGCAATTTACTTAATCATTCTCCTATTGTTAGACCTTTGTGTGGATTCCAACTTTTTTCCTAGTCTAAAAAGCTCAGTAATAAACCAGTCTGTGCATAAATATTTTCCTTTATTTTGTATTATTTCTTTAGAAATGATTTCCAGAAATAAAGAAGTATGGACAATTTTAATGTTCATAGTGTTGCCAAAATAATTCTGAAGGCATGTGGAGAAGGGGCTTTTATCTCCTGTTGCTTCTCTGAGCCCCTTTGTTCTTTCTTCATTTCCAAGTGAAGGAAGAGGAAGAGGAGGAATATGATTAACCAGAGGCCCAGGCACCTTGGGTTACCTTTACCGTGGGCAGGGTCACTGAGCAGAAAGAAGTCTGGAGACGATACAGTGTCTCCTTTTTCTGCCAATCTGTTGAATGCATTCCCAGATGAAAACTGACCCAGAACATGGACCCCTAAAGGAAGCCTGGGCGTTTCCTTGGCTCTCTTTTTTCCCATGCAGCAAGCAGGCCTGACTCCTGCCTGGGTAGATCCTTGCTAAGCTCAGAGGCAAATGCACTTTCTGCTGAGGTCTCTTTCTCTGTGGCTTCATTGCATACAGCTCTGATAAATGTGCACTGTGTCATTTTTCTCTGCAAAGTGGCCCACCCAAGATTCAGGTTAGGGGAGAAGTTGAACCTTTATATATCTAGCCTTGGCTGTGCAGAACAGTTTCACGCACCAGAATTTTGCTTTGGGGTTTGGGGCCTAAAGCCCAGCTAACAATAAGACTCCCTTTGGGTGTCACCTCCCTTTGGGACTGCCTAGGGGATGTTCCTTCATTTGTGAAAACTAGAGATAATGAAAGTCTCAGGTGGGACTTAGGTGTTCTCAGGATCTCTGGCTGCATCATCCAAAATACTCTGGATTGTTGGTGACAGAACTGCAGCCCAGTTACCTTAAGGAAAGTTAGTAAATATTTAGCAACTCGCTTGCCAGGGGGAAAAAAAAAAGGCCTGATTTGTAGTGGGTAGTGTTTGCAGAGTTCCACGGGCTGGAAACGCCCATCGGTAGACTGAGAGTAAATACTTCCACCAGAGCTGATTTCAAGCTCCCAACCATTTAATATTCAGTTAACAAAATTCCTGAACATTTAACAATAGGCTGTTGCAAGCCAGAGAAGCCCACTCTACCACACTCAATGAAAAATGTAAAAAAGAGGAAAATGACTCACTCACTTCTGCAACATGTAGAAAGAGCAGGGACACAGAATGTGACCTCAGGAAGGAAGAGAACCAGAGAAACGAAAGCCAATAGGGTTCTCTCTGCAAACCAACCTAGTTTTTCCCGACTACGGATCCATTCTCTCCGTGTTTCAAGAGACATGGATGCCAGCAACTGCCAGAGTTACATCCTCACCAACTCCCAACCAGAGAAGAAGGAGGGCTTCGGTGCTGGTTTGAAAAATCCCAGTGCGGGGTTG
This sequence comes from Piliocolobus tephrosceles, assembly GCF_002776525.5. NCBI lineage: Eukaryota > Metazoa > Chordata > Mammalia > Primates > Cercopithecidae > Piliocolobus > Piliocolobus tephrosceles. Next base: position 103,899,892 of record NC_045443.1, on the reverse strand, counting down.
GCCAGTCTTTAATTGTGTCCGCTGCCCTGGGGTCAGAGGGTAGGTGCACTGCCTGAGGATCATGGGGTCTGTCAGGAGGTGGGGAGGGAGGGTTGCTGGTCGGGAAAAAACCACTAATTCCCATTACAGTGACCATCTCAATGCCATCAGATCCTTGTTCCCATTTCTGCTAGTCTCCAGAGTAGCCGAATCAAGGATAGCAAGAAGGAGCTGTTTCACCTGTGTTTTGGCATTATATGTCACAGTTTTCTTTTCTATTTTTGAGATAGGGTCTCACTCTGTCACCCAGGCTGGAGTGCCACGGTGAGATCATAGCTCACTATAGCCTTGAACTCCTGGGCTCAAGCCGTTCTCCCACCACAGCCTCCCAAAGTGCTGGGATTACAGGTGTTTTCTTTATTGTTTTTGATCTCAGCTAATTTCATAGGCAAAAATAATAATATATTGGTATTTTAAGTACTTCTCTCTTTCTTTTCTTTTCTTTCTCTCCTTCCTTCCTTCCTTCTTCCTTCCTCCCTCCCTCCCTTCCTTCTTTCTTTTTTTGATGGAGTCTCACTCTGTCGCCCAGGTAGAGTACAGTGGTGTGATCTCTGCTCACTGCAATGTCTGCATCCCAGGTTCAAGTGATTCTCCTGCCTTAGACTCCTGAGTAGTTGGGACTACAGGCGTGCACCACCATGCCTGGCTAATTTTTGTTTTCTTTTGCACAGAGATGGGATTTCACCATGTTGGCCAGGCTGGTGTTGAACTCCTGGCCTCAAGTGATCCGCCCACCTTGGCCTCCCAAAGTGCTGGGATTGCAGGCATGAGCCACCATGTCAGGCCTACTTTCATTTCTTACATCACAAGTGAGGGTAGCAATATGTTCCTAAATGTGAAGTAATTGTATTTCTTCTCTTGTGAATGTTTGGATCTTTTGTTCATTTACCTTATGGATAAGTTATTTTTAAATCTCTTTATTCAACAAATATGTACTCATTTGCTGTTATAGGTCAAGCATTTATAGATGCAGAAAATATAATAGTAAACAAGGCAGACAGCATTCCCATGTTTAGAGTACTCGCCCTCTATTTGTATGGCCTGTTTAGAAAATAATTACTAAGTCTTGCTTGTCATATTCACAATGAATATTTTTCTTATAAGCTGTTTTTATTCTTCCATACAGTAGTTTTACGTTTTTATGTGGTTGAATCTGACCTACTTTCCCCTTTTAATAAAATATTTTTCTTCCATGCTTAGAAATTTCATTTCCTCAGCAAAATTTTAAGGTATGATTCATTTTCGTTATTTCTGATTTTCATAGTCATGAAACTTTGTGTTCAATTATTTAATTTATTTATAATTTATCATAGTGTGTGGGGTGAGCTGAGCATCTACACTGGTTATTTTTTCCAAACATTGAACACTTACTGAACAATACCTTTTTTCATTGATTTGAACAGATGACAATAGGCAGAACGTTGATCAGTGGAGAGGTGAGATGGGGGTTGTTGAAGGGCAATTGGAGTTGCTCAGTTTAGATAATCTGGTAAGGGAAAGGGCAAGGAAATGCGTACACACAAGGCATTAATGCAGGCAGAGTTTGTCTGGAATAAAAGGTCCATATGTTATAGTGATTCTTAACCAAGGATGGACAAACCTGTTGACTGGGGAGCTCTAAAGACATCCTTACGCCTGGGCTCTACCATTAGGAGGTTCAGTGTAGAACTGGGACTCATTTATTTATCTTTTTGAAACAGGGTCTCACTCCGACACCCAGGCTGGAGTACAGTGGCACGATTACTGTTCACTGCAGCTTCGACTTCCCAAGCTCAGGTGATCCTCCTACCTCAGCCTCCCTAGTAGCTGTGACTACAGGTGTGTGAGCCACCACGCCCAGCTAATTTTTTGTATTGCTTGTAGAGATAGGGTTTTGCCATGGTGTTCAGGCTGGTCTCGAATTCCTGGGCTCGAGTGATCTTCCTGCCTCAGACTCCCAAAGTGCTGGGATTACAGGCGTGAGCCACCACTGCTGGCCAACTCATCTGTTATTTATTTATGTATTTATTATTATTATTATTTTAGACAGAGTCTCACTCTGTCGCCCAGGCTGGAGCACAGTGGCGCGATCTCGGCTCACTGCAAGTTGTGCCTCCTGGGTTCAAGTGATTCTCCTGCCTCAGCCTCCTGAATAGCTGGGATTACAGGTACGTGCCACCAGGCCTGGCTAATTTTTGTATTTTTAGTAGAGACAGGGTTTCACCATGTTGGTCAGGCTGGTTTTGAACTCCTGACCTTGTGATCCGCCTGCTTTGGCCTCCCAAAGTACTGGGATTACAGGCGTGAGCCACTGTGCCCGGCCAACTCATCTGTTTTTTAAAAGCTTCCCAGGCACCACTAATGTGGGAAACTGTGGGAGATAAAGCTAGTCTGATAAGTAGGGAACAGATTGAGAGAGATAGCGATGCCAAGCTGAATCTAGTTGTGGGTTCAGGAACCCTCTGAGGGCACAGCTGAAAAAGCATGGACTTTGGGCTCAAGCAGATAGAGGTTTTGATCATATTTTTACCAATGTCAGGCTATGTTATCTAGTTTGCAGGTCCTCTCTCAGAGTCTTGTTTTTTTCTTTCTTTTTCTCACCTTGAACAAAATTAATAATATCTGCTTAACAGGTTGTGATGAGTCAATGGGAAGTCGAGTATAAAAATACCTGGCTCAGCACCTGATGCTTGAATGAATTCTGCCTTCTTCCTCTTGAATGAGCCTTTGGTCTATGCCAGACCTGCCTCATAGTTGCCTTTGGGATGAACTAATGTAAGACATTTCCAGAGAAAACATGCGAATACATGTCAAACTGATAAATGGAAAGAGATCCAAGTTGTCCTTTAATCCCAGAGGTTTCCAAAACCTTCGAAGAGGTTGTGCCTTTTAGGAGAGGAACTCTTCTTCCTTAGAGAAATGGAGAGAAGCTTTGAATCTCCCAAAGGCCTTGCCTTCATAGCTTGACAAAGGCAAAACTTGGCTCCACTACAAGCCACCTCAGCTCAGTTGCAAAGATAATCCTAGCCCCTGGGAAGCTTGGCCTGGGAACCAAGGTCAGCTGTTATGAAAATAACACAGCCATAGTCATTTTTATAAAAGAAAATTCCTCATTCAAATCTGTTTTCAGAGCAAATAATCTCCTTTCTTGAAGATGGAAAATACCATTGCTTCTCAGGAGATCCACCCTCCTTAACTTTGTATCATTGATATTCATTCAGTGATTTGACAAATATTTATTGATGTCACTTCTGTTTGACAACTACTTTAGAACTGGCCTCTATACAGTAATAATTTTAAACCAATTTCCCATGCCTCCTTGTATTATAAATTGACACCAAATATTTATTTTGGGATTGGGTACTAATCAGCATTCCTTGGAGGTCACCCAACCAAGAGGTACTGTGACTGGAAGAAAGGGAGGAAGATTTAAAATCAGACACGCATGGTCTCAAACCTTGACTCTTGATAGGGACAAGCTGTGTGACTTTAGGCTAATCGTGAAGACACTCTGACTCAGCTTTATTTTTCTCTAAAATGAGAACAATGTCTTTCTAGCTCCAAAGCCAGTTTTCTCTTCTTCAGAGTGGCATTCGGTTGGGTGAAGAGGAGGAAAGAGCTCATTCATCCCAGAGGATGGGAACTGGTGAGGTACCAGAGGGACAGAAAGAGAACAACCAGCCTGCCCAATAAATGGAGAGGGAGGTATATTTGGGAACAATGAGAGGTTACTTTGGAACAGTGGAAGAAGAGCCCTTCTGCTTGATACACAGATCACAAAAGCCCAGATTTAGAATAGGTGCTGTGGAAGTCCCTGGGCAATGGTGGGGCTTGAGCTGCAGAGGATGAACACACTGAGACAATTTGCAGCTGAACTGAAAGCCTCCTAAGAATGGAGGGTTCTCTTCTGCTCTGCTTTTACCAGATGTCAGAGAAATAGATCAAGAGAGGATGGCTTTGTGTGTGTGTGTGTGTGTGTGTGAGATGGAATTTCGCTCTTGTGGCCCAGGCTGGAGTGCAATGGCGCGATCTCGGCTCACTGCAACCTCAGCCTCCTGGGTTCAAGTGACTCTCCAGCCTCAGCCTCCCCAGTAGCTAGGATTACAGGCTCCTGCCACCACGCCTGGCTACTTTTTTGTATTTTTCAGTAGAAACGGGGTTTCACTGTGTTTGGCTAGGCTGGTATCGAACTCCTGACCTCAGGTGATCCACTCACCTTAGCCTCCCAAAGTGCTGGGATTACAGGCGTGAACCACCATGCACTGCTGATGGCATTTTTTTCACTTGAAGAAAGAACGAGGAGACCTAGGCTTATTGAAACAAGAGGGTCTTAAGTTAGATAGTAATACTGACTTTCTCACTGTGAGAAAAGTACAAGATTATCTTACTTCACCAAGGAGTCTCCTGTCTAAGAGACTTGAAATCTCCCAGCCGGCAGAGGCTCAGAAGGGAGTTCTTTAGCAACTCTCAATCTGTTTCATGTACAGCAGGTCTTGAATAACGTCTTTTCATTCAGTGTGGTATTGTATAAAGCTGATGAGAAAAAAACAATGGATTCCCAGCTGGGCCACTGTTGGTATGGAGTTTGCAGGTTCTCTCCATGTCTGCGTGGGTTTTCTCTGGGTACTTTGGTTTCCTCCCAAAGATTGCAAGTCAGTTTCACTGGCATGTCTCAATGTCCCAGTGTGAGTGAGTGTGGGCATGGGTGTGCATGTGAGTGTGCCCTGTGATGGAATGGCATCCTGTCCAAGGTGGTTTCCAGTCTTGTACCCTGAGCTGCTGGGAGAGGCTTCTGCCACCTACAACCTTGAACTGGAATAATTGGGTAAATAATTATCTTTCTTGTTTTTATTAATCTTTCTTAAATGTATGTGTAGCTCACATGTATTTCAGTGTTTACTATGATAAGTGTTTTGGTCTTTAGAAGTTTGGTGACAGTTTTTTTTTTTTTTTTTTTGAGAGAGAGTCTTGCTCTGTCGCCTGGGCTGGAGTGCAGTGGCATGATCTTGGCTCACTGTAACCTCTGCCTCCCTGGTTCAAGCAATTCTCCTACCTTAGCTTCCCAAGTAGCTGGAACTACAGGCGTATGCCAACACATCCAGTTAATTTTTGTATTTTTAGTAGAGATGGGGTTTCAGTATGTTGGCTGGGCTGGTCTCTAACTCCTGACCTCAGGTAATCTGCCCGCCTTGGCCTCCCAAATTGCTGGGATTACAGGCTCACATGAGCCACCATGCCTGGCCTGTTTGGTGATACTTTTGTGACCAGAATAGGGTGTGGAAACTTAACTCTTGTTTATATCAATTAGCCTATGGTCAAATTGGTTTTGTTATATGTTATTTTGCTTAACGTTGCAATTTCCAAGAACCTATGAACAATGACAAGTGAGGACTTAAGCATCCTAGATACGTCTACTGAGTTATTGCAACGTCACTGTGGTTGAAAGTTTCCTGGTGAGCTCTGGTTCCCTTGCTCTCAACTACCTTCTTTTTGGCAGAATCCCTTCAGAGGTGAATCTGCATTTTAAACAGCAAGCTCCTCGTTCTGGCTGCTGGGTCCTGCATGATACTCCAAAGCCATGGAGATGCTGGGCCTGGTGCACTTGCCCTTCCCTCGAGGGATCCTGCTAGTCATGGACTTATACAATGAAGGGATCCAGGGGACTGATTGGAAGTCAGAGTCCAAACACTAGACTCTGTCATTTTGAAGGTAGAGGAATTAAACTAAATAAATACACTACTGTATTTATGTACAATTCTGGTACCACTTTAAGACCTGATGACTTTTTAGAGCAAAAAGCCCGATGTAAGGAAATAGTAAGTTTCCAATGCAGCTAAATCTCAAAGGATAACCAAGCGATAATGGTTAGGGACAGCAGCCTCCACAGGACAGTGAGATTCAGTTTACTAAGAAGCTTCTGGGCTCTTACTAGGTGGCAGGTCTTGTGCTGGGGACTGGGTGATGGTGATGGTGATGGGAGAGATACAGAGATAATAGTGGTAATGACGTTGATAATAACATCACACGTGCTGAGAGCTGATTACGAGCTGGGCATTGTGCTAATTTATCTGTTAATTCAATAAACAGTTAGGGCAACATAAATACTTGCTGAATGAATTGCTCGCTTGCACCGGCTCTCCTGGCCTCCTTTCTGTTTCTTGGATGCACCTCAGGGCCTTTGCATTTGCTCTTTTGTTCTGCCTAGAAGGCTCTTCTTCCATGTATTTGCTTAATTTTAGATTAAGGTCCCTGAACACTTAATCTAAAATTATAACCCCTGTCCCAATTCCAGGCCCTTTCTGTTCCCATTTCTCCAGTTCACTTTTTCCTTTTAGCACTTAGTACTACTGTATCTAGGATGCTGCCTTTAACTTTTTTCTTTTTTTTGATGGAGTCTCACTCTGTCGCCCAGACTGGAGTGCAGTGCCGTGATCTCCAGAGTGCAGTGGCACAATCTTGGCTCACTGTAACCTCCACCTCCTGTGTTCAAGCGATTCTCCTGCCTCAGCCTCCCGAGTAGAGTAGCTGGGACTACAGGCGCATGCCACCACACCCGGCTAATTTTTGTATTTTTAGTAGAGATGGGGTTTTCACCATGTTGGCCAAGCTGGTCTCAAACTCCTGTCTTGAGGTGATCCACCCACCTCAGTTTCCCAAAGTGCTGAGATTACAGGCGTGAGCCACCATGCCAGGCCATGCTGACTTTTACTAATGCACTATTGTCTGTCTCCCTTGCTAGCCTGAGAGCTCCATGAGGGCAGGGACTTTGGACTGCTTTGTTCGCTTCTGTAGTCCCTTGGCCTAGGTCTGATGCTCAGATTTGTTCCATGAATTGAATAAAAGATATTCTTTCTTGGTTTTAGTTATGTGCTCCACCCAACAATTAGCACCAGGATAGTGCAGTGAACAAGGCAGACAAGGTTGTTCCCTCTAGAGGCCTATGGCCTGTTGAGGATAAGATACCGAACTAACTACACAATAATCTCCATTCTCCTGAAATAGAACATGCTGAGTGCTTTACTGATATCATGTCACTGAAACCTTACCACAACCCTAGGATGTGGGTACTATAATCCCTAGTTTACAGATGCTATCTTTGTTTTTCTACAGTTGAAAATACCCAGATAGCCTCTGAGTTACAGAGAGAATGGACTTATTTTGTTGGCACGTATTGATGATAACTATATATATAAAACCTACAGTTATAATGGCCTTTTTCGTATTTACTGCTTCCCATAAATACTGTTAAGAATTATCCTACTTTATAAATGAGGAAACTGAGGCTTAGAGAAGTTGGATAACTTACCAGAGCCACATACCTCCTAACTCTTCTAGATGGCATCAGAGCCAATCTGTATCCTTAAAATTCTTCTCCATTATAAGGAATCCAGATGATGGGGGCACTAGTTGGACAGGGAGGGGTAGTCAGGGACTATATTCCTCTAGAGAAAGAGACCACTGGGACTTACAGGTTGTAGGACTAGGGAGAAGAGCTTGAATAACGGACAAAGGCTTGCATGTGGCTGCAGGGCAGGGAGTGGTAGGGTGAGTAGAATCCTGGGTGGGTGAGAAGGCATAGTTTCCACACTTCCAACCCTAACCCCCCACACACTCCTGGCCATTACGGTTTGATTCTAATAAGGAGATATGGCAGATCCCTGAGCAAGGCAAGGGCAGGATGAAATAGGGCTTCTACAGCTATTTTTTCATCCTACTCATTTAGAAATCAATCATGTCCATGCACCTCTTCTATTTTCTTGGTTAAATTAGCAACATATGTTTATAATGTATTATCTGAACCTCTCATAGAACATTGCATTTGTGTATAATACCCACTTCTACTAACCACTTTCAAAGCTTTGAGACTTTCCCAACATTCTGTCCACCTAAAGAATGGGTACTCTGGGCTGGGCACAGTGGCTCACACCTGTAATCCCAGCACTGTGGGAGGCTGATACAGATGGATCACGAGGTCAGCAGTTCGAGACCAGCCTGGCCAACATGGTGAAACCTCATCTCTATTAGAAATACAAAAATTAGGCTGGCATGGTGGCACATGCCTGTAATCCCAGCTACTCAGGAGGCTGAGGTAGGAGAATTGCTTGAACCCGGGGGATGGAGGTTGAAATGAGCTGAGATCGCCCCCACTGCACTCCAGGCTGGGCAACAGAGCGAGACTCCGTCTCAAAAAAAAAAAAAAAAAAAAACCCTGACAATGCAGGATGCTGAGAATCAGAACTCTAGCATTCTTAAATTTTTTTCTTATTTTTAATTTTCGTGGGTGCATAGTAGGCATATATATTTATGGGGTATATGAGATATTTGCATACAGGCATGACATGTGTCATAATCATATCATGGGGAATGGGGTATCCATCACCGCAAGCATTTATCCTTTGTGTTACAAACAATCCAATCATACTCTTTTAGTTATTTTACAATGTACAATTAAATTATTTTGACCATAGTCACCCTATTGTGCTATCAAATACTAGGTTTTATTCATTTTTTCGAACTATTTTCTGGTACCCATTTGATGTAGTGTGGATATTTGTCCCTACTCAAATCTCATGTTGAAATGTAATCCACCATGTTGGGGGTGGGACCTCGTGTGAGGTGTTTTGGCTTATGGGGGCAGATCCCTCATGTCTTGGTGCTGTCCTTGCAGTAGCAAGTGAGTACTCCCAAGATCTGGTTGTTTAAATGTGTGGCATCTCCCCACAACTGTCTCTTGCTCCTGTTCCTGCTGTGTGAGACGCCTGCTCCCCCTTCACCTTCTGCCATGATCGTAAGCTTCCTGAGGCTTCTCTAGAAGCAGATGCCAGCACTATGCTTCCTGTGTGGCCTGCAGAACCACAAGCCAATTAAACCTCTTTTCCTATAAGTTACCCAATTAAACCTCTTTTCCTATAAATATACCCAGTCTTTATATTTATATATAAACTATATATAAATTATAGTTTCCTATAAATTACCCAGAAATACATTGCTGTATTTCTTTACAGCAATGTAAGAACAGACTAACATACCATTGACCATCTCCACCTCCCCCTTACTCACCCACCCACCATCCCATACCCTTCCCAGCCTCTAGTAACCATGTATCTCCATGAGTTCAATAGTTTTAATTTTTAGCTCCCACAAGTAAGTGAGAAAATGCCAAGTTTGCCTTTCTGTGCCTGGCTTATTTTACTTAACATAATGACCTCTACTTCTATCCATGTTATTGCAAGTGACAAGATCACATTCCTTTTTATGTCTAAATAGTACTCCATTGTATATAAATAACACATTTTCTTTATCCATTCATCTCTTGATGGGCTTTTAGGTTGCTTCTAAATCTTAGCTATTGTGAACAGTGCTGCAACACACACGGGAGTGCAGATATCTCTTTGACATACTGATTTCCTTTCTTTTGGGTGTATACCCAGTAGTAGGATTGCTGGATCATATGGTATCTCTATTTTTAGTTTTTTGAGGAACCTCCAAACTGTCCTCCGTAGGGTTGTACTAATTTCCACTTCCATCAAAGGTGTATGAGGCTTCCCTTTTCCCCACATCCTTGCCAGCCTTTGTTATTGACTGTCTTTTGGATGGAAGCCATTTTGACCAGGGTGAGATGCTATCCCATTATAGTTTTGATTCGCATTCCTCTGATGATCAATGATGTTGAGGAACTTTTCATATAGCTGTTTGCCATTTGTATGTCTCCTTTTGCAAAATGTCTATTCAGATCTTTTGCCCATTTTAAAATCAGATTATTAGATTTTTTCTTAAAGAGTTGTTTGAGCTGCTTATATATTCTGGTTATTAATCTCTTGTCAGATTGATAGTTTAGAAATATTTTCACCAATTCTAGGGTTGTCTCCTCACTTTAGTGATTGTTTCCTTTGCTGTGCAGAAGCTTTTAAACTTGATGTGATCCCATTTGTTCATTTTTGCTTTGATTGCCTATGCTTGTGGGGTATTACTCAAGAAATGTTTACCCAGTCCATTGTCCAGAAGAGTTCCGTCAGTGTTTTATTATAGTAGTTTCATAGTTTGAGGTCTTAGATTTTAGTCTTTAATCCATTTTGATTTGATTTTTGTATATGGTGAGAGAGAGGGATCTAGTTTCATTCTTTTGCATAAGGACATTCAGTTTTCCCGGCACCATTTATTGAAGAGATTGTCCTTTCGCCAATGTATGTTCTTGGCACCTTTGTCAAAAATGAGGTCACTATAGATGTATGGATTAGTTTCTGGGTTCTGTATTCTGTTCCATTGGTCTATGTGTCTGTTTTAATGCAAGTACCATGCTGTTTTGGTAACTATAGTTTTGTAGCGTAATTTGAAGTCAGGTAATGTGATTCATCCACTTTTGTTCTTTTTGCTCAGAATAGCTTTGACTATTTTGGGTCTTTCATGGTTCCATATAAATTTCAGGATTTTTTTTTTTCTATTTCTGTGAATAATGTCATTGGTATTTTGATAGGGGTTGCACTGAATCTGTAAATTGCTTTGGATGGTATGGAAATTTTAACAATATTTATTCTTCCAATCCAGGAACATGGAATAGCTATCCATTTTGTATGTATGTCCTCCTCAATTTCTTTCACCAATATTTTATAGTTTTCACAGTAGAAATCTTGTTTAATTCCTAGGTATTTAGTTGTATTCATAGCTAATGTAAATAGGATTGCTTTCTCAATTTCTTTTTCAGATTGCTTGCTGTTGGCATGTAAAAATGCTATTTATTTTTATACATTGATTTTGTTTTATGCTTTTGTTTGTTTTATTTTGTTTGTTTGTTTGTTTGTTTTTGAGACAGAGTCTCAGTCTGTCACCCAGGCTGGGGTGCAGTGGACAGTCTTGGCTCACTGCAACCTCTGCCTTCCAGGTTCAAGCAATTCTTCCTGCCTCAGCCTCCCCAGTAGCTGGGATTACAGGCGCCCTCCACCATGCCTGGCTAATTTTTGTATTTTTTAGTAGAGATGTGGTTTCGCCATGTTGGCCAGGCTGGTCTTGAAATCCTGACCTCAGGTGATCGGCCCACCTTGGCCTCCCAAAGTGCTGGGATTATAGGCATGAGCCACTGTGCCTGGCCTATATATTGATTTTGTATCCTGCAACTTTACTGAATTTGTTTATCAGTTCTAACAGTTTTTTGGTGGACTCTATGTTTTCTCAAATGTAAGATCATATCATCTGCAAATAAAGAAAATTTGACTTTTTCCTTTCCAATTTAGATGCCCTTTATTTATTTATCTTGTCTGATTGCTCTAGCTAGGACTTCCAGTTCTATGTTGAATAACAGTGGTAAAAGTAAGCATCCTTGTTTTGTTCCAGGTCTTAGAGGAAAGGCTTTCAGTTTTTCCCCATTCAGTATGATACTAGCTGTGGGCCTATGGTATGTGACTTTTATTATGTTGAGGTATGTTCCCTCTGTACCCAATTTTTTGAGGGTTTTTTTATCATGACGGGATGTTGAATTTTATCAAATGTTTTTTTGGCATCAATTAGAAGAGTCATATAGTTATTATCCTTCATTCTGTTGATTTGATGTATTACATTAATTTATTTTTATATGCTGAACCATCCTTGCATCCCTGTGATAAATCCCACTTGGTCATAATGAATGATCTTTTTAATGTGTTGTTGAATTTGATTTGCTAGTATTTTGTTAAGGATTTTTACATTAATGTTCATCAGAGATATTAACCTGTAGTTTTTTTTTTTTATGTCTTTGGTTTTGGAATGAGGGTAATACTGGCCTTGTAAAATGAGTTCAAAAGTATTTTTTCCATCTCTATTTTTGGAATAATTTGAGTAGGATTGGTATTAGTTCTTCAAATGTTTGGTAAAATTCAGCAGTGAAGCCATTAGGTCTCAGGCTTTTCTTTGGAGATATTTTATTACGGCTTTGATCCTGTTACTTATTACTGGTCTGTTCAGGTTTTGGATTTCTTCATGGTTCAATTTTGGTAGGTTGAACATGTCTGAGAATTTATTCATTTCTTCTAGTTTTTCCAATTTATTGGCATATAATTGCTCACACTTGCTTCTAAAAATTATTTAAATTTCTGCAGCATTGGTTGTAATGTCTCCATTTTCATCTGTGGTTTTATCTATCTGGGTTTTCTCTCTTTTTATCTTACTCTGGCTAAAGGCTTGCTAATTCTGTTCATCTTTTCAAAAAACCAACTTTTTCATTTTGTTCATCTTTTGTATTACTTTCTTCGTTTCAATTTCATTTATTTCTGCTCTGACCAGTATTATTAGTTTTTTTCATCCACTAGCTTTAGGTTTAGTCTTCTTGCTGTTCTAGTTCTTTAAGATGCATCGTTAGGTTGTTTATTTGAAGTTTCTCTTCTATTTTGATTGATGTAGGCACTTATGATAATAAAATTCTCTCTTAGTAATGCTTTCACCATATCCCATAGGTTTTGGTATGTTGTGTTTCCATTAGTATTTGTTTCAAAAAATTTTTAAGTTTCGACCTTAATCTCATCATTGACCCACTGGTTATTCAGGAGCATGTTGTTTAATTTTAATGTGTTTGTATAGTTTCTAACATTTCTCTTGTTATCGACTTCTAGTTCTATTCCATTGTGGTCAGAGAAGATATTTGATATTATTTCATTTTTTTGGAATGTTTTGAGACTTCTTTTGTGGCTTAACATGTGGCCTGTCTGTGAGAATGATCCATGTGCTGAGGAGTAGAATATGTATTCTGTGGCCTTTGGATGAAATGTTCTGTAAATATTTGTTAGATCCATTTGGTCTATAGTGCAGATTAAGTCCAATGTTTCTTTGTTACTTTTCTGTCTGGATGATCTGTTCGATGCTGAAAATGGGGCGTTGAAGCCTCCAGCTATTATTTTATTGAGGTCTCTCTCTCTCTCTCTGGCTCTAATAATATTTTCTTTGTATATCTAGGTGCTCCAGTGTGGGGTGCATATATAGTTACAATTGTTATATCCTCTTGCTGAATTGACCCTTTTATCATAATGAACTTTTTTGTCTGTTTTTACAGCTTTTGCCTTGAAATCTATTTTGTCTGATGTAAGTATTGTTGCTACTACCTTTTTTTGGTTTCCACAGGCATACAATAATTTTTTCATCCCTTTATTTTCAGTCTATATATGTCTTTATAGGTGAAGGGTGTTTCTTATAGGCAATAGATTGTTTTTTCAAATCTATTCAGCTACTCTATGTCTTTTTATTGGACAGTTTAGTCTATTTACATTCAATGTTACCATTGATAAGTAAAAGCTTATTCCTGTCATTTGTTTCCGGTTGTTTTGTAGTCTTCTCTTCATTCTTTCCTGTCTTCTCTTTAGTGAAGTTGATTTTATCTGGTGGTATCTTTTAATTTCTTTTTATTTTTTGTGCATCCATTGTATATTTTTAGATTTGATGTTACCATAAGGTGTGCAAAAAATATAACTCATTATTTTAAACTGATGACAGCTTAACAGTGATTGCATACACAAACAAGCAAAAAAACTCCTAACAGCTCTATGCTTTAATTTTTTCTCCCTGCTTTTTAACTTTGTGTTGTTTGAATTATACCTTATTTTACTGTCTTGAAAAGTTGTAGTTATTTTTTATTGATTCATTTACTTGTGATATGAATTTCCACACCGTAATTACAGTGTTGTAATATTCTGTGTTTTTCTATGACCTGACTATAACCAATGAGTTTTGTACCTTCAGATGATTTCTGTTGCTCATTAGCATCCTTTTTTCTTTCAGATTGAATAACTCTTTATAGCATTTCTTGTAGGACAGGCTTGGTATTGATGAAATGCCTCAGCTTTTGTTTTTCTGGAAACTCTTTATTTCTTCTTCATGTTTGAAGGATATTTTCACAGGATAAATCATACTAGGATAAAAGTATTTTTCCTTCAGCACTTTAAAGATGTCATGCCACTCTCCTGGTTCCCACTGAAAAGTCTGCTGTCAGACATAATGAAACTCCATTGTATGTTATTTGTTTCCTGTCTCTTGCTGATTTTAAGACCCTTTCTTTATCCTTTGACCTTTGGGAGTTTGATTATTAAATGCCTTGAGGTAGTCTTATTTGGGTTAAATCTGATTACTGTTCTATAACCTTCTTGTATTTCAGTATTGATATCTTTCTCTAGGTTGGGGAAGTTCTCTATTGTTATCCCTTTGAATACACTTTCCACCCCTCTCTCTCTCTCTCTCTCCTCGTTAAGGCCAATACTTCTGAGATTTGCCCCTTTGAGGCTATTTTCTAGATCTTGTCAGCATGTTTCACTCCTTTTTATTCTTTTTTCTTTTGTCTCCTCTGGCTGTGTCTTTTCAAATAGCCTGTCTTCAATCTCACTAATTCTTTTTTCTGCTTGATCAATTCTGCCATTAAGAGACTCTGAGGCAGTCTCCATTATGTCAATTGTATTTTTCAACTCCAAAATTTCTGTTTGAGTCTTTTTAATTATTTTAATTTCTTTGTTAAGTTTATCTTACAGGAGTCTGAATTCATTCTCTGTGTTATCTTGAATTTCTTTGAGTTTCCTCAAAACGGCTATTTTGAATTCTCTCTGTGAAAGGTTTCATACTTCTATCTTTCCAGGGTTGGCCCTTGGTGCCTAATTTAGTATATTTCGTGAGGTCAGTAATGCTTTCCTGGATGGTCTTGATGCTTGTAAACATTTGTCAGTGTGAGCCAGATGTAGCCGCTTATGCCTGTAATTCCAGCACTTTGGGAGGCCGAGGAGGGCGGATCACCTTAGGTGGGGAGTTCAAGACCAGTCTGACCAACATGGAGAAACCCCATCTCTACTAAAAATACAAAATTAGCTGGGCGTGGTGACACATGCCTGTAATCCTAGCTACTCGGGAGGCTGAGGCAGGAGAATCACTTAAACCTAGGAGGCAGAGGTTGTGGTGAGCCAAGATCACACCATTGCACTCCAGGCTAGGCAAGAAGAGTAAAACTCTGTCTACAAAAAAAAAAGTTGTCAGTGTGTGGGCATTAAGAGTTAGGTATTTATTGTACTCTTTACAGCCTGAGCTTGTTTGTACCCATCCTTCTTGGGAAGGCTTTCCAGATAATCAAAGGGATCAGGGTCTTGCGATCTAAGCTTTTGGTCACTGCAGCCATAACTGCATTACGGGGCACCCCAAGCTCAGTATTACTGTAATTCTTGCAGACTCATAGAGGTACCATTTTGGTGGTCTTAGATAAGATCTAGAAGAATTCTTTGAATTACTAGGCAGAGGCTTTTGTTCTCTTCCACTACTTTCTCCCAAGGAAATAGTCTGTTTCCCTCTGTGCTGAGCTGCCTGGAACTGGAGTAAGGGTGACACGAGCACCCCCGTAGCCACCACCACTAGGACTGTGCTGGCTCAGACCTGAAACCAGCACAGTGCCAAGTTCCCCTGGGGCCCAGAAAAGTCCACAGATGCTGTGCGGGAGCCAGAGCCTTGAGTTGGAAACCCTAGAAATCTACCTGGTGTGCGCTATTGTTTTGTCGCTAAGCTGACACCAAAACCTCAAGACAAAGTCCTTCCCACTCTTCTTTCCCTTTTCCCCAGGCAGAGAAGTCTCTCCCCATGTCACCACCACCACAGACCCATGGGGATTACCGCAGGGCACCAGCGTTGTTCACTTAAGGCCCTAGGGCTCTTCAGTCAGTTTGTGGTGAATGCTGCCAGGCATGGGACTCACCCTTCAGGGCAGTGGGATCCCCTCTGGCTCAGAGTAGGTCCAGAAATGCTGTCTAAGAGCCAAGGCCTGGACTTGTGGACCCCAAGAGCCTGGTCGGTGCTCTTCCCCACTATGGCTGGGCTAGTACCTAAACTACAAGACAAAGTCCCATTTATTCTTCCCTTTTCTTTTCTCAAGTAGAAGGCATTTCTCCTCATAGCCACCACAACTATGAATATGATGGGTCACTCTGGAAGCCAGCGTGTCCCTGAGTCTCACCCAAGACCCACGGTGTGCACTACTTGGTTACTGCTGCTGATTATTCAGGGCCCAAGGGCTCTGTTGTCAGCAGGTGATGAATCCTGCCAGGACTGAGTCCTTTCCTTCAAGGCGGCAGGTTCCTTTCTGGTCCAGAGTGTGTTATTTGGAGCTAGAGCCTGAAATGACTCTGCCCGGTGCCCTGTCTTACTGTGGCTGAGCTGGTATCCAAGTTGCAAAACAAAGTCCTCTTTACTTTAACCTCTTCTCTCCTCAAGCGGAAGGAAGTTGTCTCTTTTGGAGCTGCAAGCTGTGCTGCCTGGGGTTTAGGGAGGGATGACACAAGCACTCCTTTAGCTGCCCCAGCTGGTGTCTTACTAGGTCACATGTCCCCCAAGTCCACTGTCTCTGAGCCCAGCCCAGCACCAGGACTTGCCTAGAAGTTGCAGTCCTTGTGGCCTACACTGCTTTTCAAGTTTATTTTGAACCCCACATCACTTGGGCCCATGGTCACGAAACTTGCCGGAACTCAGGTTCTGACCACTGAGGTGGGCGAGTCCCCTCTGGCTGGGGCTTGTCTATATGCTCCCTCCATGGGTGTCACCTGATTTCTGCCCATTGTTGGCAGCACTGTGTTCCAATGCAAAATTCCCTAATTGCTGTGCTGCCCCTACCTCAAGTGCACAGATTCTCTCTCCACACCACAAGGGCACTGCCGGGGACTAGGGAGACATGGAGTCAACAATTTAAGACTGACTTTTCTACCTTCTTTAGTGCCTCTTTCAGTAATATGAAGTTAAAACCAGGTACTGTGAGTGCTCCCCTTAGTTTTGGTTCCTATGAAGGTGTTGTTTTGGGTGGCTAGTTGCCAGATTTGGTGTTCCTGTGGGGAAGACAATCAGCAGAGGCCTCTGTTCCACCATCTTGCTCCACCTCCTCCAGAAGCCTAGCATTCTAAGTTGTATCTACCCATTCACCAGTTATGGGCTGAATTGTATACTCCCAAATTCCTTATGATGAAGCCCTCTGGTACGTAATAATGTGACTGCATTTGGAGATAGTATCATTAAAGATAGTATCCATCCATCCATCCATCTGTCCATCCATCTAAACATCTATCCATTCATCTATCATATATTGAGTGCATATGCAATATATCTAGGCAACTATCTAGGCAAAGTGCCTCATATTGGGACAAAAAAGGAACAGATTGGTCTCTGCCCTGAAAGTTCTAGTGTGGATGATAGTAAGTAAACAGCAGTAAACACAATTACAATACATTGTGATAAGTGCCATGACACATCTGGGAGCTGGGGATGTACCAGGATGTGACACCTTATCCAGGTTGGGGATGAAGGCAGAAAAAGGGTCAAGGAAGGTGAGTTCCAAAGAGAATATGGCAAGTTAGGGCAACTGCAGGAAGGGTCAGTCTGGCTAAATGTATAGCTAAAGGGGTAACTTAAAATTAGGTCTTTAGGGTGAACCCTAATCCAATTTGACTGATGTCCTTCTGAGAAGGGGAAATTTGGACATACAGAGAGACAAAAAGGATGCATCTGCAGAGCTGAAAGACCATGTGAGGACACAGTGAGAAGGTGGAAGCCAAGGAGAAAGGCCTTAGAAGCAACCACACCTGCTGATAGATATCTTGATTTTTCACTTCTAGATTCTAGAACTGTGAGAAAATAAATTTCTGTTGTGTAAGCCACCCAGCCTGTGGTATTTTGTTATGGGAGTGCTAGCAAACTAATATATAATCCATCCATCCATCTATCCATCCATCCACATCCATCCATCCACCCATCCACATCCACCCACCCACCCATGCATCCATCCATCCATCCACCCACCCATCATATGTTGAGTGCCTATGCAACATATTTAGGCAACAATCTAGGCAAAGTGTTGGGATAAAAAAGGAACAGATCAGTCTCTGCTCTGCAAGTTCCAGTGTGGATGACAGTAGGTAAACAGGCAATTGCAATACATTGTGGTAAGTGTCATGACCCATCTGGGAGTTGGAGATGTACCAGGAAGGGACACCTTATCCAGGCTGGGGGTGAAGGCAGGGAAAGGGTCAAGGAAGCTGAGTTCCTAAGAGAATATGGCAAATTAGGGCAATTGCAGGAAAGCTCAGTCTGGCTAAATGTATAGTAGGAAGGGACTCGGGGGAAAATGAGGCTAGAGAGAGAAGGATTGAGAAAGGGATTTTTTTCAATGTCATGTTAAGGCAGTGTTCCTTGTAATTTTTTTTTCTGCCTATAGCATACCTAAGGGATGACTCATGTCCATCAACAGCATGGTGAGAGGGAACAGTTACAGAGGTGAAATACCAGTGTCAGGTTGAGATATGGCCCTGCCTTCCCCTTCACAGTTTGAGATTCATGATGCTTAGTAAGAATCTGGATTTTATCTGAAGGCTGAATGATATTGGCTTTGTCACTTTATCACACTAGGCCTTCTGTTCTTATCTCTCACCTGTTCGTATGCTAGTTGAGAGTGTGGGCTTTAGCATTAACTGCCTGGATTCTACTCTGTCCCCTACCATTCTCAAGCTGGGTCACTTTGGATAAGCTGTCCACCCTCATCAGCAAACTGGATCAATACAACTGTGGTGCCTACATCAAAGATTCTGAGGATGAAAGGAGGTAATGCGTGTAAAGCTCCTGGCACAGTGTTTGGCATACAGTAATGCTCACTAAATGTTAAAGATCACAAGGGCCTGTGTCATTGCGCCTCCCCTGCAGCTGAACAGTTAGTGATCAAATTCTCACTGTCATTATAGTGATCATTGTCTTCATCATCGTCCTTGCCATCCCATCATCATCCTCATATTGCCATCGTCATCAGCATACCCATCCCCACTATCACCATTGTCATCATCACCATCACCATTTCCATCATAATCACCACCATCATCGTCCTCCTCCTCATCATATCGAAGCTGTCCGAGGTCATTTCTCACTGGGTTCCTTGCTTCCGGTCTTCTTCCTTGTGGTTGTCTTATGAAAAAGAAGGCCCTACCTAAATTTTTATGATGTGATATTTCTAACATTTACTGGGCTCCTACTATACATCGGACATTTTTCTGGGCACAAAGGATACAGGGGTGAGCTAAATAAAATTCTCACTTGTGGAATTAGGTTAATGAGAAGAGACAGACAATATGTCTATGTCTGTCTCTTCTCGTTAACCTAATTCCACAAGTGAGAATTTACAATACTACAAGGATTGACATTTATTTTCCTTTGACATACTACATGTGTCCTTGTAGAATCTGACATACTACAAGGAACCGTGTAGTATGTCAAAGGAAAATAAATACTGGAGAGAAAAATAAAGCAGGGAAAGAAGTTTCTGGGGTTGGGCAGTTGCCATTTTTATTTGGGATGGTTAAAGAAGGCTCATCTAGAGGTGACATTTGAATTGAGGAAGGGAAGGAGGCCCCACATAGATACCGGGGCGGGGGGGGGGGGGGGTGCAAAGGCCAGGAACAAAATTATAAAGGCCCCCAGGCAGCAACATGCCTGGCATGTGAGGAGGAAAAAGGAGGCTAGCGTGGCTGGATGAAAGCTAGGAGTAACAGTGGATGAGATCAGAGAAGCAGCAGGGGGCAGAACATGGGGACCAGGTCATTGTAAAAACTCTGGCCTTTACTCTCATTGACTTGGAAAGTCATCAGAGGATTTTGGAAAGAGGTGTAACACGATCTGACTTATATTCTAATGGAGTCACTCTGGCTTTTGTGCTGAAAACACAAGACAGGGTGACAAGTACTTCGGCAGAGAGGCCAGTCTAGCTTATTTCAGTAACCCAAGTGTAAGCTGCTGGTGGCTGGAATCAATGAAATAGCTGTGGAGGTCATGAGAAGTGGGAGATGCTACACGTATTTTGAAGATAAAGCCAGCAGGATTTTCTAATATACTGCATTGAATATGGAACAGGAGTGAGAGAAAGAGACAAGTCAAGCATGATTCCTGAGCAGCTGAACAGATGGAACTGGCATGTGCTGGGATGTGGAAGACTGTGAGCAGATATGGAGGAGAAAATCAATTTTATGCTCATATTGTGCCTGTAAAGTAGGTACTATTGTTATCTTCCATAACAACTGGGACTCACTAAAGTGAAGTATTTTGCTCAAGGTCACGTAAGTGGCAAGAGCCAAGATTTGAACTAGCTCTCTCTGATTCTATAGACTATAATCCTATAGCGAAGCCAAGTTCACAGAAGCCCTGGTCTTGACTTCCTTAGACCCGGATTCCAACCAACCTCTTAGCCTCGAGGCCTTTACCATTGACCATCATGGGTTACACTTATGGCTCCCACTCAAACTAAAAAGGTCCCTCTTCTCCACAGGAGTGAAACTTATGCACATGAAGGCTTCCCTTCCTCCAGAGAGAACACTGGAGGCCACTCACCTTCCAGACCACCAAATTTAACATCACTCATGCCAGCTGGAGGAGACCCCAGATCCCTTTGGCCAGTGAAGTTTTGGTTGGTGAGTGAAATTCTAACTCATTAACTTGAAAATGAATGACCTTCAGTGACTGTTAAGGCACCTGGGACTGAGCTGATTTCCATTCCAACTCTGGGCGAGAAGATTTCTCCATCCTTAGCCACCCAGTGACCATTATTTGCCCATTTCAGCCCTGGCTGGGCCTGCTAGGATTGTAAGCAGCTAAATGGTGCCTAATAGCACAGGCTCTGGAGTCAGTCCACCTGGGTTCAAATCCTGGTTCTACCACTTATTAGCTGCGGGAACTAGGACAGGTTTCTTAACTGTTCTATGCTTCCCTTCTGTTTTATCATCGGTAAAATGGGGAGAAGAGTAAGTCCTTCACAGGGTTGTTGTGAAGTTTAAAAGATATGATGGGTGCACCACAATCTCAGAAATCACCACTAAAGAACTTATTCATAACCAAATACCACCTGTTACCCAAAAACCTATGGAAATAAAAAATAAATTAAAAAATATATGCAGAGTGCTTAGTACAATGACCACACATAAGCAAGACCCAACCACAGTTTGGTATTAATTTTAATATTATTTTATTAGGCATTTATTTTGTGCCAGGAGCAGTCACTCACGCCTGTAATGCCAGCACTTTGGAAGGCTGATGCAGGAGGATATGAGGCCAGGAGTTCAAGACCAGCCTGGCTAACATGGTGTAACCCCATCTCTATTAAAAATACAAAAAATTTAGCCGGGTGTGGTGGCACAGGCCTGTAATCTCAGCTACTCAGGAGGGTGAGGCGGGAGAATCACTTGAACCCAGGGGCCGGAGGTTGCAGTGAGCTGAGATTATGCAGTGAGCTGAGATTATGCACCACTGCACTCCAGCCTGGGTGACAGAGTGAGACCCTGTTTCCTATAAAAAAGAAACCATCCCCAAAAGACTTTATTTTGTGCTCACTGTAGTCGTCATCATGCTTGTTGAGACTTCACTGCTTTGTATATAGCGCCAAACTGTGCCCCACAGAAAATACAAGTAAGCAATTGTTTAGCACCCTGTAGTTTACAAAATATTTTCATGGGCCTTATCAACTGATACCACCTGAGGACATGGATGTGTTAGCCGGAATTTAAAGGAGGGTGTAAGGTCAGTTCATATCATTCAGTCAATTTAATGAAGTGGCATCAAAATGTAAAACCATTTTATGTTCGCAAGTAATATGAACAGTAGGCCTTCCTTATCCTGTCCCCCATGCCATCTCTGGGTCTTACCCCTCCCTCAAGTTTACATCAGAAGGGCAGGGATGCTACTGAGCACTTGTCTTAGGACTGCAAAAACAACTAGAAAGGTGTTTATGTATTGATTGACTGTGACAGAGCGAGACCATCCCCACTATCACCAATGTCATCATCACCATCACCATTTCCATCATAATCACCACCATTATCCTCCTCCTCATCATATCGAGTGTAGGCTGGAGTGTAGTAGCGTGATTTGGCTCACTGCAACCTCTGCCTCCCAGATTCAAGCGATTCTCCTGCCTCAGCCTCCCGAGTAGCTGGAATTACAGGTGTGTGCCACCACACCCAGCTAATTTTTTGTATTTTTAGTACAGGCAGGGTTTCTTCATGTTGGCCAGGCTGATCTCGAACTCCTGACCTCAGGTGATCCACCTCTCTCAGCCTCTCGAAGTGCTGGAATTACAGGTGTGAGCCACTGTGCTCGGCCTATTTTTAAAGTAGCATCAAAATGTACCCACACAAAAATGTCACATACTCATTCCTCAACCAAGAGGTGCCCCAGCTGGGCCCTTCCTCTTCTGCATGGAGGTACAACATCTGGAAGTAGGGAGCTCCTGAGGATGTGCACCCGAGGCTGGGAAAAGTGGTCCTAGCTCTCCAGAGCCAAACTATCAAGAATGGCCCCTATCCCTAATATGTACTCAGTTTGCAGGGCATCCAGGCTCATGCCTTGGCCACTGGGGGCCTTGCCAACCTGGAACAGAGAAGAGGCAATCAACATTAATGGGGGCTTTCTATTTAGGCATTCTAACCAACATGAAGAAAGCCAAGAGGGCTGCAGGATTACAAAGCTCGACCTTATAATTTATGGTGCATGTGGTACGAGGGAGTTCTGAGGCAATTTTACACAAGCTGGATGAAAGGAAGAGATGTCTCCAGCTCTCCCTCTTCTCCGCCCACATTCCTGACCGTCCAACACACTTTAGCAAGGAAAAGGGATAGAGGAGACAAAACCGGGAGGAAAAGCAGAAAAGAAACTCCCCTAGAAGCATGCTGTGCTCAGAAACTGCGGTAGGAGAATGGAAGTCTCCAGGAAGAGCTGTTGATCCCTTCCTGCCCTGGAATATGTGCTTCCATGACTGCCCACTAGCCTCCTCCTCTGGGTGTAACTGAACACCATGGTGGAGCCACACTTCAGAGAAACACACTGCTTGCTTTTAACGTTAAACACATCCTAGCCTGTGGTTTGTAAGCCACATATGGTCCTGGGAGCCCCAAGAAATAATGATGAAAGAAAATCGTTGGAATCTGGACACAGCAGCTCTGTGAAGTTATACTTTCCCTCAGTGACTCTGCAAATTGTATTAGCTGTCCAATATTCACTAAGCATTGTCACATGCCCAGTATCATATGGTGTCTCTCATCTAATCGTCATAACAGCAAGGTTTTTTTTTTTTTTTTTTTTTTTTTTGAGACAGGGTCTTTCTATCACCTAGGCTGGAGTGCAATAGTGAACAGGGCTCACTGCAGCCTTGACTTTCCAGGCCCAAGTGATCCTCTTGCCTCAGCTCCCCAAGTAGCTGGGACTACAGTCACGCTCCACCATGCCTGGATGATTTGTTTTTGTATTTTTTGTAGGGACAGGGTTTTGCCATGTTGCCCAGGCTGGTTTTGAACTCCTGGGCTCAAGTAATCCACCTGCCTCGGCCTCCCCAAGTCCTGGGATTTGGGGAGGACTACCTCACTGAGCCACCAACCCTGGCCCAGTGAGGTAGCAATTACTCCTGTCTTATAGCTGAAGATACTGAGGTTGAGAGAGATCACACTCCAAAGTCAGTCATGGAGCTGAATTTGAACCCAAGTCAGTCTATTCTACAGCCTATGTCTTAACCATATATGTACTATCTCCCAGAGGAAAAGAATGAGAGGGAAATGCTGAAAATATTAACAGTCCCCTCGTCCTACTCTCCATTCATTCAGTGCTCAGTAGAGGCAAAAATTGAGCAACTGTCCATTCTCATATCTGACCTATAGTGTGGGTGTTTTTTTTTTCTTCCTGAGACAGGGTCTTGCTCTGTTGCCCAGGCTGGAGTACAGTGGTGTCATCATAGCTGACTATAACCTTGAACTCCTCGGCTCAAGCGATCCTCCTGTCTCAGCCTCCTGAGTGCCACCACATCCAGCTAAATTTTATTTTTATTTTTGGTGGAGTTGTGGTCTTGCTGTTATCCAGGCTGCTCTTGAACTCCTGGCCTCAAGTGATCTTCCTGGCTTGGCCTCACATAGTTGTTGGGATTATAGGTGTGAGGCACTGTACTTGGCCTGGATCAATTTTTAAGAATTTAAATATCACTGAATTATTTTTGATAAGTATCAGATGACTATTTCTCTAAGAAACAGATTAATAATAAGAAAGGTCCTTAAAGATGCACTTACAGAAAGGGTGACTCTGAAATCTAGAGAGGAGTTTAGGGATACTTCTCAAGGTCACACACTTTGGTAGTAGCACTAAAGGAGTAAGGAGTAGGGCTCTTGCTTCCAAGGCCGGATCATGGCAGCAAGCCGCTTTACCAGTTATTACTGCCTCTGCCCCTAACATGGAGAACTGCTTGAAGGGAGATAACCTCTTTTTGTGCACTAGAGATTTTAACAACACAACCCAAACTTAGCTGAACAGTTTTTAAACAAGGTTCTTGGGATGAGTGAGTCTTCTGATTTCCTCTGCTGTCTCCCCGCCCCACAGGTCAGAGACCTATGCCCTGTTGAACCAGGAGGCTCCTACAATAGCTCCTGGTATTTAGCTGAAGTAGGTATGTTCCTCTCTGACTGGGGCAGATGGTTATATTTCTAGTCCAGAACCTGCTATAATTTACTCTGTCCTCCCACACTAATAGCGATTCTTCTATCTGCCAGCTTGGCTTTTACAGCCTTCTGCAAGCTGGACCCGCTCCACCCAGTTCATCTCTTTCTTCTCTACATGCAGAACACACCCTCATGTCCAACAGGTGTCCTGGGCTCACCCCATTTCCGCCACAGAAATATCCTCCCTGCTCTCCTCATATGCAAATCATTCTTCAAGGCATTGCTCAAGGTCTTTCTGCCCCCAAAGCCTGCCCATGTACAGCCCAATGGTTTGCTTTCCAAATCTCTTTACATTTATATTCCCAATTAACCTAAGTTAGCCCTTAACAGGTTTTTGTATATTTCTCCAAGTGTAATGCAGGCTCCTTGAGGGCAGGCACACAAGTGTTCATTCATTCACTAGAGGCTTTTAGTGGCGACTTATAAAGCGAGAAAGAAGGAGAAATACAAACTATGGTTGCTTCCAGTCCTCAAGGAGGGGAGACATACCTGGCACTTAGTGGGCCTTCAACAAAGGTTTGCTATATTGAACCAACATATATGCCTCTCGTTGCAATTACTTGCTAAGTCCCATGAGAGGTATCAAGTGGTGTTATAGGGAAAGTACCACCAAAGAGGTGGCATTTGAACCCTATAGGCTTTAAGGGCAGGGCGTGGTTTTGTCTTTGTTAACAGAACTGGGAGGAGGTTACAGACAGAAGAAACAGCATTCCTACCACACACAGTGCCAGGTGCACACAGGGCCAGGCACACACCACTCACCAGGAACTGGGGAAAGCAGTGGAATTGAGTGAGTTCTGTCCCTGCCTCGGCACCAACTAGACTTAGTGAGTGGGCAAGTTGCTTAACTTCCCTGGGCTCCCGTTTCCTTCCCATTCTGAAGTGATTCAGCTGCACAGACTTCAGAAAGAAGCGGACTGAGTGAGGTTCGAATGACGACTATATGTGACCTTGGGCCAATCTGAAGCCGGTTTGCTTAGTCTCAATTTCCTTCCTACAAAATGGGTAAAATAATTTCCACCTCACAGGGCTTTTGTGAGGTTTCGAGAACATATGTGAGTCGCTAAGCACACAGCCTGGCAACACTAGATTTCCTTTTACAAAAGTAGGGGTGACAACCCTGATCTGCCTCTTTCTGTGCGGCTGCTGTTGGCTCTGCAGCACGCATCCCACAGGCTGCCCGGAGTAGGGGCCGTGGACAAACTTCATGACCCCCAAAGGGAAAAGAGAGCTGAAGGGGCTTTGGGGGGAAAAAGTAAAGAGCTGGCCACAGCAGGCTAACTTGGCTAACGGGGACACTCGGTGAATGCGTCCCCTTGAACAGACTTACCGCAGTCGAGAATCTTTGCTAACCCGCACCAAACATGCCTCCGAAGCTGGCTGGATTTTGGACAGCCCTTTGTGCCTCTGCCTTCAAACCCAAGGCAAAGGACAAAGCCCAACCTCATGGCGGGCTGGGAGGGTGAAAGCAGGGGGATTCCCCCAATTCCGGCGGAAAGGAAGGACGATCTGTTCCCATCCGCTGACTCCCACTCCCGGGGCCAGGGCTCCTTGGGCGCCCCCCTTCATTTCTCTCCTCCCCGCACAGGTCGGGAAGGGAGGGGGTCGCGCTTGGCCCGCGGCGCAGGGTCACCCCCGGCGTTCGTCCCTCCGACCCCGCCTGGCCGCCCATCCCCGGCCCCCGTCGACCCTCCTGGCCCGCACGCCACGGCTGGGGTCGACCTGGCCCTCCGTCCCCGTCCTGCATGGAACCGCCCGGCCGCCAGCCCCACCTCGGCCGCTTCCCCTCCCCTCCCCTCCCTTCCGCTCCTCTCCTCTCCTCTCCCCTCGCGGCCACCTCGGCGCCCGCCGCAGCCTCCGCAGACCCCGCCGGGCCCCCGCCCCGCGCCCGGCCGCCCCCGCGCCGGCTTCCCGGCCCCCGTAGACCTCGCCCGGCCCTCCCTCTCCGGGGTCGTGGCGACGAGGAGGAGGGGCCGCCGGGCCGGCGTGCGTGGCAGGCTCTCCCGGCTCGGCTCGCTCGGCCTCCCTTACCGGGAGGCGGGGTCGGCGCCGCAGCGGCGGAGGCAGGCCCCCTCCTCCCGCCTCCTCGGCCCGGCCTCCTTCCCCGGCCGCGCGTCCTCTCGGCCGCTCCGACGCTAGTAGCGCCCGCGTGCCGCTCGCCCAGTCCCGGGGGAGCCCCAGCAAGTTTCCCGGGCCGCGCGCCGCGCTCGCTCGCCTCCCAGCCCGCGGCTTGAGCCGCCGCCGCGCCCGCCATGCCCTCGGCCAAACAAAGGGGCTCCAAGGGCGGCCACGGCGCCGCAAGCCCCTCGGAGAAGGGTGCCCACCCGTCGGGCGGCGCGGATGACGTGGCGAAGAAGCCGCCTCCGGCGCCGCAGCAGCCGCCGCCGCCCGCGCCGCACCCGCAGCAGCACCCGCAGAACCAGGCGCATGGCAAGGGCGGCCACCGCGGCGGCGGCGGCGGCAAGTCCTCCTCCTCGTCCTCCTCCTCGGCCGCCGCCGCCTCGTCCTCGGCGTCCTGCTCGCGCAGGCTCGGCAGGGCGCTCAACTTTCTCTTCTACCTCGCCCTGGTGGCGGCGGCCGCTTTCTCGGGCTGGTGCGTCCACCACGTCCTGGAGGAGGTCCAGCAGGTCCGGCGCAGCCACCAGGACTTCTCCCGGCAAAGGGAGGAGCTGGGCCAGGGCTTGCAGGGCGTCGAGCAGAAGGTGGGTACCCCCGGCCCCCCCACTGTCCCCATCGACTGCGGCCTCCGGACCCACGGCCGGGCCCCTTCGTGCTTCCTGACCGGCCCTTAGCGCTGTCTGCCCAGGCCCCGAGGCGGGAGCCGGTCGCTCCTCCTTGGCGGGCCCTGGCCTAGACACCCCCTCCATGCGGCCCCCTAGTTCTGAGGCAGTCCCCAGACCCCCTTTGTTAATGGCTGCGGAGGAATCGGCCCCGAGGGATGGGCCGCCGCGAGGATGGCCAGGCTCGCCTGACAGGGTGGGCCAAGGGCCTGTCACAGGGCATTAGCGGTGACCTGTAAGGAAGCCGGCAGGCTCCGGGGAGCCCATTCTTTCTGGATTAGGAACCGCTGAATGGGCAGAGTTGTCTGTAAAGGAGGTTGGAAGGGAAGCCAGCGCATCCCTGGAAGCCTCAGGCAAGGCCCCACCTCAGCTCTGCCTGTGGGAGACATCCCAGCGGGGTTTTTAATAGACCAGGAGCTGGCATTCTTACTCATTTGCAGGTCCAAATGAAATACCATCTATCTTTAGGTCCCTTGTCCTGTATTGGACCAGCCTGCCCAGGTAGGCCTTTGTCGTAGTCCTACTTCAGCCTTTTTTGGGTTTTCTTTTGAGAGGGAGTGTGGCTCTGGCGCCCAGGCTGGAGTGCAGTGGTACGATCTCAGCTCACTGCAACCTCTGCCTCCCAGGTTCTAGCGATTATCCTCCTTCAGCCTCCTGAGTAGCTGGGATTACAGGATTACAGACATGTGCCACCACGCCTGGCTGATTTTTTATTAGTAGTAGAGACAAGGTTTCACCGTGTTGGCCAGGCTGGTCTCGAACTTCTGACCTCAAGTGATCCGCCTGCCTCGGCCTCCCAGAATGCTTGGATTACAGGCGTGAGCTACTGCGCCCGGCCCTACTTCAGCCTTAGGGGAAGGGAAGGGCCAAAAATACTAGATCATACTGGTGAATAATACTTCTAGCCACATTTATATGGTGTTTAGAATGCTTACTCACATATTACCTAATTTTTATAGCCACCCTGGGAGGGAGGGAGGACTAACAGTTTTGATTTCATTTTCCAGAGCAGAACATTGAGGTTTAGACAGAGCAGTGAGTTGACAAAGTCCCCAGCTGGTGAGTGGCAGACACATGCAAATGTCTAGTCCACTGCCCTGTTCGTTAAGGGTCCACAGGGGTTCATTTCAGGTATGGATGGACCCAACTCTCAAGGCAAAGGTGCTTGGCTTCCGCCCTTCTGTGGTTTTTCCATACCAAGTACGGCCCCTTTTCTCTCATTCGCTCCTCACTATGTCATTGCTCAATGAAAGTTGGTTGCAAGACTGAAACAAAAAATCCCGCCACTTCTGATCCCGGAGCCACTGCCTCCTCTTCCCAGCATGCTGTCTGTCCTGCCAAGTTGCTCTCTGCTTTTGTTGAGTGTGCAGGACTAGGAGTTTCCTCTTAAGACTGGCAGAGCACGGCCGGGCGTGGTGGCTCATTCCTGTAATCCCGGAGCTTTAGGAGGCCGAGGCGGGCGGATCACCTGAGGTCAGAAGTTTGAGAGCAGCCTGGCCAACATGGTGAAACCCCCTGTCTACTAAAAATACCAAAATTAGCGGGGCGTGGTGACGCATGCCTGTAGTTCCAGCTACTCAGGAGGCTGAGGCAGGAGAATTACTTGAACCCAGGAGGCAGAGGTTGCAGTGAGCAGAGATCCTGCCAGTGCACCCCAGTCTGAACCATAGAGCGAGACTCCGTCTCAAAAAAAAAAAAAAAAAAAAAGACTGGCAGAACAACTGGAATGAGTCAGCTTGCTAAACGCTGCAGGCCAAGGGAGGTGACTTTTCTAAGGGAATTAAGTAGGCAGTGCTGCTTTGCCTATCCTGAATGTCAAACCATTCTTAAAAAATAGACATACTGCTGGAGTATAATCACTAGCCTCTGTTTCTTCTCTTTCATCCACCTACTTACTAATCAATCATAATATTTATTAAAGTCTGACAGTTGCGTGGCTCTGTGTAGGCTTTGTGGGAGGGTATGAAGGAGCAAAAGACACAAATCACTTGTGCAACACATAAGGAGGTGTCAGTCGAGGGTAACTCCCATGAAAGTTCAGAAGAGGGAGGGTGTGGAATTTCGCCTGTATCCTGGTGGCCAGGGTAATGCCAGCCATCTAGCCGGTGATCGATAAATGTTGAGAGAAGTGTGACGAACACCGTGGCAGGGGCACTATTTTGAGCATGTTTGAGAGAGAGGAGGTGGCTACCGTGCCAGTGGCAGAGTCACATTTAGGAAATTGTGAGAAGAGGGGAGGTTGGAAGTTGAGGCCAAAATAGGGAAGGTCTTGAATCCAGGTTAATTCTCTGTGCTTCTCCCTGCCCCTCCCTTAGTCTCTTCTTTTTGCTGCTTCACCCTGTCTCCATCACAGCTATGTATATAGATCACTTTCTTCTTTGGGGCGCAGTTTTCCCTTCCACACAATGAGAAGAGGGCTCCATCCAGACTTTTAAGAATCCTCATGGCTCTAAAATCGTTGAAATAGTGACTTCTCTTTTTTTTATTTCATATTTTATATTTCATAGAGACAGGGTCTTGCTGTGTCACCAGGCTGGGGCATAGTGGTGTGATCATAGCTCACTGCAGCCTTGATCTCCTGGCCTCAAGTACTCCTCTTGCCTCAGTCTCACAAGTAGCTGAGACCAGAGGCACACACAAGCACGTCCAGCTATTTATTTTTTAAATTTTTGGTAGAGTCAGGGTCTTGCCGTGTTGCTCAGATTGGTCTCAGACTCCTGGGCTCAAGCAGTCCTCCTGCCTTGGCCTCTCAAAGTGCTGGGACTACAGATGTGAGCCACTGTGCCTGGCTGACCACTTTTCTTTTAATTTAGTAGTGTAATAAAACTATAATTTAATGTGTCATATTTGTGGTGCACTTATTACGTGCCAGGCACTATGCAAAGCATTTGAAAATGCATCATCTG
The DNA here is from genome assembly GCF_002776525.5 of Piliocolobus tephrosceles. Taxonomy (NCBI): domain Eukaryota; kingdom Metazoa; phylum Chordata; class Mammalia; order Primates; family Cercopithecidae; genus Piliocolobus; species Piliocolobus tephrosceles. The sequence goes on along the minus strand of NC_045443.1, from coordinate 103,869,715 downwards.
ACTCTCACAACAACCCCAAGAGGTAAGAACTTATCAGCCCTCTTTGACAGAGGAGAAAAGTGACTAAGTGAGGCTATGTGGCTGAGCGGTTATATAGTGAGTAAGTGGCTGGGCTAGGATCCAAACTGTTGTCTAACTCCTAGAACACTATTAACCACTCCACTATTTAGCCTAGTACATAGTAGGTGCCCAATAAATGTTTCATTGACTTGAGACTCAGAACATGGCCAGAACAGTGTTAGGATTTGCCACAGAATGTGGCCACTCTGTCTGCATCTTTGGGGTGACCAGGAAATAATTATTTTGCATTGAGGAACCAGTTGTGTTTGGTTCTCTGACATCCTAAGTTTGAACCCCTTTATAACTCTTGGTGACTTGTTGGGGGGTGGAGTTTGGTTCATAGCAGGGAAGTATACTTACAGTATTCATAATTAGTGTTCACTGTCAGTCAGCCATGCTATTAAATGCTTTATAGTCATGATTTCTGTTCTTCCAGCCACCCTCTGAGGCAGGTATCATTTAGTAGCACCATTTTGCAATGGGGCGGCTGAGGACTGGCTGTGTCACTCGTTTAAGGTCACACACAGACCATAAGTGGTGTAGCTGGAGTTGGGTGCCCACCTGTCTCTTTTCTTCCAGATATTCTTGTTATTGGAGAATGGCTCAAATCTTCTGAATGACTGTAGCACAGGCAGAGAGGCTGGCCTGTCCTTACTCAGAGGATTCAGCAGGCACAAGTGAGTCCTGGGCTTCAGAAAGTGTTGGCAGTTCATCTCTAGACCTTCTGAAGAGCCTGTGTTGCCCTGGCAGATCCAGCGTGATATAAAGAATGGTAGGCTGGGCGCGGTGGCTCACGCCTGTAATCCCAGCACTTTGGGAGGTGAGGTGGGTGGATCACGAGGTCAAGAGATCGAGACCATCCTGGCTAACATGGTGAACCCCGTCTCTACTAAAAAAATATAAAAAACTAGCCAGGCGTGGTGGCGGGTGCCTGTTGTCCCAGCTACTCGGGAGGCTGAGGCAGGAGAAAGGTGTGAACCCAAGAGGCAGAGCTTGCAGCAAGCCAAGATTGCACCACTGCACTCCCGCCTGGGTGACAGAGCTAGACTCCATCTCAAAAAAAAAAAAAGAAAAAAAAAAAAGAATGGTAGGAGTAGGCTTAGGCCTGGTAGGGACAGTTTAATGAGACGAGGACCTATTTGTGGAAGAGTGAGTTCCCTGTTCGTATTTCTTTGTTTTCTTGTCTAGATTCTCTGCCTAAGGAGTCAGGGCATCAGGAATTGGCAGCCTCTCTTCCAGGTACTCAGGGCACTTGGAAGTCAGTGCCCCTGTCTGAGCATATCACATAGTGGTTAAGAGCTCAGGTTCTGAAATCAAGCATTTTGGGATTTTGACATTTGAGCCTACCACTTACCAGTTTCCTCATTAGTAAAATGGAGATCATTGGGAGCCACCAACTCATGAGATGATAATGAGGGTGTAATGAGATGATGTGTCTGAAATGTGTCTGAAGTCCTTTGTATAGTTATTCGTCCATTGTAAGTGCCTGGTTGAATGTCAACCACTGCTAACACCCAGTCCCCCCACCCTACGGTGTAACCTTGAGGGCAAGGATCCTAACCATTATTTCATCTCTGGCATCTTGCCCGCTGCCCACCACTTAGTGGGCATCCCACATTTGTTGGGGGAACAGATATTTCCTATGCATATTGATTATAATGAGTTATTTTCACATACCCACATTTCACATAAGGGTACAACTCATAGTACCCTCAGTAGGGGAACACCATGTTCTTTTTATAGTGTTGGGGGTTAGGTATCATTTCTGTTCTAGTCTCCTTCCTAACCATTTGTGAAGAGCCAGCCCAGGTCAGGGCCGGCAGGGATCAGAGGAGACATGGGCCAGCTCATCAGGCTTTGCTTGAACTTCTTCATTTTGTGATTCCATCAAAAAACACTGGATGAAAGCCTGCCATGTTGAAGGTACCGTGCTCACCTGCTCACACCTCTGTTCTGAGTGCTATGCTTAGAACAGGCAGACACTGTGATTTAGTAACGTAGTTTCAAAGATGGGCTCTCTCCAGTACCTTCACAGTGTGTCCTTTAAGACTTGGGTTGTATTTGGTTGGGCAGGGAAATTGTCTAGTATTCTGGAGCCCCTGAGAACCTTATTCTAATCTGCCTTAAAACAGACCGATGGAGCTAGACAGCACTTTAGAGACTTATTTGCTACTGGATGATTAGCCTGGGACTTGGAAAGTGAATGTGACTTTTCGTGCTTACAAAGCTGGTTACTGGTAGGGCTGGCACAAGAGCCGAGGTGTGCTGTTCACATTCCGTTTCAGTTTATCCTCCTGCCTTTTGGCATTGGGCTGAGGATAGTTCTAGGAATCTGCATACTCACCCGGTACTTCAGAAGAAACGAGAAATAATCACGATGATGATAGCTGCCATGTATTGAGCGTTCACTATGTTCGGGGCACAGTTTAAGTATTTGATATATTATTAATTCACTTAATCCTCATACAGACAATCATATGAGTCTGGTACTGTTTTCCTATCCTTCAACTGAGGAAACCAAGGTACAGATAGGCTAAATAACTTCCCTAAGATCACACTGCAGTGTGAATTAAGTGAATTAAGTGTTCAAGCTAGGATTTGAACCTGGGCAGTCTGGCTCAAGAGTCCGTGCCAGTGGACAGATTCTTTTTATTTTTTAACTTTTTATCATGGCAGTGTTCAAGCATAAACAAAAAAAGAGCAATATAATGAACCCCAGTTTCAAGAATTACTGATGTTTTGCCATTCTTTTTTCATTCCATGAGCACCCCTGCCATCTGCCTTTTTTTTTTTTGGCTGGAGTTAGAAGTCTGATTCTGAACCACTCTCTTGCCCTATGGGTGCCCAACCTGGTCTCCCTTGTTCTCCAGATGCTGTTGCTGTTGAATGACCATAGCATAAGCAGAGAGGCTTTCCTGTCCTGAAGCCAGAAAATTTACTGGGCAGAAGTGGGTCCAGGGCTTCAGAAAATGTTGGCAGTTCAGCTCTAGGGCCTCTGAAGAGCCTGTGTTGTCCTGGCAGATCCAGGGGATAGTGAATTAGGAATTAGTTTTAAAATGAATCCCTGGCTGACATTCTTAGTTTACCCGAAGCATTTTAGGATTTATTTCCAACTGATAAGGGTTCCTTTCCTTTCCTTCCCTTTCTATTCCTTTCCGTTTGTTTTAACAGAACACAGCATATCATACCTAACAAAGTTTACAGTATTTCTTGAGTATCATCTGACACCCAGTCCAGAATCACAGTTCCTAGATTATTTCAAAAATGGCTTTAAAAAATTTATTTATTTATTTTTAAATTTTTGTGTTGTTTTAGACACAGGACCTCACTCTGTTGCCCAGGCTGGACTTGAACTCCTGGGCTCAAGGCAACCTGTCACCTTAGCTTCCCAAGTAGCCGGGACTACAAGTGGACACCACCAGGCCCAGCTCAAAGATGTCTTTTTAACAGTTGGTTTGTTCAAATCAGGATCTATGTAAGATCCACACATTACATTTGATGGAAAATTTTCCTACATTTCTTTCGGCCTGTAAGTTTCCTGTCTTTCCTTCTTTTAAAATGCCACTTAGTTGTTGAAGATCCTGGTTCTTTGTCCTGTAGAATTTTCCACATTGTGGGTTCGGCTGATTGCATCCTCATGACATGTTTCTCCTGCGTGATGGTTAGACCGAGGGACTTGACAGAGTCAGGTTTTTGTTTTCTGTCTTTTCTTTGTTTTTTTTGCAACAAAGTACTAAAAGTGGCACCATGTGCCACATCAGGCTAAAACCCATGTTATTAATCATTGTGCTGTCCAGCCTGATTAGTCAGGCCTGAGTTATAAATCGTCCCTGGAGCACTAGAAGGGGGCCCTAGGATCGGTCATCAAAACCATATGGACTGTGTGTGGAAGGATGTTTCTCCAAAGGAAAATTGTGGTGCCATTCTGGAAAAAACAGGACCTGGAGGCTGGACAGACAAAAAAAGTTCTATCATGTGAAACTCATCAGGTCTTCTCAGCAATTAACGTCTGGATTTTGATTACAGGTGCAGTCTTTGCAAGCCACATTTGGAACTTTTGAGTCCATCTTGAGAAGCTCCCAACATAAACAAGACCTCACAGAGAAAGCTGTGAAGCAAGGGGAGAGTGAGGTCAGCCGGATCAGTGAAGTGCTGCAGAAACTCCAGAATGAAATTCTCAAAGACCTCTCGGATGGGATCCATGTGGTGAAGGACGCCCGGGAGCGGGACTTCACATCCCTGGAGAACACGGTGGAGGAGCGACTGACGGAGCTCACCAAATCCATCAACGACAACATCGCCATCTTCACAGAAGTCCAGAAGAGGAGCCAGAAGGAGATCAACGATGTGAAGGCAAAGGTTGCCTCCCTGGAAGAATCCGAGGGGCACAAACAGGATTTGAAAGCCTTGAAGGAAGCTGTGAAGGAGATACAGACCTCAGCCAAGTCCAGAGAGTGGGACATGGAGGCCCTGAGAAGCACCCTTCAGACTATGGAGTCCGACGTCTACACCGAGGTCCGCGAGCTGGTGAGCCTCAAGCAGGAGCAGCAGGCTTTCAAGGAGGCGGCCGACACAGAGCGGCTCGCCCTGCAGGCCCTCACGGAGAAGCTTCTCAGGTCCGAGGAGTCCGTCTCCCGCCTCCCGGAGGAGATCCGGAGACTGGAGGAGGAGCTCCGCCAGCTGAAGTCCGATTCCCACGGGCCGAAGGAAGATGGAGGCTTCAGACACTCGGAAGCCTTTGAGGCGCTCCAGCAAAAGAGTCAGGGACTGGACTCCAGGCTCCAGCACGTGGAGGATGGCGTGCTCTCCATGCAGGTGGCTTCTGCGCGCCAGACCGAGAGCCTGGAGTCCCTCCTGTCCAAGAGCCAGGAGCATGAGCAGCGCCTGGCCGCCCTGCAGGGGCGCCTGGAAGGCCTGGGGTCCTCGGAGGCAGACCAGGATGGCCTGGCCAGCACGGTGCGGAGCCTGGGTGAGGCCCAGCTGGTGCTCTACGGTGACGTGGAGGAGCTGAAGAGGAGTGTGGGCGAGCTCCCCAGCACCGTGGAATCACTCCAGAAAGTGCAGGAGCAGGTGCACACGCTGCTCAGTCAGGACCAAGCCCAGGCTGCCCGTCTGCCTCCTCAGGACTTCCTGGACAGACTTTCTTCTTTAGACAACCTGAAAGCCTCAGTCAGCCAAGTGGAGGCCGACTTGAAAATGCTCAGGACTGCCGTGGACAGTTTGGTTGCATACTCGGTCAAAATAGAAAGCAACGAGAACAACCTGGAATCAGCCAAGGGTTTACTAGATGACCTGAGGAATGATCTGGATAGGTTGTTCGTGAAAGTGGAGAAGATTCACGAAAAGGTCTAAATGAATTGCGTGTGCAGGGCGCGGATTTAAAGTCCAATTTCTCATGACCAAAAAATGTGTGGTTTTCTTCCATGTGTCCCCCAGCCCCCAATTTCTTGTCCCCTCTTAAAGAGCAGTTGTCACCACCTGAACACCAAGGCATTGTATTTTCGTGCCCAGTTAATTTATTGACAATGTTTTAAGTTCTCTGCTTCAGAGTTTGGTTAGTTTCCTGAAGTGCAGCCGCTGTGAATAACAGGTGGCTTTTCATGGATGTCTCTAGTCAGAGAAAAATGATAAAGGCTTCAACTGAGGATTAACAGAAGCAGATTAACCTCAGAAATCCTGTCTGGCTGGCAGATTTCAAGTAAAAAAAAGGTGGTTTTGGGGGACACTTTTATTTCCAGTTGTCTTTAAGGAAAATTAATTTTACTTCTTTTTTTTTTTTTGTACTTCTGGCCGAAATTTTTGAGATCTCTCTCACTTGTCTTCCACTTTGAACCGGTTAAAGCTCATAGCTGTCAGCTCTGAATGAGGAGGGGAGAAGCCCCTGGGTCTTTCTTTGAAAGGAATCCGCTGCTTGAGGGCCGCCTCCCCCTGTGGTGTGTGTGTCATTTCTCTTCCTGACGCATCTTATGATATCAGAGGTAACTATGCAAAGCATCCAGACGGTTCTGAATGTGAAGCACTACACCAGTCCTCTGTCCCCGCTGCCGGCCCGTCTTCTCTCTCGGGAGGTCACCAAGGAACACAGAGGTTTAGACTCCCAGAAAGGGGAGTCCTTGGGTTCTTCCAAAAAAGGCGTTAGGAGAGCCGTCCACAGTGGAAGGGGGGTCTCCCTGGGGAATGTAGGCCAAGTCCTTTTATTTTAACATGATGTCCATGGAGAGGTTTGCTGCCTGGGCAGCCCTGTCTGTCAGCAAGAAGCGTGCATACTGCGTTTCCGTAAGTGTTTGCTGTATCTCCCTTCCCTCTGAGCTGTATTGTTCTTTAATGGCTGTCTTGCCCTTCCAAAAAAATTGAAAAAAAAAAAAAACAAAAAAACCTGAAAAGTACAAAAAAAAAAGGTTTTGTTTAGTTTACTGTGAAATGAACTGTATGGCTTATTTACAGTATTTTTAATTCTTAATAAACACTTGAGCTTTGTTATGACTTTTCCAGAGTGGTTGCATTCTGAGAATTTCGTAATTATGATGTGTTTTATTAGCATGTGGTATAAACGATTAGCAAATAGGTAAGTTTACTATTTTAAAGCTGTTTTTTCTTTTAATTCTGAAACCAAGATGGCCTCACTCTTGGGCTGGGGGCCTCCTTTGATGGACTGTTAGCAAGTGTGTTCAATGATTACTTGTCTCCTGCTCTTAGCTTCAAGCATAGGACCTCAACCCTCACTACCTATTAGAATCTTCCTGGGAGCTTTAAAAAATGCCTGGGCCCTGCCCCAACAGATGCCGATTGAATAGGCATAAAGAGTCTGGCACCAGCTTTTTTTTTTTTTGAGACAGAGTCTCGCTCTGTCATCCAGGCTGGAGTGCAGTGGTGCAATCTCAGCTCACTGCAAGCTCCGCCTCCCGGGTTCTGGCCATTCTGCCTCAGCCTCCTGAGTAGCTGGGAATACAGGCACTGGCCACCACGCCCGGCTAATTTTTTTTTGTATTTTTGGTAGAGACGGGGTTTCACCGTGTTAACCAGGATGGTCTCAATCTCCTGACCTTGTGATCCGCCCGCCTTGGCCTCCCAAAGTGCTGGGATTACAGGCGTGAACCACCGTACCCAGCCAGCACTAGTATTTCAAAGGCTCCCTCTCTGTCTAATGTCCAGCCACGGTTGAGAACCAGTGTCTCAGACCATCTGAGTGACCTTCAGCCCTAGTGCACACCTGGACGTGTTTTCTTCCCTGGATTGCCTTCTACCCTCCACCCAGTAAAAACCACATGCTGTTTATTGAGTACCTGTGTGCCAGGTCTCATGCTCAGCATGTGTAATAACCTGTTATTCCTCCTTATAGTCCCCTGAGGTAGGACTATATTTCACAGAGGGACAGCAGGCTGAGAAGCTTCATACAAGATCGTTCATTAGGAAGTGGCAGGGCTAAGCTTTGTACCTCATCCTTGCTTTAACTGGGACAGCATCCTCTACCATCCACTGACACCAGTGCAGGTCCATTTGGCCTGTGGAACATCTGTCTTGTTCCAGAGCCCGGGGCTGCAAGAGATTTCTTCTTTCCCACCTAGGGAGTAGAGGGTGGCTAGGACCTGAGGCCCTGTGGCTTGTTGTCCGCCTTTCAGGCTGAAGGGCCCCTCATCTCTGGATTGCTGTCAGGCACTCTGGATCCCTCAAAGCTTCACAACTCGGAGCTGGAAGTTTTTCCCAAAGCCGTCAGCAAATCAGGACAGGCTCTGTAAATCATTTCTATTTTTATTTCAAAACCATTTTACTTTTTATTTTAAGGTCTTAAGTATTGACACGTGTGCTTTAAATGGCTACTTTCACCCACTTGGGGAGGGGGCAGAACAGCGTAAAGTCGCATGCATGGAAAAAATTAAATTCATTTCCTTCTCAGGCCAATTGGTTGCATTGAGTGTGTTCTTGCTCTTTCTCCTGCCATCATTTCGGTGGTTGCTAATCTCTGACTATGGAGTGGTTTAATAGATTCTCATTAATATTATAAAAGAAAACATTGACAAGTGTCTGATAAATGTAAATTCAAGTGGTGAAAATAAATAAAAGGAATATATTAGGAATTCACATATTTCTGGTGGTGGGGCAGTTAGAGTTCTTAAACCAAATAATGCAGCTCAGTCTTGTTCATTCATTCAATAGTGTTCATTCATTCAACAAACATTGGGCCGATAGCCAGGCATTTTGCTAAGTATCAGTGAATTAAAATGTACAGGACTAGCCCAGTGGGGATGACGGTCATGTAAAATGGTAGGTATTATAAAGAAACATACGTGCTATAGTTGGGTGTATTGGGCCAAGAGGAAGGAGTGGCCAGTTGTGCCATGGTTGGTCTAGAGGTGGTTAGAATGGGTTTTTGAAGGCATAGGGGAAGTACCTTGGAATGCTTTCATGAGTAATGGGAACCTTCAGGAAACAGGTGGTTCTGCCCTTTGAACAAATAATATATACAAATTACTGAACATGTTGGTTGAATTGCAGATCCAGCACCAGGATAAGAGGCTGCAGTGAAACTTCTCAGGCAGGACTGACGGCACCCTGGTGAGGAGACTACTATACCACTGACAGTGTGGCCTTGGGCAAGTCACTTAGAATGGTGATGGTGTTAATAGAGATGATGGTGGAGATGGAGATGATGATGGTGGTGGTGATGAAAATGATGTGATGGTACAGCGTGGTTGTGAGGACTCAATGAGGTAGCGTGTTGAGAGGGGTTAGCTTAGCACAGAATCTGGCACATCATAAGTGCATCAGTGATCATGCATGCACGGATCATACCAAAGGTTAAAATATTGAAATACTTTTGTCCTAGTTGGTGAATAGCTTCTGCCCTGAGCCCCCTGCATGTCCTCTCTTTGGACCACTATACCTCTTTACAACCCAGCATCTAATAGGTTAATATTCTAGCATAGCAGAGACCACCAGACTCTGCTCCAGCCCCAGGGCCTGCATTTGTTCTGATGGGTGGGTGCCCACACTTTACCAGTGATTACATATTTTGAAATTATCCTTCCTTGTGAGCTCAAAAATTGGTGTGTGTGTATGATTTGTTTTAAAGAAGTGTCTACATAAAGAGGTGGTAAAACTTGAACCCAGTTCTAAAAGTAGGGTTGTCGGGTACCAGGCAAAAGGTACTGGGTTTGAAGCGGTCAGGAGAGTTGAGAGGCTGAGCACAGTTCTTGCTGTTGGAATAGAGGAAGCAGAGGTGGGCAGTGGGGTGGAGATGGGGTCAGAGGGCTGATGGGGCCAGGACCTGGAGGCCTTGCGTGTCATCCCTGAGACTTTGGATCTGAACTATGAGGAATAAACAAAAGGGTTTAAGTGGGGCGGGGGAAGTAACCATAGTCAGAACTGGGTTTTAGAGTGCCCCTGCATTGGCAGGATTGGAGGAGAGCAAGAGGAGGGCAGGTGGACATTGGGAAGTAGTGGTCCAGGCTGGGTCCGATGTGCCCTGAGGATGAGGGTTGCAGATGGATGTCAGAGACGTGCCAGGTTAGATGCTGCTGAATGCCTGTGGGGTGAGGAAGGGAGAAGCCTCCAAGACAATGGCCCTCCCAGATTGGGAGAGGATATAAGAAGGTGACTTGTGCTCATGTGGCCTGTACAGACAGAGCCCATGGGCTGGCCAGGTCTGGAGCTCGGTTGAGAGGCCTGCTTTCAGAATTACTCATCCATACTTATTATTAAATTAAGGAAGTGGATGAGATTGCTTAGATGACTTAAAGGAGATGTGAAGGAAAGGAACCCATGAAAGAATGATCAGAGAGGGAGGAGGAAAACGAATAGGGAGTAATGGTAAGGAAAGGAAAGGCCCAGGAGACCCGTGGCTTGAGTAGTTCCCCACACCTCACTAGGTCACAATTCTGCATGCTGAAATTCCCCTAATTCAATTACTCAATTTCTGTTTCCTGATGGGACCCTAACTCATACAGAAGGCCTCCAATGGGTGAGATATTTTTTGATAAAGAAAATGTGCTGTCCTTCATGGTTTCCAGCAATGCCCATGCCTTACTTCTGAGACTGACATAGTGCCCAGCTTTCAACAGACACCTAAGAAGTTGAGTGATTTGAGATGGCTTTGCAGAGTCAACCCCTTGAAGACATCATTTCTTCCTGATATCACCACTGCAGTGAAGGTAGCTACCTCTATTTAGGCTGTGTAGCTTGATCTTAGTCTTTCTTCAGATGTCTGGATCATGTCCTGTTACGGCCAATGTGTGATGTCAGGCAAGTACATCTTTTAATTTCTCTGTGTTGCATGTTCCTCATCTGCAAAATGATGGCATTGGGCCAGACTAGTGACTCTCGCATTATAACACGTATCAGAGTCACCTTGAAACCTTGTGAGAATACTGGGCTGGGCATGGTGGCTCATGCCTGTAATCCCAGCACTTTGGGAGGCCGAGGCGGGTAGATCACGAGGTCAGGAGATGGAGAATACAAAAAATTAGCCGGGCATGGGGACACGTGCCTGTATTCTCAGCTATTTGGGAGGCTGAGGCAAGAGAATTGCTTGAACCCAGGAGACAGGTTGCAGTGAGCCAAGATCATACCACTGCACTCCAGCCTGGGCAAGAGAGCGAGACTGCATCTCCAAAAAAAAAAAAAAACAAAAAACAAAAAACAAAAAACAAAACAAAACCACCAAAAAAAAAACAAAACACTGATTGCAGGTCCCAGAATTTCCAAGTCAGGAGGTCTGGGGAGGGACCCAAGAATTTGCATCTGTAACAAGCTCCAGGTAATTCTGATGCCGCTGGTCAGGGGGTTACACTTTGAGAACCACTAGGCTAGAATAAGAGAGTAAGACTAAAATTCTGTGGTGCCAGATGTGTTTATTTCTACCTAGAGGGAAAAAAAATGAAGCTATAGCCTAAAAAGAAATATAAAAAGTGTATTTATGAGTGCCAGCTCAATTTTTTTTCCTAACAAGGATGGGCGTGATTGAATGCATTAAATCACTTTTTATTTCAACATAGATGCCAAAACGATGCAGACATTTTCTAGATTTTTATATGCATTCATGTAATTTGCCACCTAGATGATAATAATTCCTAAATCCCTCTGCCTAGTTCAGACTATACCTCTGAGCTACTCATCTGTTTTTCCAGTAACATCTGGACACCTTGCTGCACCCGCCACACCCCCGGAAATCTCAATGGGATCCGAACTGAAGTCGTTTCCCCTCAAAGTAAATGGCACAGCTGACCCCTTCCCTGCTTAAGTCAGAAGCTCAGGAGTCACCCGTTGTTTCTGTTTCTCCCCTTTCCCCTCCCTCCACATCTCCCAGGGTTGAAGCCTTGACACATCCACCTCTGTCCCCTCCTCCCAGCCTTTTGGGTTCCAGCAGCAGCCTCTCCCCACGGTGCTCTCTGCTGGTCAACTGAGATCAGAAATGCAGTCCATGCACTCAGTATCCATTCAACAATATTCACAGAGCACACACTCTTTGCCAGACTAAGGAGATGACTTGACAGATACGGTTCCTGCGTTCATGGTGCTCATGGTGCAGCGGGGAGGAGACATTCAGAAACAGACGGGACAATGTATTATACAGACTGCAGTATATGCTTGGGGAATGGGTACAACCTCCTAACTGGTCTCTCTGTCTCTAGCCTGGCTCCCATTCAGGAAATCCTCCATGGTGACCAGCGTTCTCTTTCTCAAAAGCAAATCTGCCTGTGTCCCCTCCCCACTAAATCCCTCAGCTCTCCCCTTGGCCTCGGGAGCAGCCTGGCTCTAGGTTGTGGCCAAGAAGGAGCTTTTCCATTGCTCTGTCTTCCTGCCCTCCAGACTCCTCTTCTGTGAACTCTGTAGCTGTCCTGATTTGCTTAACCACCCCTTATGCAGCCCCTGATTCTGTCACTCTTGGTGCCTTTGCACATTCCCTGCATCCCTCAACCCAAACTACAGGCTGAATTTGGGAGCTCTTCCCATGAGAGCCCACACTCCAGGCTTCTTGTCAAAGTGTTCCTCTGTCTGTATCATAACCGCTTGCTTCCGGTGTGTTCCACGTGAGAATAAGGCTCTTTCATCTCTGTATCCACAGAGATCATTGTGCTTGGCCCACATCAATAATAACAGAAAAAACTAAAGTTTATTGAGCATTTACTATGTGCCAGACACTGCTCTAGAGGTTTTACAAAGATTATCTCATTCAATCATTATAATAGTCCTAAGGGTAGGTACTATTAGCCACTCCATTTTACTGATGGGGAAACTGAGGTACAGAGTGATTCAGTAACTTGGACAAAGTACTTCCTAGTTATAGCTAGTAAGTGGGGTAGCCAGGTTTAGAACCCAATAGCTTGAGTTATTAGGTTGGTTCAAAAGTAATCGCTTTTTTTGCATTAAAAGTAATGACGGGGCCGGGCACGGTGGCTCATGCCTGTAATCCTAGCACTTTGGGAGGCCGAGGCGGGCAGATCACAAGGTCAGGAGATCGAGACCATCCCGGCCAACACAGTGAAACCCCATCTCTACTAAAAATACAAAAAAATTAGCTGGGCATGGTGGCGCCTGTAGTCCCAGCTACTTGGGCAGCTGAGGCAGGAGAATGGCGTGAACCCAGGAGGCGGAGCTTGCAGTGAGCTGAGATCATGCCACTGCACTCCAGCCTGGGTGACAGAGCGAGACTCCGTCTCAAAAAAGAAAAAAAAAAGTAATGGCAAACCATTACATTTTAATGGTAAACCATTACAATTTTGTACTGCTCTAGAACTGGTTTCTTTTCTTCACTTAAAAAGACATCATTGTTTGGGACTACTTTTTGTTAAGGTATAACGTTGGTGCTTTAAGGCACACGCATCTGAAATCTATGACTGAATGAATTTCTGCACATGATATCTCCATGTGCTCACCACCAGATCAAGATATTCAACTTTTCCAGCACCTCAGGGGCTCCCTCAGTCAATATCCTCTAACCTAACCACTATTCTGACTGCTATCACCGTAGACTACTTTGCCCATTTTTGAATTTTATAGAGATGAAATCATCTAAGACTTGGTATTTCTTTTAAAAAATGACAGCTTTACTGAGATAAAAGTCACATACCATAAAATTCACCCTATTAAGGTGTACAGTTGTGTCCAGCATATTCACAGATGGCTGGAAACATTCCTATCTGAATGAATCTTGCCCTGCCATATGTAAACAAAACGTGTGGGACATAGTAGGTGTTCAATAAAGAGCAGCTGTTTGAGAACATATGGACTTCTGAACTGGACAATGCATTTGTCCTGATGGTCAGTAACTCAGAGAGAAAAAGAGAGGGTGAGGTGTAGTGGATGTTTTCTTCGTCTTACCCCTCTGACTTGGTTCGCAGAGGGAGGAACTAAAAGCTCAGAGGCAGAAGGTTGAATTGCCCTTCCCCCTCTTCCGGATGTGTTTGGTCAGGGGATTGATTCCTCCCACTGTCATTTATTATAAACCGGGTACTGAGCTGCATTTGCTCAGGGGAGATGAGATGAAAGATGAGGTCTCCCTCTTTGAGTGGTTCCCAGCTGAGAACGGGACACAGACATGTAAATGGCACCATAATCAGATGCATGGTGACCTGTGCAGCGGTCAAGGGACCACATGAGGACTGCTGGGTCCTGGACGTGTGTTGTTGTTGCCTGCCCAGCATCCAGTCCTCCTTCGTTTGGTGACCACTTCTCTGTTTTCTGTTAGGGAATCACCCCTTCCCCACTCCCAGTCCATTTGGCTTCTATGAGACTGACTGGGCTGAGTGCATGACCCAGGTTTGGCCAATCAGAAATCTGGTCTGACTTGTGCAGGAGGAACACAGGTCGCCATGCGGTCCCTTGACTATTGTTGGAACTTTCTGGAAAGGGATGCCTTCTGCCCACCAGGACTGCCAGGCTGGCCGGATAAATGCTCAGGGCGGCTAAAGGCCACCACATGTGCAGAGGCCACTGAGAATGAGGCCAGCAGAGAAGAAAACAGAACCAAGAGTTGGCAAAATACAGGTTCCTGAGGATATAGTTTGAACACCTGGGTCCCCTGTGCTAGGGGCCATGTGTGTCTCCACAGATCACCTGAACACCACTGTGCCCCCTTTTCCGTGCACAAGGTGACATGGAGCTGTGGAGAGAATGGGCACAGCAGCGCCGCTTATGAAGAAAGAAAAGTGGAAACACTGAGAAAGTAGCTACAAGATCAGTAAATCCACTATGACTTGTTCATGCAATAGACCTCAAAATGACAACAAAAAGGAAGAAATCCTAATCTCACATATCGTGGGGATGAATCTCACAACTAAAATGCCAAGTGGAAAAAAAAAAGCTGCAGACAAAATACACAGTGTGACACATCAGAAATTCCTTAATTCTTAAAATGAAGACATTTTTACCATGTAAAATAATACCATATATTGTAGTAAAAGTACCAAGAAATGACTAGGAGACTGAATATCAAAATTCAGATCATTTGATTTCTTAGGCTGAGTGGGGGCTACCTAAGTATTCATGATATCATTTGTAATACTTTTTTTCTCCTTGCAATATTTTATTTTGAAAATTCAAACAGCAAAGTTGAAGGAATTGTTCAGCAGACACTCATATATCTACTACTTAGACTATAATGAACACTTTGCTATGTTTGTGTATCACATGTACATCCATCTCCCCATTTAAAAAAATTTTTTGAACAATGTCTTGCTCTGTTCAGAAAAATAAAAAAATATGGGAAGATGGTACATATATGTGACATATATACACCCAGGATGCAGTGCAGTGGCTGATCTTGGCTCACTGTAGCCTCTACCTCCCAGGCTCAAGTGATTCTCTCGCCGCTGCCTCCCAAGTAGTAGCTGGGACTAACAGGCGTGCACCACCACACCTGGCTAATTTTTGTGTTTTTGTAGAGACAAGGTCTTGCCTTGTTGCCCATGCCGGTCTTGCATTCCTGGGCTTAAGTGATCACCCACCTTGGCCTCCCAAAGTGCTGGGATTACAGGTGTGAGCCACCATGCCTGGCCTCCCCACATTCCTGATATCTTTTCATAGGTCAGAAATATTTTGTAATTAAACTTTTTTTTTTTTAAAGGGGAAGAAACACATAGAGAAAAGCTTATACTTTTAATAGTTAAACTAGTACAGATCAGAAAACAAATGACGCCTACATATATTACATGAAGTGCTGCATTTACACATGATTAATTACTTTTCATAGTAATGCTAGCTAAATAGCCGTGTGACAGGCCTTAGAAAGCTAAGGCTGAGAGGAGGTTCTAATCTAATTCTGTTGTTCTACAGATGGGGAGGCTGGGCCTCAGAGACAGGAAGTTGTTCACCCAAGCTCAAACACTAACTGGCTAAAAAGACAGGGGCTCATTTCTTCTCTTATCACCCACAATTTGTTGTGGCTCCACTCCAGGCCTAAGCACGGATCCAAAATGCTCAGAAGTAAGCAAAAACTCAGGGCAGTTGAGTTGCTGTAGGCAGTCAAACCCACTCTTGGCAGGAAGGGGTGTGGCAGCCTGGCCTTGCTGTGCAAGCCCCCGCGGGTGGCAGCGAACACTCAGGAGCAATACCTGTTGGGTCACGGGCCTGTGGGGAAATCCCAGCCCATCTGTGTTCAAATACCTAGTGATGTTGTGTTGAAAGGGGCATTACCAGTTGGGTGTGGTTGCTGGTGTTAGGACACATCCTGTCCCCCAGAGTCCTTCATGGAAACTCAGAAACCTAGGTCTATTTTGTTTTCTTCCATTCACTGGTATGATCTTGGTTTGCACTCCAGGAGGGCGTTCCCACGTGGGGTGGCAGGAACAGCAGGGATGGAGGAAGTGAGTGACCTGGAATCAGGACTCTGATCCTAGTGCTCGCCTGCCAGGCTATGCTGCCTGGGATAATTCACTTTCCTTCTCTGGGCCTCCATCTGTTTTCCCATCTGAAAAGCGAGGGGACATAAAGTCATCTTCATGTTCTCTTCCAGATCCAACTTTCCTTGACTTTAGCCATTGCACAAGATTCTTCTGGAGCCTCGGGTGGGCAGGAGCAGGCCTAAGGGAAAAAGGACTAGACGGTGAGCAGATCTCTAGGGGCCAGGGTGGCTTCTGTCTTACTCAAGGGTCTATTCGTGGCTCCCATGGGGGCTGGCACACATTGGGTCACAATTAATGTTTTCTCATTTATTGGGGTGAAATGGGGAGAGTTGGCCGGGCCGGGCTGACATCTTGGATAACGTCACTTGAAGACTTCACTTTCAGGAGATGCCGGGATGCACCAGTAAAAAATCCAAAGCAGGTCAAGCCCCTGAACTTTCAGCTGGGGAATAGCCCCAAATCGGTCTGACTGGCAGTAGGAACCCAGGGAACATAATTGAAGTGTGAATTTATCGCCATCTAGTGTCTGAGTCAGGGATCACAGGAATGATTTCTTCATTTTTAGCACTTGTTTCAGAAAAGGGATAAAATCCAATTGTACCATTAAAAATACCAGGAAAATCCACTATTTAAAAGATCTATGTGGTATTTCTCTGTGACATGAATGCTTTTGTAATGTGTATACTATCCTACTAATTAGCCTCTTTTGAAAACTTAGATAATAATAAAGGGTTTTGTTTAATACGAATCTTTTGTTAGAAGTTTAGATACCTACAGACCTTTATTGTTCCTACATCCAGCTAGTTAAGAAGTGCGCAGTGGCTCATGCCTGTAATCCCAGCATTTTGGGAGGTTGAGGCAGGCGGATCACGAGGTCAGGAGATTGAGACTATCCTGGCTAACATGGTGAAACCCCATCTCTACTAAAAATGCAAAAACTTAGCTTGGCGTGGTGGCACTTGCCTCTCATCCCAGCTACTCAGGAGAATCACTTGAACCTGCCGAGATCACACCACTGCACTCCGGCCTGGGAAACAGAGGGAGACTCTATTAAAAAAAAAAAAAAAAGTGCAGGTGGCACCCTTTAAATCAGGCAAGTCCAATGTTGGATGCTTAGTCCTTAACTTAAATAATAGCCACCCATAATTGTGTTTTGTGTTTGATGTCATGCCTTAGGTGGAACACATTTATCATCTCACTTATCCTGACTATTATCCCAGGGAGTAAAAATGGTTGTCTCTGATTTACTGATCAGACACTACAGCTAAGAAATGGTCATTCATTTGCTCTGGGAGCACACAGTCTGTGGTAGCAGCAGGAATCAGGCTCTGTTTGTCTCTAACAAAGCCTGCTTTTTGTCCATAAAACCATATTCCCTTTCCCATAGTAATAAAATCAGCTTCCCATAATGTCCCAGGATACAACTATGTACTTGTATTGTGTATATAATACTGGTGGTTAAGAAACTGGGTTCTGGCCAGGTGGAGCGGTTTGTGCCTGTAATCCCAGCACTTTGGGAGGCCAAGGCAGGTGGATTGCTTGAGCCCAGGAGTTTGAGACCCGCCTGGGCAACATGGCAAAACCCCATGTCTACAAAAAATATAAAAATTAGCCGGGTGTGGTGGTACACGTCTGTAGACCCAGCTATTCAGGAGGCTGAGGTGGGAGGATTGCTTGAGCATGGGAAGTTGAGGCTGGATTGTTTGAGCATGGGAAGTCAAGGCTGGATTGCTTGAACATGGGAAGTTGAGGCTGCAGTGACCCGTGATGGCAGCACTGTACTCTAGCCCAAGTGAGATCCTGTCTCAAAAAAAAAAAAAAAAAAAAGATAAACAATGGAATAAATTGGGTTCTTGAGCCTTACTATTTGAGTTCCCAGCCACGGTATGTTCTGTCTGACATTGGGAAAGTCACTTAAGCGCTCTCTGCCTCAGTCTCCCAACCTATAAATGCAAACGATGCTAATGACAGTGCCGACTTCATAGGGTTGTTGTGAGGCTTACTCCATCTTAGGACAGTGGCCATGACAGTGAAGTGCTCAATGGAAGTGCTTAGAAATTGACTAAATGCGGGGAATTTGAAATGCAGGGCTTGTGAAATGAGCCCTCCTATAGTTGGCCTGCAAAAGGTGAGTTTAGAATTTTTTTTTTTTTTGGCAGGGTCTCACTGCATTGCCCAGGCTGGAGTGCAGTGGCATGGTCATAGCTCACTTGCAGCCTTGAACCCCCAGGCTCAAGTGATCCTCCCGCTTCAGCCTCCCTTGTAGCTGGGACCACAGATGCACACCACCACACCTGGCTCATGTTTTGATTTTTTCATAGAGACAGGGGTCTCACTATGTTGCCTAGGCTGGTATCAAACTCCTGAGATTAAGTAATCCTTGCACCTCGGCCTGCCAAAGTGTTGGGATTACAGGCATGAGCCACTGCGCCCTGCCGAGCTTGGAATTTTGATTGTGAGTGCCTGCAGGTGGGCCTGTGGCCTCTAGATTCTCACATTTCCCACCACTCACTTGTGTCTGCTTCTCCATTCATTTAGGCCTCCTGTCTCGCTCCTGGAAGCATTTGGTGTTTTGATCCTTGCAGTGAGTGAGATGAATGACATGGAAATTGTCAATCTGATGGAAACTTTGGGCTCTTTGTCGACCTCTTTTAAGGCCTGTGACTTCATGGCTTTGTACATCAAAGAAGATCTTTGGGTTTTCTTGTGCAATTTGGCTTCTCTTACCAAGAACAGAGGCTCTTCTGGCCAAGAACTAAAGCCCGCCATGGCAGGCCCTCTTCGCATTATTCTGCAGATGGCTACTTTCCTCCTAGCCTTCACGGGAAGGAACCAGGGCCTGCTGAGATAAGGAGGGGCACAGGAGGGAGGGAATAAAATCTGCGGAGAGGCAGCCTGCACACTCAACCCCTAGAACCCCTCTGCAGAGAAAGTCTATGCCGAGGAGGTGTCGGAGCCACAAGACAGTCCTGAAAATCCGATGCCACTCAGAGGCAATTTCCACCCACTCCCAGAAGAGGGCACTGTAGTGCAGCGGCCCGGGAGGGAGCTGCTGCAGTGGATGAGCGTTCTAGTCCAGACTGCTTGGAAGTAGCTGGGACCTGCCGTTAAGAAGCTTGGCCCAATTTTTCCTGATGGCCTCTTCTAGCTCTGACATTCTGCGATCCCACCAGGAGAGACTTGGAATGATTCAGCCAAGAATTCCAAGTGGGTTATAGAAGGAAGAAACCAGAAGCAAGGTCTGGGGGAGAAGGTGAGTGAGGCTGGGCAGTTTCTTTTGTTGGGGGGCTCAAACTTCTCTAAGCGAGTCCAGCAGGAGGAAGCCTTAAAACAGCTCTCTCCCCTGGGGTCACATGCTCAGGTGGGGCAGCCTGTCAAACCACCCCAAGTCGACTGGAATCCAGCATGACATTGTAGCCTGCTCCGGCCCTTGTTGGAGGAGTGCTTAATCCCAAAGAAACAATTAAAGTTACAGACAGCACACACTGGTGGTTTGCCCGTCTCTGCATTTTGTAATAGCAGAGCCTATTCTCTTTCTTGATGGAACTGCCTTCCAGAAATGGCTTGATGCAGAGTCTGTGGTGGCCTTGGGTGCTCCTTGGCAGAGATAAAAAGTGAAGTCAGCAGGCGAATCCTTTCTGGCTCTGCTCAGGCAGCCACCGAACATGCCTTGTTATGCTTCAGAAACCCCATCAGCGGTCCCCTCACCCCCCAGCCTCTGACTCTGCACAGAGTCTCTTTCCATCGGAGTCATTTCAGTGGGTGCTCTGGAGGTCTACAGGCTTATCATTAACAGACAAATGGGTATTTTTGATGGTTCTGGGTATTTATTTCTCCACTGGCCTCTGATCCTGCTAGAATCACCCAGCACCACAAAGCCAGCACCAGAAGTGTGAGCGCTGGATACGGTAGGTGAGACTTGTTCAGGGTCCTCCTACCACACTTCCCATTTTTCAGACTATTCCTGCATCCGTGGCTGTGGCCCTCTTACCCGCTGTCCTGGTATTACCCTTGGACTTATTCCTGGAGCTGGTGGGGGCAGGGTAGCCTCGTGGCTAGAAACTTAGGCTCTGCAGCTAGACCACCTGGGTGTGTGACTTGGGGCAAACACTTAAACTTATTGCCTCAGTTCCCCACCTGGAAAATGAGGTGATTATAATAGTACCTACCTCAGAGTATTTGTGAGAAGTAAATCTGTAAAGTCTTAGAGCATTATTATTAGGCACCTAACAAAGATTTGTTGAATATATATGTGTATGTCTGTATTACACAGATTGATGTATCCTGACAAAAAAAAATCTCAGAAGAAAATACATTAAAAAAAAAAAAATCTCTATTTCTGTTTCTGGCCAGATAGAGTAACAGGGACTGGATTTACCCACCTGTCTGAAACAACTAAATCATAAGCACATAGTAAGTGCTCATCAAATGTTTACCATTATTATTTTCATGTTTAACTCATTTATCCCTCACAAGTGTGTGAAGCAGGTTGTATTATTAGTTCCATTTACAGCTGAGGAAATTGAGTTTCATATGGCTTATGTGACTTGACCAGGTCACTTAGCTAGTAAGAGCCAGTCAAGATGCAGACATTCCAGAGGCTATGTACTTTTTATTTTTGAGATAGAGTCTCACTCTGTCACCCAGGCTGGAGTGCAGTAGTGCGATCTTGGCTCACGGCAACCTCTGCCTCCCGGGTTCAAGTGATTCTAGTGCCTCGGCCTCCTTAGTAGCTGGAATTACAGGCATGTGCCACCATGCCTGGCTAATTTCTGTATTTTTAGTAGACATGGGGTTTCACCATGTTGGGCAGGCTGGTCTCGAACTCCTGACTTCAGGTGATCCATGCCTTGGCCTCCCAACATGCTAGGATTACAGGCATGAGCCACTGTGCCTGGCCCAGAGACTGTACTCTGAACCACTGTGCTATCATGCCCAAGCGTGTAGCTAAGGGTTGAGTGATACTTGTTGAATGAATGGCCCCAACCACCCAGAAGGAGATACTTTCAATCCTCTTCCTCCTCTCCTGTCTCTTCAACCTCTCCTTTCCTGGCTTTATCCAGTCCAGTCTTAAACATGTTTGCCTGTCTCCTATTCTGGAAAATCGAAAAACAAAAGAAAAAAAAAGCTCCAGTGCCATCTCTCCCCTTCCCTTCCCTCCACAGACAAACGCTCCAAGGAGTCACCTGTCCTCATCTTCACTCTCAATCCCCTGTATCATGAACTCTGCTCTTTGTCATGAAGATGGTTCTTGCTGAAGTCACCGGTAGTTTTCGAGATCCGAGGTCTTCCTGTTCCCATCTCCCTTAGCCTCTCATCCGTGTTCACTGCAGGTGCCCACTCCCTCCCTTGGTGTCCTTGCCACTTCATGCTCCTGGTTTTCTTTTTCCTTTCTTGGCCACTTCCTCTTGCTAGCTGTGCAGGCTTCTCTTCCTCCACTAGACCTAAGGGCTTGGAGGTGAGCTGTTCTCTCTTCTTGCTCTATATGTTTTCCTCCTGGGTGATGCCATCTGTGCCTACATTATGCAGGTTACCTACGCAGGCTGAGGACCCTGAGGTTTGATCTCCAGTCCAGACCTTTCTTCTGAGTTCCAGTCTAGCACTGGTCCAATGCCTACTTGTCATTTCTACCTGGATATTCCAAGATCCGTCAGCAGATCTCTGTCATTAGAAACCCCCTTCTCTTTGGGGGAAAGGGCTCAGCTATCCTCTCTTCTAGTTCTCAGCCAATTACGTGCTCTCAGACTGGATCTTCTAGCCTTTGTGGGGCAGAGATGATCAGAGGTTATTTATACTGAAACTGAAGACATTGAGGCTCCAGGGTTGAGGTGGCAAATGTCCAGGTGTGGTGATGCCACTAGTACCATTCACACCAGACTGCTTTCACCTGAACTTCGCCTCCCTCGTGCCTGAATAACTTCAGTGCCTGGGTCTCTGGTCTTTCTGATGACCACTTCCTCCTGGGAGCTGTGCAGGCATCTCTTCCTTCACCAGTCCTAAGGGCTTGGTTGTAAGCCACTGGATATCCTTCCAAGGCTTGCTTAAAGATCCTTCAGTGGACTCTCCATCATTAAAACACCCTTTCTGTTTTAGGAAGGGGGTACAGATATTATCTCTTCTAGTTCTTAGCCAATTACACACTCTCAGACTAGAGCTTTGAATCTTTGTGGCACAGAGATGATCAGAAGTTATTTACACTGAAACTGAAGAAACTGAGCATTTAGGGTTGAGGTGGCAATGTTCAGGAGTGTTTTGCGTTGACTGCAACAAAAACCCATGAGTGGTCAAGCTTATTAAATTCACTGTGCTCCAAATGAGCTCACTGACCACTCCTCTGAAACTTTCTCCTTCTCCATCGAACCATAATCGGAGTAAACGGCTTTTCCATCTATCTAATTTCTCATGTCAGAAGCATGAGTCCTTGTGCCTCCCTCTCCCTTAGTGTCCACAGGCAGTAATCCTATTGCTGCATCTCTATAAATGTTTCCTGAGAACTTTTCTTGATAGCCACTGTCATGACTCTTGTCCAAACCATCATTGTCTCTTTCCCAGACTCTTGTAATTGCCTCTTAACCAGTGTCTGTGCTTCTCCCAGTCCACCTGTCACACAGAAGCAGGAGTGATGTTTCAACAGGACAAATTTACTTATGGTCATGCTCCACCTAATGACATTTCAGTCCGTGATGGACTGCATATATGATGTTGATCCTACAGGATTATAATACCATATTTTACTGTACCTTTTATATGTTGAGGTATGTTGATACAGAAACACTTCCCATTCTGTTACAATTGCCTACAGTATTCAGGACAGTCCCATGCTGTATAGGTGTAGTCTGGGAGCAATGGACCGTAACATATAGCCTGGGTGTGTAGTAGGCTATGCTGTCTAGGTTTGTGCATGAACTCTGTGATATTTTCACAATGACAAAATCACCTAACCACACATCACATTTCTCAGGATGTGTCTCCATCGTTAAGTGATACATGACTGTATATCACTCCTTTGTTTATAATCTGGCTTGTGTTGCTTTGAGGTTAAAGTTCAAAATCACATTGCAGTCCCTCAGTTTACACTAGAAACGCTTTCAGTTCCCACCAATGCAAAACTGCTTACCACCTTGGCATCTTGGCACAACCTCGTCCCTCTGCCTAGAATACCACCTTCACTTGGCTAACACCAGGTCATCTTTTTGATCTCAGCTGAAATGCTGCATGTGAATAAGGCTTCCTTCATTCTCCAGGCTAAGTCAGGTTCTTCTAATACATAGCCTGCTAGCATTTTGGATTTCTCTGTCTCAGGTCTTATCAAAATTGCAATTAATTATTACTGTATTTCCTTGACTTTCTGATATGTGTATATGTTTCTAAACACCCAATATCTCTGAAGTTGGGATGCATCTTACAATTGAAGGCATCTCAGAAGTATCATTGGTAGTGTTTTTTTTAGTGGTATATAAACTAATGGTGCAACTTATGAGCAATGGCATCTTAGATTTGATGAACTAAGGTAATTATATGGTTATGTGTATGCCTAGTTCATCTCCTAGGCTGTAAGTTGTGTCTGTCTTGATGAGAACTCTATCCCCAGCACTACTATAGTGCCTGGCACATAGCAAGCACCCAGTAAAGATTTGTTTAAATACATATATATATATATATGTGTAACAGAGACAAGTGTACGCCAGAAAATTCCGGAAGAAAATAAATGAAAAACTCATTATTTTGACTTCTGCTTCTGGCCAAGGTGGAATAACAGTACTGGATTTATCCACTCATCTGAAAAAACTAAGAAATTGGATCAAATCTATGAAACGATGATTCTCAAGATACTGATCACTAGGCAATGAAGGACAGCAATCCTTGAGAGAAGAGAAGCAAATGAAATGAGTCCTACAGCTGCCCTAGCTTGTTGCCTGGAAAGGAATATGTTGCCCAACTGAGGAGAGTTGGGCAACCCAGGCTGTGGTGCAGGGAGGGAGATCTCAGGTGGATTTTGGCAGTCTTCCTGAGTTGAAGAGGCAAAGCCAGGAGCCTGGTGAGGCCAACATGGCTAGAGATTACAAGACAGAGAACTGCAGAGGAGATAGAACTCTGAGATCTGCAGATGGTCTCCCTCCAATCTTCAATAAAGTACCCATCAGCACATATGTTTTAGAAAATTATCTGAGGCTGGAGAAAGAACTACTTAAAAGGATGAGAGGCTGGGCGCAGTGGCTCATGCCTGTAATCCCAGCACTTTGGGAGGCTGAGGCAGGCAGATCACTTGAAGTTAGGAGTTCAAGACCAGCCTGGCCAACATGGTGAAATCCTGTCTCTACTAAAAATACAAAAATTAGCTGGGCATGGTGGCATGCACCTGTAATCCCAGCTACTTGAGAGGCTGAAGCAAGAGAATCACTTGAACCCGGGAGGTAGAGGTTGCAGTGAGCCAGGATCTCACCACTGCACTCCAGCCTGGGTGACAGTAAGACTGTGTCAAAAACAAACAAACAAACAAACAAACGAACAAAGAATGAGAGGCCATAATTCTCAGAGCTCACATAGGGTTAGGATTCTGTTCCCATCAGTAAAAGTGAAAACCTCAAAACCTCATACTTCACAGTACATTAGGCAGAGGACTCAGATGTAGGGAAAATTAGCCTCAAACAAAATTGCTCTGGTCCTGCTCAATAAAGTAACAGCAAGACTTGAAAACATCATACTGTCTCCAGGTATCACTCTGTCCCAGAACAATGTTCGAGAATATTTATAATAATACAAAAAATATACAAAATTTTACCCCAAAAGGTAAAATTCACAATGTTGGGCTGATGCAAAACATCAGCAAAATGCAACCCACAGTGAAGAGAACACTCAATCAATTAGAACTGACCTAGGAGTGACACAGATGTTAAAAGCTATAGGCAAGGATATTAAAATAATCATTATAAATGTATTCCATGTGTTCTAGAAGCTAGAGGAAATATTGAACATGGTAAGTAGAGATATGGAAGTTATAAAAATGACCCAAAGAAACTTCTGGAGGTGAAAACAGTGATGTTCAAGATGGTACTAATGGTAGGTTAAAAAAGATTAATAAACTGGAAGACATAACAATGGAAATTATTAGAAATGAAACATTGAAGAAAACCCAAAACGAACAGCATTAGTGAGCTGTGGCAAAACTACAAGTAGCCAAATATACATGTAATTGGAATCTCTGAAGCAGAGGGGACAGCAGAAAAATATTTGAAGAAATAATGGCAGACATTTTTCAAATGGGATGAAAGGTATAAACCCACAGATCCAAGATGATTGCTAATCCCAAGAAACATGAAGAAAATTACACTAAGATACATCATGATTCAATTGCTTAAAGCAGGTGATAAGTAGAGAAGTTTAAAAGCAACCGGAGGGAGAAAAACACATTTTCTACCAAAGAGAAGGAAGACGGCAGATATCTTGTTGGAAATGATGTAAGGTAGAAGACAATTGGGCAATATATCTAAAATATTGACAGAAAACCCATCAACTCATTTCAAAAATGAAGGAAAAATAAAGCTGAAAGAATTTATTAATATCACCAGCTAATTTGTACTATAAGAAATATTAGGCTGGATGTACTGGCTCACACACTTGTAATCCCAGTGCTTTGGGAGGCAAAGGCAGGAGGATGGCTTGAGCCCAAGAGTTCAAGACCAGCCTCAGCAAGATGGCGAAACCCTGTCTCTAAAAAAAAAAATACAAAAATTAGTCAGGCGTGGTGGCATGCACCTGTGGTCCCAGGACTTGGGAGGCTGAGGTGGGAGGATCTTGCCCAGGAGGTAGAGGCTATAGTGAGCCATGATCACACCACTGT
Organism: Piliocolobus tephrosceles; assembly: GCF_002776525.5. Taxonomy (NCBI): domain Eukaryota; kingdom Metazoa; phylum Chordata; class Mammalia; order Primates; family Cercopithecidae; genus Piliocolobus; species Piliocolobus tephrosceles. The sequence continues at coordinate 103,843,975 of NC_045443.1, read as the reverse complement.
ACTCCAGCCTGTGCAACAGAGTGAGACACTGTTTCAAAAAAAAAAAAAAAAAGAAAAAGAAAAGAAAAAAGAAATAAAAAGAGAAAGAAATATTAAAGGAAGTCCTCCAGGCAGAAGGAAAATGCTACTAGGTAGACATTTGAATCTATGTAAGAGAATGAAGAGCCTCAGAAGTGTTAATTATGTTGAGTAAAATTTCTCATTATTTAAATTGTATAAACTATAATTGACTGTTTAAATTTACAAAGTAACAAACTATTGTGGAGTTTATAACATATACAGAAATAAAATATATGAGAACGAGAACACAAAAAGGGAGGAAGGGCGAAATAGGATAGTTGTATGATTCTTAGACGTGAAGCAGCATTATATACTTGAAGGTAGCCTGTGAGTTAAAGATGTATGTTATCCATCACACACCAGGGCCTGTTGGGAGGTCGGGGGCAAGGGGAGGGAGAACATTAGGAGAAATACCTAATGTGGGCAATGGGTTGATGGTGCAGCAAACCATCATGGCAATGTATACCTATGTAACAAACCTGCATGCTCTGCACATGTACCCCAGAACTTAAAGTATAATAATAAAAAAAGATGTATGTTATGGACACTAGAAAATCCACCAAAATTGCAAACCAAAGTTATAGCTAATAAACCACCATGGAAGATAAAATGCAAATGGGTGGAAAGGAGGGATTCTAAGAGGGTAGGAGAAAATTTTCAGGAGAGATGGACATGGTCATTGTATTATTGTGGTGCTGGTTTCATGGGTGTAGACATATGTCAGAACTGACTAAATTCTACAATTGAAACATATGCCCTTTATCGTCTGCCAGTTGTAGTTGAGGAAAGCTATTAACAAAAATATTTCTTGATTGGAGGATTATGCATCATTTTTATTTTTACTATCCTTTTCTGTGTTTTCCAGAATGAAAATGAGAAAGATAAAGCCAGTCTGTTTTCGTAAAGCCACTATTTCTAACCCTTCCTTTTGTCATTCTTTTCCTTTCATTATAGAAAAACCAGGAAAGTGTTTTTCACACTTTTTCCTCTTCTCTCTCTCTAATCTACTCAGCCAAAGACCACCAACTTCATTATTCTAACATGTTCCTTTCCTGCAGCTCTCCCTGGCTACCCGTCACCTACCATGTAGCTGAGGTCTCAGACTCCTAGCAGGGTATATAACACTGTCAGCCTGGCAGCTTCCTCCATGTAGTCTGGTTAGCCTACTCCAGTGGGCACATTTTGGTGGTTAGAGGCTCGCTTGGGACTTGGGTTTTACTTCTCCAGGGTACCACCTCCCTGGGCCTCTGTTCATTAGGAGGGGGCTGCAGAAGGAAAGAAAAAGCAAGAGGCTAGGGAGAAGCTCCTCACTGTCCCGAATACAGCAGTTTTTCCACTGAGCCTGGGGGACTTGGCCATGGAGGGGGAGCTAGGAACAGGGAGACCCCGCAACTTAAGTGTCCCGGAAAAGACATACTTTGAACTGAAGTGAGCTACACACAACACTGATCTCTCAGGATATGTCAGCATTTAAGGTGTGTGTGTATGTATGTGTGTGTATCTTTCTTCTAGCAATAAATTCTAAAAAATAATATGTATATCCCCAACACTAATAGTTTTTCTCTCAACCTCCTCTCCTCTCCTCTCCTCTCCTGTCCTCTCCTCTCCTCTCCTCTCCTCTCCTTTCTCTCCATTCTTCTTTTTCCATCTCCACTGGCTTCCACCAACCCACCCTCCCTTCTCCTTGCACAAGTCTCTCCCCCTTTTATTATCACTCTATCTTGTGCTGCGTTTTCATAGCACACGCTCTTGAAAAGTGCCCAGCTGACTTGAGGGCTCCCTTGCGATGCTGTTTCCAACAGGTGTGTCCTATTAAGCTTTGCCCCAGCCCCAGTCTCAGCCCCTGGTTCTCCTCTCCACCCTGCCCACCTGCATGGCTCACTCCCCCACCTAACCTCAGCTTTTGCAGAGCATAAGAGAGGGCTACCTTTAGCTGGTATGCCCCTGGCGACATGTCTGGCTGCCAAAACCAATGCTCCTCATGCCAGGCAAGAGCTCGCTGCATGGCAGAATGTTTATGGAACTTTTCCCCAGAAAAATCTGGAGCCAAGCAGTTTGAAACTACAGGAAGGGATCCCAAAAAACATTTTTTTTGCACTTTCTCCAAGGGACTTTCTCAAAAAGCAAAGGCAAATTGCATTGTTTATGGGGAAAAAAGGAAAACACAAGACACCAACAATAACACAGGGTAATTACAGATGATGGAGCGAAACGCTGTCAGCGACCACTGGACGAAGGCTGGCTTTTTTCCTTAGTATTCTTCATGTTGGATGCAAAATAGACATGGCTGTGCTAAATTCCTGCGGATGGTGCATTTTTGCCAGGATGGATCTGGTTGGGACAAAATCTTTTGGTTCTGAGTAAGGGTGGAAAGCATAATAAGTGTTTGTTGGAAAGATTGGAAATTCCTTGACCTTCTCTCAGGGAGCTGTGAACGGAAAGCTCCCGGTTTAGTTTCTGTGACAGCTGGGTGTCATCTAATGAAGGTTCAGGGACCCTTGACCTATGGGTAGTGAAGTCTTGGGTTTACACTTCTCCCCTCTGCTAGAGCATGGACTACTGGCTGACCTGCCGAGTCACTCATTTTAAATGTTAGCAGTAGCAATGGGGTGTGTGTGTGTGTGTGTGTGTGTGTGTGTGTGTGTGTGAAAGCAAGCGGGCAGAGTGTGACTTTTTTTTTTTTTTTTTGAGACGGACTCTCGTTCTGTTACCCAGGCTAGAGTGCCGTGTGGCGATCTTGGCTCACTGCAACCTCTGCCTCCTGGGTTCAAGCGATTATCCTGCCTCTCAGCCTCCCATGTAGCTGGGATTACAGGTGCCCACCAACATGCCTGGCTAATTTTTGTGTTTTTAGTAGAGACGAGGTTTCACTATATTAGGCTAGGTGGTCTCGAACTCCTGACCTCAAGTCATTTGCCCGCCTCCGCTTCCCAAAGTGCTGGGATTACAGGTATGAGCCACCGTGCCTGGACAGACAGTGATTTTTTTTTTTTTTTTTTTTTGAGACGGAGTCTCGCTCTGTCACCCAGGCTGGAGTGTAGTGGTGTGATCTCTACTCACTGCAACCTCTGCCTCCTGGCTTCAAGCAGTTCTCCTGCCTCAGCCTCCTGAGTAGCTGGAATTACAGGTGCACGTCACCATGCCTGGCTAGTTTTTGTATTTGTCGTAGAGACAGGGTTTCACCATGTTGGTAAGACTGGTCTGGAACTCCTGACCTCGTGATTGGCCTGCCTTGGCATCCCAAAGTGCTGGGATTACAGGGGTGAGCTGCCGCACCCGGCCAAGAGTGACTATTAAAGAACTTTCACAGAGCAGTCTCGTATCAGTTTCCTCTGGCTGCTGTAACTAATTATCACAAACTTAGTGCCTTACATCAACACAAATTTTATTCTCTCACAGTTCTGGAAGTCAGAGCTCAAGATCGGTCTCGCTGGGCTGAAATCAAGGTGTTGGCAGGGCTGCATTCCTTCTGGAGGCTCTAGTGGAGAATCTGTTTCCTTGTGTTTTCCAGCTCCTAGAGGTCATCCGCATTCCATGGCTCCCCTCAGAGCTGGCAGTGCAGTATCTTCAGATCAACCTGGAGTCCCTCTGACACTTTGCTTTTCTCTTTGCATTTCCCTCTCTGACTCTTCTAAGGACCCTCATGAGGATCCCTGGACCCTTAGACCCACCTGGATAACCCAGAATAATGCCCCCTTCTCAAGACTTTAACTTAATAACACATGTAAAGTCCCCTTTGCCATGTAAGGCAACATATTTACAGGCTTCAGGGATCAGGATGTGGACATTTTGCAGGGTGAGAGGGCCATTATTTTGTCTACTGTTGACTTCTTTGAAAGGCAGTTCTTTCAGTCATGTGGTGAGAACAGAGGGGACTTGCTTTAAATGGAAAAGACAGTCAGTGGCGGAGATGGGATTTGAATCCTAGTTTAGGACCTCCTGTTTTTCCACCGCACTAGAATTTGAAGGTGAACATTTGAGGGATTCTTGCAATGCATATCATAGCCTTTTTGGAGAGGAAGCAATGAGATAAAATTCTAAGCCCAGAGGGTGTTGGAAGGATCGACTGAAAAATTGTAGAAACTATATATTGAGTTTGCTTTATGCAAAGACTATGGTTGAGTGATCAAAAGCCTTACTTCACAGAATCATTCCCAGAACACTATACAGTGGGGATAACTATTAGTTCCTTTTTACAACTAAGAAGACCAAGACTAAGGGAGATTAAATAATTTGCCCAAGAAAGCAGTGAAACCAGGGTGCAAAATCAGGTCTGTCTGATGTCAAAGCCCATGTTCTTCATGACTGTGGTAAAGGGGGAGGACTCATAACACACTTTTCTGATAGGAGAAAATTCTACTGTTCCTTTTGATTTACCTGCAAGGCTAAGTTAATTCAGTAACATTCAGAGAGGATTCAAGATGATGGAATAGGAACAGCACCGGTCTGCAGCTCCGAGCGAGATGGACGCAGGTGGGTGATTTCTGTGTTTCCAACTGAGGTACGTGGTTCATTTCATTGGGACTGGTTGGACAGTGGGTACAGCCCACGGAGGGTGAGCCGAAGCAGGGTGGGGCATCGCCTCAATCAGGAAGCGCAAGGGGTTGGGGAATTTTCTCCCCTACCCAAGGGAAGCCGTGAGGGTCTGAGCCTGAGGATCTCCGGCACAGATACTGCGCTTGTCCCACAGTCTTCACAACTGCAAACCAGGAGATCCCCTCTGGTGCCTACCCCACCAGGACCCTGGATTTCAAGCACAAACCTGGGTGGCCAATTGGGCAGACACCAAACTCTTTTTTCTATGCCCCAGTGGCACCTGGAACGCCAGTGAGACAGAACAGTTCACTCCCCTGGAAAGGGGTGCTGAGCAAGGGAGCCAAGTGGTCTGGCTCGGTGGGTCCCACCCCCATGGAGCCCAGGAAACTAGGATCCACTGACTTGAAATTCTCGCTGCCAGCACAGAAGCAACCTGAGATCCACCTGGGACTTTCGAGCTTGGTGGGGGGAGGGGCGTCCGCCATTGCTGAGGCTTGAGTAGGTGGTTTTAGGGTCACAGTGTAAACAAAGCCGCTGGGAAGTTCAAACTGGGCACAGCCCACTGCAGCTCAGCAAGGTGGCTGTGGCCAGACTGCCAGATTTCTCCTCTCTGGACAGGGCATCTCTGTAAAAAAGGCAGCAGCCCCAGTCAGGGGCTTATAGCAGACTTAAATGTCCCTGCCTGGCAGCTCTGAAGAGAGCAGCGGACCTCCCAGCACAGCGTTGGAGCTCTGTCAAGGGTCAGTCTGCCTCCTCAAGTGGGTCTCTGACCCCTGTGTATACTGACTGGGAGACACCTCCTAGTAGGGGCCGACAGACACCTCATACAGGAGAGCTCTGATTGGCATCTGGCCGGTGCCCCTCTGGGTCGAAACTTCCATAGGAAAGAACAGGCAGCAATCTTTGCTGCTCCGCAGCCTCCGCTGGTGATACTCAGGCAAACAGGGTCAGGAGTGGACCTGCAGCAAACTCCAGCAGACTGGCAGCAGAGGGTCCTGACTGTTGGAAAAGAAACAAACAGAAAGTCCACTCAAATACCCCATCCTAAAGTCACCAACATCAAAGACCAAAGGTAGAGAAATCCATAAAGATGGGGAAACACCAGCGCAAAAGGGCTGAAAATTCCAAAAACCAGAACGCCTCTCCTCCTCCAAACAATCACAGCTCCTCACCAGCAAGGGAACAAAACTGGATGGGGAATGAGTTTGATGAACTGACAGAAGTAGGCTTCAGAAGGTGGGTAATAACAAACTCTGAGCTAAAGGAGCATTTTTTAATTCAATGCAAGGAAGCTAAGAACCTTGAAAAAAAAGGATAGTTGAATTGCTAAGTAGAATAATCAATGTAGAGAAGAACATAAATGACCTGATGGAGCTGAAAAAGCATGAGAACTTTGTGAAGAATACACAAATATCAATAGCTGAATTGATCAAGTGGAAGAAAGGATATCAGAGATAGAAGATTGACTTAATGAAATAAAGAGAGAAGACACGATTAGTGAAAAAAGAATAAAATGGAATGAACAAAGCCTCCAAGAAATATGGGACTATGTGAAAAGACCAAATCTATGTCTGATTGGTGTACCTGAAAGTGAAAGGGAAAATGGAACCAAGTTGGAAAACAACTTGGTTGTTTTCTGGGTAAGGATATTATCCGGGAGAATTTCCCCAACCTAGCAAGACAGGCCAACATTCAAATTCAGAAAATACAGAGACCACCACAAAGATACTCCACGAGAAGAGCAACCCCAAGACACACAATCATCAGATTCACCAAGGTTGAAATGAAGGAAAAAATGTTCAGGGCAGCCAAAGAGAAAGGTCGGGTTACCCACAAAGGGAAGCCTACCAGACTAACAGCAGATCTCTCTGCAGAAACCTCACAAGCCAGAAGAGAGTGGCGACCAATATTCACCTTTCTCAAAGAAATTAATTTTCAACCCAAAGTTTCATATCAAGCCAAACTAAGCTTCATGAGCGAAGGAGAAATAAAATCCTTTACAGACAAGAATATGCTGAGGGATTTTGTCACCACCAGACCTGCCTTACAAGAGTTCCTGAAGGAACCACCAAATATGGAAAGGAACAACCAGTACCAGTCACTGCAAAAACATACCAAATTGTAAGGAACATCAACACTATGAAGAAACTGCATTAACTAATGGGAAAAACGACCAGCTAGCATCATAATGATGGGATCAAATTCACACATAACAATATTAACCTTAAATGTAAATGGGTTAAATGCAACAATTAAAAGACACAGGCTGACAAATTGGATAAAGAGTCAAGCCCCATCAATGTGCTGTATTCAGGAGACCCATCTCATGTGCGAAGACACACATAGGGTCTAAATAAAGGGATGGAGGAATATTTACCAAGCAAATGGAAAGAAAAAAAAAAAGCAGGAGTTGCAATTCTAATCTCTGATAGAACAGACTTTAAACCAACAAAGATCAAAAGAGACAAGGGCATTACATAATGGTAAAGGGATCAATGCAGCAAAAAGAGCTAACTCTCAGAAATATATATGCACCCAATATAGGAGTACCCAGATTCATAAAGCAAGTTCTTAGAGACCTACAAAGAGACTTAGACTCCCACACAATAATAGTGGGAGACTTTAACACCCCACTGTCAATATTAGACAGATCAACGAGACAGAAAATTAACAAGGATATTCAGGACTTGAACTCAGCTCTGGACCAAGCGGACCTAATAGACATCTACAGAACTCTCCACCCCAAATCAACAGAATATACATTCTTTTCAGCACCTCATTACACTTATTCTAAATTTGACCACATAATTGGAAGTAAAATACTCCTCAGCAAATGCAAAAGAATGGAAATCATAACCAACAGTCTCTCAGACCACAGTGCAATCAAATTAGAACTCAGGACTAAGAAACTCAATAAAAATCACACAACTACATGGAAACCGAACAACCTGCTTCTGAATGACTACTGGGTAAATAACAAAATGAAGGCAGAAATAAAGGTATTCTTTGAAACCAATGAGAATGAAGACACAATGTACCAGAATCTCTGGGACACATTTAAAGCAGTATTTAGAGGGAAATGCATAGCAATAAATGCCCACAAGAGAAAGCAGGAAAGATCTAAAATTGACACCCTAACATCACAATTAAAAGAACTAGAGAAGCGACAGCAAACAAATTCAAAACCTAGCAGAAGACATGAAATAACTAAGATTAGAGCAGAACTGAAGGAGATAGAGACATGAAAAACCCTTCAAAAAATCAATGCATCCAGGAGCTGATTGTTTGAAAAGATTAACAGATAGACCACTAGCCAGGCTAATAAAGAAGAAAAGATAGAAGAATCAAGTAGACACAATAAAAAATGATGTGGGGGGATATCACCACTGATCCCACAGAAATACAAACTACCATCGGAGAATACTATAAACACCTGTACGCAAATAAACTAGAAAATCTAGAAGAAATGGACAAATTCCTGGACACATACACCCTCCCAAGACTAAACCAGGAAGAAGTTGAATCCCTGAATAAACCAATAACAAGTTCTGAAATTGAGGCAGTAATTAATAGGCTACCAACCAAAAAAAGTCCAGGACCAGATGGGTACACAGCTGAATTCTACCAGAGGTACAAAGAGGAGCTGATACCATTCCTTCTGAAACGATTGCAAACAACAGAACAAGAGGGAATCCTCCCTAACTCATTTTATGAGGCCGCCATCATCCTGATACCAAAGCCTGGCAGAGGCACAACAAAAAAAGAAAATTTCAGGTCAATATCCCTGATGAATATCGATGCAAAAATCCTCAATAAAATACTGGCAAACCGAATCCAGCAGCACATCAAAAATCTTATCCACCATGATCAAGTTGGCTTCATACTTGTGATGCAAGGCTGGTTCAACATATGCAAATCAATAAACGTAATCCATCAAATAAACAGAACCAATGACAAAAACCACATGATTATCCCAATAGATCCAGAAAACGCCTTCAAAAAATTCAACACCCCCTCATGCTAAAAATTCTCAATAAGCTAGGTATTGATGGAACATATCTCAAAATAATAAGAGCTATTTATGACAGATGCACAGCCAATATCATACTGAATGGGCAACAACTGGAAGCATTCCCTTTGAAAACTGGCACACAACAAGGATGCCCTCTCTCACCACTCCTATTCAACGTAGTATTGGAAGTTCTGGCCAGGGCAATCAGGCAAGAGAAAGCAATAAAGGGTATTCAAATAGGATGAGAGGAAGTCAAATTGTTTCTGTTTGCAGATGACATGATTGTATATTTGGAAACCCCATCATCTCAGCCCAAAAACTCCTTAACCTGATAAGCAACTTCAGCAAAGCCTCAGGATACAAAATCAATGTGCAAAAATCACAAGCATTCCTATACACAAATAACAGACAAACAGTGAGCCAAATCGTGAGTGAACTCCCATTCATAATTGCTACTAAGAGAATAAAATACCTAGGAATACAACTTCCAAGGGATATGAAGGCACTTTTCAAGGAGAACTACAAACCACCACTCAAGGAAATAAGAGAGGACACAAACAAATCGGAAACATACCATGCTCATGGATAGGAAGAATCAATATCATGGAAATGGTCTTACTGCCCAAAGTAATTTATAGATTCAATACTACCCCCATCAAGCTACCAATGACTTTCTTCACAGAACTGGAAAACACTACTTTAAAGTTCATATGGAACCAAAAAAGAGCCTGCATAGCCAAGACAACCCTGGGCAAGAAGAACAAACCTGGAGGCATCACACTACCTGACTTCAAACTATACTACAAGGCTACAGTAACCAAAACAGCATGGTACTGGTACCAAAACAGATACACAGGCCTCAGAAATAATACCACACATCTACCACCACCTGGTCTTTGACAAACTGGACACACACAAGCAATGGGGAAAAGATTCCCTATTTAATAAATGGTGTTGGGAAAACTGGCTAGCCATATGCAGAAAACTGAAACTGGACCTTTCCCTTACACCTTATACAAAAATCAACTCAAGATGGATCAAAGACTTAAACGTGAGACCTAGGACCATAAAAATCCCAGAAGAAAACCTGGGCAATACCATTCAGGACATAGGCATGGGCAAAGACTTCATGTCTAAAACACCAAAAGCAATTGCAACAAAAGCCAAAACTGACAAATGAGATCTAATTAAACCAAAGAGCTTCTGCACAGCAAAAAAAAGTTATCATCAGAGTGAACAGGCAGCCTAAAGAATGGGAGAAAATTTTTGCAATCTATCCATGTGACAAAGGGCTAATATGCAGAATCTACAAAGAAGTTAAATAAATTTACAAGAAAAAAACAGTCCCATCAAAAAATGGGCAAAGGATATGAACAGACACTTCTCAAAAGAAGACATTTATGCAGCCAACAGACACATGAAAAAATGCTTATCATCACTGGTCGTTAGAGAAATGCAAATCAAAACCACAATGAGGTACCATTTCACACTAATTGGAATGGCGATCATTAAAAAGTCAGGAAACAACAGATGCTGGAGAGGTTGTTGAAAAATAGGAATACTTTTACATTGGTGGGAGTGTAAATTAGTTCAACCATTGTGGAAGACAGTGTGGCAATTCCTCAAGGATCTAGAACTAGAAATATCATTTGACCCAGCAATCCCATTACTGGGCATATACCCAAAGGATTCTAAGTCATTCCACAATAAAGACACATGCACACGTATGTTTATTGCGGCACTATTCACAATAGCAAGGGGAACCAACCCACATGTCCATCAATGATAGACTGGATTAAGAAAATGTGGCACATATACACCATGGAATACTATGCAGCCACAAAAAAGGATGAGTTCATGTCCTTTGCAGGGACATGGATGAAGCTGGAAATCATCATTCTCAGCAAACGATCAGAAAACCAAACACCACATGTTCTCACTCATAAATGGGAGCTGAACAATGAGAATACATAGACACAGGGAGGGGAACATCACACACTGGGGCCTATCAGGGGGTGGGGGTTAGGGGAAAGATAACATTAAGAGAAATACCTAATGTAGGTGACGGTTTGATGGGTGCAGCAAACCACCATGGCACATGTATACCTATGTAACAAAACTGCACGTTCTGCACATGTAACCCAGAACTTAAAAGTATAATAAAAAAAGAAAAAATAACATTCACAGGGTGGAACAGAAATGTATGGAGAATTTCTAGTCACAGAGAGGTTGAATAATTTATCCAGTGTCACACAGCCAGGCAGAAGCAAGGCCAAGAATAGATGCCTGAAGCAAATCAATTGTTGGGACCTTCATGTTAAGGGTCTCAACCATAAAGATGGTGCATATAAAGGATGCTAGGAGAAGTGGTCCCTCCATTCCTCAACACCCTCTGGAGGATAGAGAAGGACACACATAGAGCTATCATGTAAACTGAAGATGGTAGGACAAAGTCCAGCGCTCTGTGGCCAGCAAAGCCCTCCATGATTCCCTGATCCTGCCTTGTAAGCACATCTCCTGCCTCTCTCCTTCAACTTGCTATGCCCCTGCCACAGTGGTCTTCCTGTTATGCTAACCCTCCAAATTCCTTCCTTGCTTAGGGCCTTTACATTTCTTACCTCCTCTGTCCTGCATAGCTGATAACCTCTTGTCATTCAGGCCAGTTCCCCTTCCTCAGGAGGCCCTCCCTAAATACCCAATTGCTTTCCACTCTCTGCCACATAACACTGTTATTTTTTGTTTCCCTGAATTTACTATTTGATTTTCTTATTCATTTACTTTTTTTTATTATTGGTCTCTGCCCTGCACCCCCTATAAGCCTCATTGAATGTGGGAGGGCCTGGTCTGATTATTTACAGCTGTATCTCCCAGAGCCTGGTGCATGGTATGCCTTGAACACATATTTGTTGAATGAATGAGTTGACTAGGTAAACAAAAATGGAGGGACGATATTCTAGGACTCTTGGTGGAGGAAATTACCTTCACAAAGGCATGGAGTTTTGAGAGAACAATGGGCAGCAAGGGTGGTCGGACATCTGGTGTTGTCGCAGGATCAGTGTCCACATGCAGAGTGGAGCTGAGCTGTAGAGATGGGCAGGGCCAGGTCCCACAGGGTCTTGAGGGCCAACCCAAAGAGCTTGGAGTTTATCCTGACAGATTGAAAGCTGCCAAAGGATTTTGAGTGGGGGTGTGTCATTGTCAGATTCATATGACTTATGGATCATTTTGGTTGAGTATGAGGAGTAGATTAGATAGGGGAAGGTTGGAGGCAGGGGTAATAGGTAGGAGGGTGTTACATAGCCCAGATAACGGGTAAGAACTTGGATCATTTGTTTAGCCTGAAGATGGCAGCAGATACTGTCAGTGCCCTGCCCTTCCCCCTTCATGCCTGAGGCATCCTGGGGCAGGGACAGGCACCTGGAGCGCTGCCTGCTGACCTGTTCTTGGTTGCCCAAGGGCAGGTCTGAAGTGCCTGGGCATTAACACTTGGGAGCATCCTTAGCCAACAGCCAATGCTGAAGGATAAAGCCTCAGCCTCCTCAGACCCCAGGGCACAACTCTGAAGCATATTCTGTGCCATCTCTCTGATGTCCTCAGGGCACTGAGCCTCAGTTGCCCATAGTAGTAACCTGGTCATTGCAGAACCCTTCCTATAGCAGCTTCCTCCCCTTCCATTCTAACTTTCTTACTCTCTTCTTAGTGTGTCTGGGATCACCTACCAAAATAAGCCACTTATATTCATATTCTTGTCTTGGGATCTGCTTCTGGAGGATTCTAGCTTAAGACATTGTCTGAGTCCATTCAGGCTGCTATAACAGCAGCCTATTCCCATAGACTGGGAAGCTGATAAACAACAGAAATTCATTTCTCACAGTTCTAGAGGCTGGGAAGTCCAAGATCAAGGTGCTGGCTGATCCAGTGTCTGATGATTGCCCACATTCCTGTTCACAGATGACATCTTCTCTCTATGTCTTCACCTGGTAGAAGGGGCCAAAACATTCCCTTGGGCCTATTTTATAAGACACGGATCCCATTCATGAAGGCTCTGACCTCATAACTTAATCACCTGCCAGAGGCTCTGCCTCCTAATACCATCACGTTTTGGTGGTTAGGATTTCAACATGTGAATTTTGGGAGGGACACAAACATTCAGACCACAGCAGATTCTGCTTCTCAAATACACCATACACATTCCTGTTTTAGGACTTTTGCATTTGCTGTCTCTGGGTCGTTCTTCCCCTAGGTTTCCAGAAGATTCACTCTTTTATCTCTTCAGATCTTTACTGAGCTATCACCTTGATTATCAGTCAGGTTGGGTTGCATTATGCTGAAGTAACAAATAAGCCCTTAATTTCATTGGCTTAACTACAAAAGATGTATTTGTCTTCATGCTACATGCCCTTTGTGGTATGCAGGGCTGCTCTGCTCCACAGAGTCACTCGTGACTGAGGCTGATGGAAGCTCCATTGCATCACAGATTCCATAATCACCACAGCATAATAGGGACCATGGAGAAGTGATACTCATCACTTTTGCTTATATAGGCTGGAGCAAGTCAGTGGCTGCACCTGGTAGGCAGCAGAGAAGTGCAATCCTACCTTAAGAACAGGAGGCAGTGAGCTGGAAATATTTGGACAACAACCCCAGTGACAATTCCCGCATCACAGGAGAGTTGGTTCTGATACTCTGTTGAAAAATGGAACCTTATAGGTGCTGGTTGTGCTCAGTGCCTTGAACTGGATGCTGGTTACATGGGTATTAGTCCATTTTCACACTGCTATAAAGAACTACCCAAGACTAGGTAATTTATACAGAAAAGAGGTTTAATTGACTCACAGTTCTACATGGCCGGGGAGGCCTCAGGAAACTTACCATCATGGCAGAAGGCAAAGGGGAAGCAGCATGGCAGCAGGCAAGAGAGAGAGAGAGAGCAAGGGGGAAACTGCCAAACTTTTTAAAAGCATCAGATTTCATGAGAACCCACTCATTATCATGAGAGCAGCATGGGGGAAACGGCCCCCAGGATCCAATCATCTCCCACTGAGTCCCTCCCTTGACATGCAGGGATTACAGTTCTAGATGAGATTTGGGTGGGGACACAGAGCCAAACTATATCAGGTATGTTCACTTTGAGAAAATCTGTTACACTTACGGTTTGATCACTTTCCTTACATGTATGATACTTCAATGAAAAGTTTAAAAAGTGCACTTCTGCACTTGCTATGCCTTTTCTTACCTTATTTTTCTCCATAGCACTTATCACCATTGAACCTACCACATATTGTACTCCATTCTGCTTGTATTTTCCAGTGGAATGTAAGCTCTATGAAGAGAAGACATTTTCAAGGTTTTTTTTTTTTTCCATCCAGCCTTTCCCTGCTGTTTGACCAGCATCTAACATAGAGGAGGCACTCAATATATATATATTAAATAAATGAATACTTGGAACCAGATGTGATATTCAAAGTATTTCATAACTAGAAGGTAGAGACATGATCCAGTTGGGATGGATGCTCATTGTAAACAATTGGTACAGCCTTGTGGGCAAACTGGTTGAATATTAGCCCTGGCTGAGACACTAAATGCTGCAGTTGGAAATCTTATACTCTCCCTTTAACAGTGTATTAAGCATGTTCGGGGAACAGGCATTGCCAAAGTGAAGGTCTCTGTTACTGTAGCTATAATTTGCAGAAGGAAGGGGAACTCACACCTCCTGAGCATTTAATCTTGTGCCAAGTCTTGGGCTGGCCCTTTTATGACTATTATTTAATTTAACTTCATGGCTGATGTTGTTTTATTTCAAAATAAACTCAAATTGCATACACCAGCATTCTTTTTCCTCTGGGCCTCTCCTTCCCTCTCTATTTGCACACTTTAGCCATGCACCTGGCAGGTAAAAAGGCACTCCTGAGACCTCAGTGTTTGATTAAAACCAGGTTAGGAAAAGTGGCTTCCATGTGCTTCTGACTGGGACCAGACCTCCAGCAAAACCATGAAAGGTCACACCAAGAGAGCCAAAAAGACCTCTTTTTCTATCTGTTTCCACACCTCATCTTTTCCTATCACATGTGACACCTAGAAGGCTTTACACTGAAGCCGCCTGGTTGGCGCAGGGGTTCATAAATAATGGCCTAGAAGCAGTTATTCTTTCAACTCATTATTATTGTTTTATTGAAGTAGTGGCTCGAGAATGCTAACTCTGCTTTTTATGGATTTTGGCTTGCTTCAAGACCAGGCCTCTGGGTCTGGCTTGGAAAATAACTTTAGAGTGAACCTCACACACTACCCACTCAGTCCCTTTTTAATTCACTCACTGGACTCCCCGTGAAACTTTAGGAGTTAGTCCAAGAACTCTGTGGGACTTGGGTTCCGTTATCCTTTAAAAAAAATGGTTCTTGGTGGTGATGGCCCCAGAAAAGAATAGAGTCTTCAGAATCAGGAAGTTGTAACAACTCTTACTTGGGGAGCATGATTTCATTTTCATATTCTTGCCCCATCTTTGCAGGGTGTTAGAGCTGAAAATAAATTATTTAATTCAGTCAGTCAATTGACAAATTATTATTGAACATCTCTCCCTGTAGCAGGCACTGGATCTGGAGCTAGGGATGCAGCAGCAAACATAAAGATGATGCCTTTATTCCATCATTCATCCAGCAGTTATTTACTGAGCACATACTGAAGGCTAGATCCTGTGCTGCGTGCAGAGAAAGCAGAGAATGATATGGTATAATCTCTGCCTTATAATCTAGTGGTTAAGAACATGAGCCTGAGAGTCAGATGTGGGTTCAAATCCCAGATCTACCCACTAGTAGCTGGGTGACCTTGGGCAAGTTAATCCAACTCTTGGAATTTTAGTTTCCATGTCTGTAAAACAGAGATAATAGTAGTACCTATCTTATGGGGCTATTGACTTTGGAATAGTATTTAGTAAATGTTCAGTAAATGATAGCTAGTTATTATTATTAATAATACTATGAATAATCTAGTCAGATAGACAAATAGGCCAAATTTCACAATGTGATAAAATCTATAATGCACGAACCATCATGGAAACATAGAGAACAATACATTCTTTTGATGGAACAGGGAAAGGTGACTGGGTGTGGCGACTCATGCCTGTAAGCTGAGCACTTTGGGAGGCTGAGGTGGGTGGATTACTTGAGGCTAGGAGACCAGCCTGACCAACATGGTGAAACCCTGTCTCTACTGAAAATACAAAAATTAGCTAGGTGTGGTGGCGGGTAGTCTGAGCTTCTAGGGAGGCTGAGGCAGGAGAATCGCTTGAGCCCAGGAGGCTGAGGCTGCAGTGAGCTGAGATTGTGCCATTGAACTCCAGCCTGGGCGACAGAGCAAGACTCCATCTCAAAAAAAAAAAAAAAAAAAAAAAAAAAAAAAAAGGCTTCACAGAAAAGGGATTTTCAGGGCTGGCGGTGGGGGGTGGGTAGGAGGAACTGGGGAAGGACAGCCTTTTCTTTTCCAGATGAGGAAAGCTTCTGAGAATCATCTGGGAAAATCCCTGGCATTGAAGTGCTTGGTGACTGGTGCACGACTCATGCCTGAAGGATCTGAAGGAGAGAGACTGAAAATTCTCCTGGCAGCCTTGAGCTTTCTCAGGCAGGCACTTTATGGGGGGCTAAGGTCATCCTAGGGACTCAGCCTTGAGCTGTTAGAAACTATGTTGGTGTTTAAGCCTTTTAATGTGGGTGGGGGGGGAAGGGGGGTGTCCAAAATCATTTGTGCTGAGAATCTGTAGTTCTATGGGTCAAGGCTGAGGTCTAATTGAAGAGAGGATTCAGAGGAGCTTGGTTAAAGTTTGGCCAAGGAAGGAAACTTCGTTGAGGGGCAAAGTGACCCCAACAGTGTCTAGGATAGACTGCTGGTTCTCTTCCTGGCCTTCTGGCTGAGATCAAGTGTAGGATAGAATGCTGGAAGGGAGGGGCTAGGTCAGCTGGAGGAGGCATGGCCTATGTCAGGGAATCCCAGGTGGCCAACTTCATCAATGGCAGAAGAGAGTGGAGAGGAAGCCTTGATGGGAGAGAGAACCAGCACTTGGACAACTTCCATGACTGGGGACATTCAATGAGTACAGATGGCCCTGGCTCTGTACGACCTTCTCACCTTCCTTACCTCTTCTATCACTCCTTCCTGCTCCTTGGGCCTCTTGCCCTGGCCCCAGAGGAGCCTAAAGAAACACAGTGAATGAGGGAGGAGGGCAAAAACCTGTAAAGAAACCCACACAATCTCCTTCTCCTCTGCAGCTTCTGAGCAAGAGCCAGTCCTAAGCTAAAAAGTGGGGAAGATGTTTTAATTGGTTGAGATTGCAACCTTACCATTAGAATGAATGAAACTTTATACATTATTCAAAACTGAGGCATCCTTTAATGCCTGAGTGACCACAATGGCTATAGGATCCATCTAAGATATGTAAGATATGTGGAGAATAGAAAGAGAGAGAAAGTTTGAAGGAACAGTGATGAGAAAATACAATTGCTTTTGCTGATCCCAGTTCATTCAGTAAGCTGTTTATAATCTTTAAAAGTGTTCTTCTTTTCTGCTGGACTTTAAGCTCTATGAGGGTAAGAAGCCATGATTCTCAGCACCAAGCACCATGTGCAGCTCATACTAGCTGCTCAATAGATATTTGTTTAATTGCACTGAGTTGAGTTGAAGGGCAAGAATTGGGTGAATGTGAGGCCATGTCTAGCAATTTAGTGAGCGGGAGAGAAACCACACCTTTACCCCATTTAGGATTCCAGTGGAAGATGCATGATCTGATGGCAAGAGCACCACACAGCAAGCCCCAGGCTCCAGTCCAGTCTCTGCTGCCAATAGGCTGGTTACCTTGGGCACGTTAATAGAATTGCCTGTGCTTCAGTGTTTTGGTCTGGAAGATTGAAGAGGTTGGTTGGATTGGTAAGTGGATTCCAAATAGAGCTGTATATGAGAATCAGACGGGAAACTCTGTAAACACCAATTCCTGGGCCTACTCCCATCCGTCTGATTCCGTGTCTAGAGTAGGTCCCAAAATCTGTAGTATTTAGGGTTTCCTAGATAAATCTGATGCACAAGTCAGATGAGGAACCACTGGTTAAGATGCTTTCTGAGGGCTGCTCAAACTTTGAAGGGTCCAAATTGCTTTCCTTGTCTGAAAATGAGAATAATGTTAGTATCTGCTCCATAGGGTTAGTGTCAGGATTAGGTTGGGAGATGCTTGTGAAGGGTTGAGGGCAGCTTCTGGCACCTGCTACCCACTCAGGAAATAGTATCCCATAAATTATAGAAATAAATGTTTGCCAATAGAATAGAACTGTCAACTTTAAAATTGGTTTTAAACCCACAAATAGAATGTCAAATCTTTTCTTATTTTTGTTGTATTTTCTTACACATTTCTAGTCTGGGCCATGTTCTTTTTCCTTCTCATGTGTTTGTAATTATTTTCTTTCTAATGTTTTCTTGTCCCATTCCACCCCCATCCCACGCTTGCAGTTGTGTTTCCCCTTATATTAAAATCATGAACATTTCTTACCAGTTTTCTAGTTCTCGAGGCAAACTTCCACAAGTACCCATGCCCCAGTGTCCCTGAAATGAAGTGCCTTAGAAAGTCCCTGGCATGCAAGACAAACTTTCTGTAAGCTGCACAGCAAGTCAAACAAGGACTTGGGTCAGTGGGTAACTGTGCTTCCGTGGTCAAGGCCCTCTGGACAGAGGGGTGGCTGCTGTCCTGGCAAATGTTGATCTTGGTCATGCTCTGCTTCTCGGCTGGTTTGCATTGCATCTTGACTTGGCCAAAGCCACACATTTTGTGCTGGGCCAGCAGTTGTGAAATCCTCGGCAGATCCAAGTGATATTGTGTGTCTATTTTTAGCTGTGTGTCCTTGGGCCCACAGAGAATGGGGGTTCTGTGGTATTTCGCTGCCTCTCTCAGGCATTGCTGTCAGGGAGCTGACCTCATTTTTCACTCACCATCAGTAATTGACTGCAAAGCCATCTCTGGACTTCTCTAGAACCATCTCAGACTTTCTCTCCGCACCCTCCCGTTAAGGAGCAGTAAGTACATTGCCTGGCTTCTTGGAGGGAGAGGAAATTGATTCTGGCCTAAGGCACCGCTCCAGTACATTTCTCTGTAATATGAAGAATATGCCAAAGACCAGTATATCTGAAATCCCTGCAGGTCCCTGCTTTTGATGAGCTGCTAAGCAAGGGGAAAATTAGAATAGGAGAGTGAGGTTGGGTGGCTTATTGCAAGTTTGTCAAACTCAGCACAAAGCAAGTTGTGGAAAATGTGTCTCTCACTCACTTCCTGCCCCTTTACTTACCACCATTGTGGTACTTAGCAGATTGAACTGTTAGTTGCATGTGAATTTTGTTTGCATTTCCTAGCAGATTATAAATGACTATGGCCCAGGCACATGGTGGGAACTCAGACAATATTTATTGAGTGAATTTTGAATAAGCTGCATGAGGGCTGGGTCTTGTTTAACATTTATTTCCAGTTTCACATGAGACTTGGTGATGGTAGGTGCTCTGTAATATTTGTGAATGAATGAATTTCAGCATCTGTGGCTTTGGATATGGTGTGGCAGATGTGGTTTGAAATGCTAGCTCGACAACTGTATGCCCCAAATTGATCTGAGCCTCACTTTCATCATCTGTGTAATGGAGATAACAGTATCTATCATGTAGTGCTATCTTTAGCATTGGAGGAGCTAATGTGCTAGGTAATGAAGCAATTAGGTAAAGAGAGACTTTTAAGAGAATCAATGGTGACTGGGGAGAAAGGAAAACAGAGACATAGGAACAGAGGCAAAGATATAATGAAGGCCAGTGAAGAGAATATAATTTATCCACTTCCCTCAACTAGTAGCTGGTAGCCTAGCACATCCTCTCTTCTGGATCGGAGATACAGCAGTCCAGCTGGGAAGACTGGAGAAGGTTCCTACCTGGTTCCAACATTCAGCATGGGGCACATAGGGTCCCCTTAACTCTATTAAGGGAGCTTTTGCTAAAAGTGGTTCTGGGATGGGATACAGGTCACTGAGTCCAGTGGAATCCCAGAATGTTGAGAAGCTGTGCACAGATCCAGATGCCCTGCCCCCCATCAGTTCTGCTTGCACCAAGGTAAATGGGTTGTTTAGACAGTGACCGCTCCAAAATTCTTAGCATCTATAATCAGTTTACACACTTAGTGTTTGAAATATGTTATATAAAATATTTGAATGATCAAAAGGTGTAGAGCATGGAGAGAAGTATGTAACTTGAGAAATATTTTTTAAAAATGTCTACTTACCCAGGAAAATGTGTATAATAAAGATGACATACGTATCAAAACTCTCAGCATCTCATTCCTTCTAGACATTCAATAGCCATTACTTTTTCTTCTCTGTGGGATTAAAAGCTGGTAAAAACATAACAAGACAAATCAGAATGAAAGGAAAGAGTCCCAAATTCCCAATTCCAAATCCAAATCAATAAGTCTAAAAACATTGCAGTATTGTAATTTCTTGTGCTTGCTTCCAAGGCTCTGTTCAATCACCCAGAACCAAATTTCTCTTCTTACTGGTGCCTTAAGAGAAACAAGCTCAAATAATGATTCTGGAGAACTTTTGCTTTTGCCCTGACCATCAGCCAGCTCTCTGTGCTAGGAAACATATTGCTCGAGTGAATTGAAGAGGACAAACAGAGGACAACCATGAACAATCTTTCCTTACTTGCCAAAGTGAAACTGTAGGGGAGCAGCCTGGGGTGCAGGGAAGAACCCTGGACTGCGAGGCAGGAGACCTAGGTCCTTGCCTTTGCTCTGCCACTGGCAACCCCGTGTGATTGTGAGCGATTTACTTAACTCATCCTGGCCTCGGTTTTCCCATCTGTCAAATGAGATGCTTGAACTAAATTACTTCTAAAGCCTTGGCAGTGGATCATATTATTGTTTTCAGTTAGCCACTACCCGTCTTGTAAGAGGATTGTACATTACTGCCCATGGCCACATAACTTTCAGTGCTTCACACTGATGTTGGGTTTGGCCACGGACTTGCTTTGGTCAGTGGACTGTGGGCAGATGTGACAGAGCCACCATTCAGCAGAAGCTTTAAGAGCCATTGTGTGGTTCAGATACTGTTCCGTTACTTTCTGCCATGAGACTAAGATAGGAGCTGCTCCCCAGCCTGGATCTTGGAATGCAGTAGATATCTGGAGTGGAGTCACAGAGCCAGACCCAACCTGCAGCCAACATGCAATGTGAGCGAAAAATAAGCCTTTGTTGTAAGCCATTAGAAGCTTGGGACTGTTTGTTACTGCAGCCTTACCTAAGGAAAATGGACTTGTACTTCTCCAAATTTGAAGTTCTGGGTCTTCCTGCTTCTACTGCAGGATTTCCCTGATCATTCGTCTCCCAGCAGAGGGCATGCTCTTTCTAAAACCAGATGTGATTGGGCCCAGTCCAGCGGTGATCTGGTCTAGCTGTATCCAGAGGTGCAGTAGCATCAGGGCCTTATCTTTCTTCATCTCTTGACTCTGCTATGTTTGATTTCATTCTCAGCCTTTATATGATAGCAAGATAGCTACTTTCTTTAGGCTTAAGCCCTTCTAGGTAGAATCCAGCCTAAAAGAAAAAAAACTATCTTTTCATCAATAGTGCCCATACAAATCCCAAGATTTACTCTGGCTGTACCAGCTTGAGTGAATATCCATCCTGGAAACACTCCCTATAGTCAGAGGATAGAATTATTCTGATGGATTTACTTCTAAGCCAATCACGGTGGCTTCAGGAATTCTGTGCTCTGATTGGTCGGGTCTGGGTCACATGTCCCTCTTTCCTACCTCTAATTGTTGTAGAGAGGTAGTTCTCTAAAAGAAATCTACACTACTATTGCCAGAAGAAAGGGAGTGGAAATGAGCAGTTTGGGTAGGGAAATCAGCAAATGAACCCTACACTGATTATGTCACTTGCATACAAACTTAAAAACAACACACACACACACAAGTTTCAAGATCGAATCCCAACTCTTGTTTACTTTGCTGACTCAAGTCTTTCCTCACCTCCAGTAAATCCTTCCCTCTTGGCCAACTTTACTCCCTCAGAAGTCAAAAGATGCCTGGGCTAGCGGTTCCCTGAGGAACAATGAGGGCATGCCAACATAGGGTTAGGAAAATTGTGGCATAAGTGTTTTGGTTAGCTAACACTTTTTAGCACACACATTAAAAGTTCAGTGTTTATATCATCTCATTTGATGATTAGGGTCTGGTCTGAATCTGGGGCCCTCGGTGATGGCGAGGCCCGTGCTGAATGGGTTTCCAGCCACACTCCCAAGCCCCTCAACTCCCTTCAGCTTAAGAGGCCCTCTGCAGCCACAACAATTACAGTGTCTGCAAAGCATGTGCTTTTACAAATGGTATTCCCTCGCCTGAAATGCCATCCTCTTATCCCTTTCCTTTGCCTGGTTTATTTCATGCCCTTTAATCTCAAGCAAACAGTCATTCAAAAGACTGTGCTTGGATTCCCTCGTTCATGGGCCTTTAATCTTTTTGTGTCTTGAACTACATTGTAACAAAATTGAATTAGTGGTATAGTAATACATGTGCTTCATTATTAATGCATTATATAACAATACCCAGCAGCAGGTCTAATAACTGCCATGGTTTTCATGTAATAATGCACTTCAATGCTATTTCAAGGTTTCTGCCACCAATGAAATACGATATGACAATAGCTGTGATTACAGTTTGTGGCAAAGTCACAGGTACTATTAATACCACGGAGGTTTGTTGCCTACATTCATGATAGAAGAGTGTGTTTCATTTCACTTAGAGGTTAGCAAACATTAAGACAATCTTTTTCTCTTCCATGTTCAAGGAGCCCCTAAATTCTATCTACACTCTGTAGGTTAATAACTCTGCTCTAGTATGACTCAGATAGATGTCCTTGATCTAGGATCTGGGAGCATTCTGTGTATGTCTCTGTATGGTGACTCATACATTCTATTCTCTCAAAGCTGGACTGAGGCAAACAGGCACCCTAAGCCAGTGGATAACCTACCTGTGCATCATCCACCTGCAGGAAGTGTTGGGGTGATGGAGGAGAATGGAAAGGAGTTTAAATGTCCTGGCAACCCTGAGCCTCAGATCTACTCTCAGCTCAGTTCAGTGCTAGCCCAAACAGACATACTTCACCCAATAAAATACCCCACCCTCCTGAGATGCAATCAGTCTTTCTAATTGGCACTTTCCTAAGCTTAATCCTTGGAGGTCCAGGATTAGAGAAAGTGTTAGAAGCTTCTTTCTTCTAAAGCACTCTCTCAGTGTTCAAAAAATCTTCCCTTAGAAACCCAATGCCCACTTTTCCTTCCTGATTAGAGGACTGGACTGGGGAGGGAGAATAACATACAAAAACCTGTCATGATTTTTCTTCATTGTCTTTGTTACAAATGTTTTATCACCTAGAACAATTGCTTAGTAGGCTCTCTCCCTTAATCTGGTGTAACAGCCATCACCGATGTATTCACTATTTCTCCTCTGACTGGATGCATGTGGCATGGACCAGAGACCCCCAAATGAACACCTGCTGCCTATATTTTTTAGGTGAAAGGATGCATATTCCATCAACCGGAGGAGAACTAATAAATACTACCAGTTCTCCTAGAGCTCCAGGTCCTAGGGCCCATGTTAGATACTCAATATTTTGGGAAGAAAAACCTCTACGAAAAAGCAATGGTTAATGAAAGTGAGGGTCTGAAGAATGAAAACCTGAAATACTTGATTCTTGCTCAGGCATAAGGCTTTCTCATTCAAGCATTTCATTTCATAGAATCAGTCTTTCCTCTTATGCCCTCTCCTGCTCTTTCACTCAATACTATGTCCTAATGAAGTGGTTTTGTTTTATAATCTGGAACCAGGAAATGACACGGACCATAGACCTCCAAATGAACACCTGCTGCCTATATATTTTTTTCAGGTGAAAGGATTGACCCAGACTCTGCAAAGGGCTGGAGAAAAAATTCATTTCACAACCTCAGAGTGAAGAGAATACGGGTTTTCATATATTTTCTTTTTACCACCACAAACTTAAAAAACAAAAAGGCTGTGCAGCTTGTTTATGCTTTTATCCATGGGCACTTTTACTCAGGCACTGGGATCCTCCAGCCCAATTATGTAGCAGTTTGGTTCAGATTTAATTTGGCAGCTTTTCTGACGTGCCATTTTTGTTCCAGGCGGTCTATTGGTTTCTTTTCGGAGCCACCTGGCTCATCTGGCAATATGACTTGAATTATGGACTTCAGTTTATTGAGGTTTGAGGAGCTGCAGATTGTGGGGGAGACCAGATGTCCTAGCAGATGCCTGGTTTGTTCCTCAAGGTACTTAAAAATTTGGGAATAAGAGGCCTACTTTAAAATGTTAGGAGATTTTTATGTTAAAAATAATATGAATTTCCAGCCCCTTGGAAGGTCTGGTGATGCTGAGTCCACTATCATACAGCCCAGCACCTGGCTCGTGTTGCCTGGAGGCCACTGCAGCCTTCAGGTGGGCTGTGCTTCTCCACCGGCCACCCGCTGGCCTCTATGCTTAAAACTTTTCAGGCTTCTTTTTGCTTTTAGGATAAAGACCGGATTATTTCCATGGCCCACAAAGCCTGCACAGTCTGACTTCTGCCTACCTCTTCGACCTCATCTTGGGCCAGCAATCGTAACAACAAACACACATCCAGTGCTAAACATGCGCGGGGCTCTTTCAGTAATCAGAGCAAGCCTGGGAGGGAGGTGCTATCACTATCCTCATTTGACAGGGGGGGACAGTGAGGTACAGAGAAGTCATGTAACTTATCCAAGAGCACTCAGCTTGGAAGAGCCAGGGCTGGGATTCAAACCCAGGCAGCCAGCCCTGGGGAGCCTGGGCGCTGAAGCACTCCACTGTCTCTGTCTCTCCTTTCCAGTTGCAGGGGGCCCTCCTACCACTGGCCTTTACGGGCACTGTTTCTCTTGTCTACAGGGCTTTCCTGTCCTTCCCCAACCTTCCTCCACTTGATTTCCCCATCCTTCTCAGTTCTGGCTCCAGTGCCACTTCGTCAGGGGAGCCTCTCAGCGTCTGAGTCCCCAGAGCTCATAGTTTTGATGCCTTTCCTTTTGAGCAACACCCTCTGGTGGAAACGTGGGCCATGATGGAAATGCTCTCTGTTGGTGTTGTCCAGTATGCAGCTACCAGTCACATGGGTTGCTGGGCACTTGGCTGGTTGATGGAAGACTTGGATTATTCATTTGTTTAATTGCAATTAATTCAAAGTCAGTTCATAAGCCCCCTGTGGCAAGTGGCTTCCGTACTGGATGGCACTTTAGAGCATTCCCTTGATGTGGGAATGACGCTTACTCCTGTCAGCTTCTCAGTGTAGACGTGGCATCTGTTGCCCCCCCCCCCCACTACACCCTGGACTCCTGAGACAGTGCCTGGCACAGCCCGGATACTGGCTGAATGGACAAACCCTAGAGCTTTTGTCTCTACCAGAGGAGAATGTGCTGGAGTGTGGCCGCCTGGAACCCCAGGGCAGAGGGTGCTTTGGTGACAGCAGAGACATGGGGGTCAGAGCTGCATTTGAACCCAGACCCCCAAATGTAGGAGCACTGTGAGCCTCAGTTCCCTCAGCAGGAAAATAGAACATTTTCTACCTCAGAGCATTGTTGTGAGGAATAAGTGGATTTTTTTTCATGATAATAGCTGAAATTTATTGTGAGTTTCTCCTGTTTTCTAAGTTTTCCACACATTGTTTCATCCCATTCTCTCAGCAAGCTGAGGTGTGGAGGGGCTTGGTGGCCGGGCCCAGGCAGGGTGGCACTGTGAGGGAGCTGTGTTTGAGCTGGGCAGTTTCTCTTCTCAGTGCTTGCCCTTCATCGTAAAGAGTCCAGCTGGTGGCAGAAATCCTAGCGCTTGCCCACCCCCCTCCCTTTCCCCTCCCGCCTCTGGCTCTTCTCTGAGTCCAGATGCAGGAATAAGGCCCCCCTCCGATGGGTGTGAGCCCTTTCTAGGGGCAGCTGTGGGCAGCCAGGGCCTCTGTGGGGTCCAAAGGGCTACGCCCAGCAGAGCAGGAGGACTTCGCCCTCACAATAGCCCCGGAGGCCCTGAGGGTGAGGGATGGGCAGGACGCCAGGTGGCCATGAATGGGCTGGTGACCCAGCCGATTTCTCGGGTGACTCCACTGCCGGCCTGGCCTTGCATGGCTCAGTAGGTGACTGTGAGCCTGGTCCAGCTGTGTGAGGTCGGCCTCTCTCCCCTCAGGCAGGGTGGCTTCCATTTACACTCCTTGGGGACTCTTCTTTGAGGGACTTGGAGGTTGAGAAGGGCAGGTGTGGGGAGGGGAGAGGCGTGTGGAGGACGAGGGGGAAGAAAAGTGGAGAGAGAGTTAGTTCTGTGGCTGAGGGGTCATCTCTGCTCAGGAACCAGGGCATTTGGGGATTTCTAACCTCTTAGCACTGAGCCACAAGCTAAGGTTAATAATAATAACATTTATCAAGTACTTGGAATGTGTCAGCCATTGTTTTAATCACTTTACTCTTCAAATTAAATTCTGTGATTTAACCCCATTTGACAGATAAGTGAACTAAAGAACAGAGAGGTTAAGTAGCTTGCCCAGGGTCACACAGTGAGTGGTAGAGCCAGAATTTCAACCCAAGCAGTTAGACTTCAGAACCTAAGTCCCTATGAAATTGTAAATCCAGATTATGTAATCACTTATGTGCCTGCTGGGAAGCCCAAAAGTTAGCTATCTGGTATACCCTTTTCTAGCTGATACATCAGAATCTAGGGAGCAGGAGTTTTGAGGATTTGCTCAAGGACATACCCGTGACTGAGATGGAGCTTGGTAACAACCCAGTTTCTGACTCCTACTCTGGTCACACACTGAAGAAAAAAATCAGGACTTGATTACATTAAGACAACAAGAATTCCACCTCCACTGTGATTGCTCCTAGAGACTCCAATTAAGTGTTTCCGGAAGCATGTCTATGAGATGGTCTGGGAAGGAAAGGTCCGGAGGGAGAGGAAGTCTGGACGATTTTGAGAGATTCATGGTGCTTATTTGCTGACCAAGGCACACTCTCTACATCAGTGTAATCACAACATTTTGGTAAAAGTACTTGATTCAATAGAACTTAAAGACAGAGTAGCTACAGCTTAGCTTCAGAAGAAGGGGGTGCAAATTAGACAAAATTGAGAGGGGATGGTATGGGGGAAATGCTGCAGACTTCAGAACTGGTAAACTTGGCTATAGACCTGCTGCTGTCCTGCCTGTGTGAGGTTGAGCTACTCTTTAGAGGCTGTTTCCTCATATGGACAACAATGGCTGTAGCGTATGTGTGAGCAGAGATGAGGTTGTTGAAATACCTAAAGCACGGGGTCATCTTGACCAGTGATAGCTACAAATATTCTTAAAATAATTAGCAACAGTTCCAAAAGTGTTTTCAGGTCATGCGAAATCCTTGGAAATTAATGGGTACTACTTGACAAAAGTTTCTGTGGTCAAATAAGCTTAGAAAAACCTTAGTTAAGCAAAGGGACGCAGATTTCTTTTTGGAGAACTCAGTGCCTTGAGGTTCTGGATTCATATCCAACTCCATTTTCAGTTATGTTTCTTACGATTCCCAATTCTGATATTTTAAAAGAGAAAACGTTACTTTTCTATTTATTTTTTGAGAACTATTTCCCCCTTTGTTTTCTGTAAGTCTTAAAGTACTTGTAACCTTTTGTGGCACTTTGAATGATAACTAGTAAAGTATCCCAAGCTGCAGCAATGATATGTGTGTCACACATGTTGTCGGGGGGACAAAGCCAGTATTTATTGAGTGCTTACTATATGCTGGTTACTTAACATACATAATCTTATTTACTTAATGCAAAAAATAGTAATTTTGTTATTCCCATCTTCTCATTTTATAGACTGGGAGACCAAGGCTCTAAGAGCTCAAATATCCAAGGCAACTATGGAAGTGTATGGGGCTTAAAACCAAACCTCAGGCTGATTCCAAAGTGTGTGCTCCTGGGGTGGTGGGCAAAACATGGAATTGAGGGATGCTAGAAAATGAAAAGTTACCATGTAGGGAAATGAAGAGCTCCTTGGGCAATGAAATGCAAACGGAGGAGCCCCAGGAAAAAAGAAGAGTTAGTGGGGCCGTATGCTTTCCTCTGGCTAGAGTGCTGGGGCTGGAGAGATGACTGAATAAATGAAGAACAGGGTCACGTTGTCTAAAGGTTGACAAGCCAATAAAATGACAGCCTGTATCTAGATTAAGGGATGGAAAATGGGCATAATTGCAATAAATTGACCATTTCTACCTCCTTTGGCTGAGCCCTGGACCTTCCATGTCTTCACTTTGGATTAATTGTGGTTTTCCTGCCTTGTTTCTATTTTATTGTTTCTAATTTCTGAAAAATAACTTTGAAGTCAGTTTCTGAGAAGTGGCTTTTTTTGTTCATTTTACATTTTACACAGGGCTGTTTTAATGACAATATTACTTTTGCTAGCTGTGTGATGTCTCTATGCTTTAAAAAAGTATCCCAGGCTTCTGACAGACAATTAGGTCTGGGAATTCCCACTGCCAATCAATTCTCCAGTGGTTTTTTTTTCCCCCCTCTAAAACGACTCCAAAGCAGTTATTTTGTAATCTGTCAAACTGAAACAATAAAACTTATAGTATTGTAGAGTGGATTAAATGAGATAATATGGGCACAGTGCACCATACATCATAAATGCCCAGTGAGAACATAATCGTGTTATCGGAAAAGGGGTCTTGATCCAAGAGAGGGTTCTTGGATCTCGCACAGGAAGGAATTCAAGGTGAGTTGCAGAGTGCAGTGAGAAGAGGTAGTTCATGGAAAGCTATTCCGTTACAGAGTAGGGCATCCTCAGAAAGCAAGTGGAGGAATGCACTGTCTTTAAATTTTTATCTTATAGGGTTCTTGTCTATGTAAAGACTAAACTAAGCTCTGTCTATGTGTGGTAAGCAGACAGCAAGACAAAATTGATTGTTCTATTGATTTAAAGAAAACTATTCTTGACATGTTGGTGTGCACGTAGATCAAAGCGAAACTGTAATCATCCTAAAAGCACAACTTGTTATGGGTTTGGGACATCTGGACTTTCCGTAGTTGTAGGAGTGTGTCCTTGCTGGCATCTTTAAGCTGTTTCCTCAACTGTAACTATCTTACGACCGTATGACTGGCACGGAATGTGCCTGCTAGTTTTAAGATGGAGTTGATTTTTAAAACGATGTCACTCTGGCTCTCCTAGGTTCCTATTTCCCTAACAGTAGCACGAGGTAGGTGCTCAATAAATGCCTGTCTGTTTACTCCATGTGTGTTACTGTGGCCACCCACTCCTGCCTAGCACCCACTCCACCCACCCACTTTCTGCACCATACCCTGATCAAAAACATTCTTCTCCCTTGCAGATGTCCCTGTTGTCCACTCTGCTGTCTCCTGTGAGCCCTTGACCCAGAGCAGCTACGCCTTCGCTGGCACCTGCTTCCTGGATGGGCTGTTTGGGCCACTTTTCTCAGTATACTCCAGTTCCATGTCTTCATTGTCTGAGACTGGAATTCTGAAAAGTCAGGTTTTCTTTTAAATAAATTGTTTCCTCTTTATTATAAAAATGATCCACACTTACAATTGAATATATGGAAAATAGGAAAGAAGAAAAAATTAAATCTTCATTAGTCTAAAACTAACAGCCAACTACAGTGACTGTAGACTCTTATGTCACATTTTCTTGCATTTGTTTTGCCCACATGAAATGTGTTTTTTTTAACATAATTGGGATCATATAATACATAAATCATGTGCCTTGCTTTTTCCTATAATATTATAACAAGCCCTTAAGATAGGACCACAAACTCTTCTTTAGTGCACTTGGTAAAGGGCATCAAATACTCCAAGTAACCGGAGATGTACTTCACCTCCTTCAACAGTTAAAGCCCATCATTTCTTTAACTATTTCCTTTCTCTTCATCTGAGAGGTGTTGTTGAAGGGCCCACCTTGGGCCAGGCAGTATTAGATTACATAAAATAGGAAAATATGACATAAAACTTCTCTAATAGTATACATAGTCCTGGGGTGAATTTTGTACATAATAAAGCTTTTTCCAAGTTTGAGCTATCTTCCTAGGCTGGTATCTCGAGGTTCCCAGGAGTTGGTGGCAGTTGACTGTGGTTATTAGTAGGAAGATCTTAGGTCTCTAAGTTAGACAACCAGGTCCTGACCCTGGACAAGTCACATGTACTCTCCGAGCTTCAGTTGCTCATCTCTAAAATACTGGCTAGAAAGCCTCCCTCCCAGGGTTCTCGTAAGGATCAGATGGTCCACTCTGGAATAATGCCTGGTAGGTACTTACCATTGAACAGCACACACAGCGACAAAACATCTTATTAGGTTTGAGGGTATGACAATTTTACTCTGTAGGCTTTCTATCAATAAGGGATCAAGGCATCTCTTGGCCACCCTCCTTGAATATCATCTCCCTTCAGCTCACATGGGTGTGAGAAGTTAACTATCCTCTTTCCTCTCCTCATTTACCCAGGAACAACTGTCTGTGGGGCCATAGGGAAGGAAGTATGCTCTAAGGTATCATCTACAAAGAACCAAATTAACTGCTCACCCTAAACCATCTCCCCTACTGGCTTCCCATGGTGCCCAGTATCACCATTAGGTAGACTTCTCTGGCTTGAGGCAGTGGGCATGGCCTAGAGGCAAAAGCTCTGGATTTATTCCCAAAGGGTAAAGTCTGAAATCAATCTTGGCTCTGGAAGAGCCTTGGACAGAACCTCCCAAATCCTCTCCTTTGCCTGGAGGAGCCAATGTGCTCTTTCCCCAAAGCTGAGAGAAATCACAGAGGCGTGGGAAGGCCCCTGGCCCATATGGTGTCAGTTGAGTGTGACTGGGCTTGGCTGCAGGATCACTGCACCTCACTCAGGAACACAATCTTCCACTCAGGTATGGCCAATTTCTGCCCTATAGGACTCTTCCCAAGTACTGCCAGATCTTTGGATTTTTTAAAGATGAGCACAAACATCTGGATTTAAAAAACATAAACTCCTAACTTTTAGATGTTAACAAATTCTTCCCTTTCCTTCCAGATTCTTTCTAGTTATCCCCTCTTCTGGGGAGTCTTCCCTTATCCCCCAGCCACCCCTGTGCCCACGCACCCTCTGCCTTGCTCCATCGTTGCACCTCATCACCTTGTAGAATCTCTCGTGGGCTGCTTACCTGGCCATCTCTCAGGTTTGTCCATGAGTTATGTGAGGGCAGCCTCCTGGCCTGACTCATTCAGTGTCCTTGGGCCTAGCACAGGGCCTGGAAAGTTGAGGTTTCCAATACACATGTGTAGAATGAATCAATCATCTATGACCGATGAAGAGTTAACCAAAGAGCCAAAGCAGGAAGATACTATGTTATGATGGGGAGCTTGCAAACTTAAAAACCAAGCTGGTCAAAACAATAACAACAATCCCTGAAGCTGACTAGACTTGAGGCTGAAGTGTCAAACTGCTTGTATGTGAGTGATCTCATTTCTGTCTCATCCCCCGGGCAGCTTCTCTGCCATCCTTGCATACTGCTTTTTTTTTTTTTTTTTTTTTTCGAGATGGGGTCTTGCTTTGTCACCCAGGCTGGAGTGCAGAGGAGAAATCACGTCTCACTGCAGCCTCAACCTCCTGGGCTCAAGCAATCCTCCCACCTCAGCCTCCTGAATAGGTGGGACTACAGCACGTATCACCATGCCTGGCTAATTATTGTGTTTTTTTGTAGAGATGAGGTTTTGTCATAATTGCCCAGGCTGGTCTCAAACTCCTGGCCTCAAGAGATCCACCTGCCTTGGCCTCCCAATGGGTTGGGATCACAGGTGTGAGCCACTGTACCCGGCCACCCTGGCATATTCCTAAATAGAAATGGATTATACATTATACTCCGTAAAGTGACTTTACCCATGTATAAAGACAACAAAAAGAAACAGGATATAAGTTACACCAATTATTAGGGTGGTCAGGATATTGATGAAGTTCTTTCCATGAAAAAATACATTACTGTTATGATCATTAATAATTTGTTTAGTTGGAAATGATTTTGATACTGAAAAATGCAGAAAGGTGCAGAGATTATCAAACCAAACATCTACATACTCACTGCCTTGAATTGCTGTTAACATTTTATTTTATTTGCTTCAAATATGTTTATACCCATGAAATGTAAAAATTTGAAGATAAAGTTGAAGTCCTCTTTTCGTGTCTTTCTCAGTCCACTCCTGCCTATCTCCTTCCTCTCTCTACCTTACCCACCTTACACACACCACATGCACCTGTGACATGCATATAGTATGTGGGTTTCCTTCCCCTCTTTTACACTTGACAATATCATTTCAAACAATAGATAAAGTGAGAAAACAAAATGATTTTACTTTTCTAAACCAAATTCCTGACCTGTTAGATGCCAGAATGAGGGGCCTAAAATCTCAGTTTTAGGGACTAGAATTTTCTAACAGGCATCACTAGCAAGAGAGTGTTCCTTGCCGGGTAGTGTTACATGTTAATTGGGATTACCCATGTTGAGTACAACCAAAGAAATGACAAACTAAAGTTTATAATATCACAGGCCCCTTTAAGTACACAATCTCATGTAATCTTTCCGGAAGCCCACGAGGAGGGCATTTCACTCCCATTTCACAGATGAGGAAACTGAGGCTTAGGCGAAGTGACATCTGCAGTTATTCAGCCAGTATCAAGCATGGCTGGATTTGAACTGAGGTCTGTCAGGCTCCAGTGCTCATGAGAGGAGAGATAGCTGAGTGACACAGGCTGGAAGTGACTTAGGCTTGCTGGTCGAGGTTCTTGTTCTCATTAAATAGGACTTCTATTTGGTGCCCTGTTTTCTTTCGTTCACTCATAATTGTCCTGAATATTTCTCTCCTTAGGGCAACGTTTTTCATCACAAAAGGTGATTTGTTTTGGAAAAGTTGGAGTAAAAACAGCTCTGTATTTCTTGATTTTCAGAGAATGGAAAAACACATGTTATTCCGTTGTGTTTTTAATAGCTACTTGAAGAAATTACACACATTAATTCTTCTTCCTCGTGAATCACCCCAAATGCCATCCAAGTTTTCCAAAGAATAATAGGGAACGTGAGTTAAGAAAATGATTAATTTCTCAACATATTTATTCTCTGTTTGAAATCTGTGTCCTCTGCTTTAGAAAAGTAAATGTGCTTGCTTTTTTTTTTTTTTAATAACTTGGAGTTATTTAACATTTTTCGAGGAACAGCTGACTTCCAGGTGCTTTTGGGGCATTCAAATAGACATGGTTCCTATCTTTTTTTTTTTTTTTTTTTTTTGAGACGGAGTCTCACTCTGTCCACAGGCTGGAGTGCTGTGGAGCGATCTCGGCTCACTGCAAGCTCCGCCTCCTGGGTTCACGCCATTCTCCTGCCTCAGCCTCCCTAGTAGCTGGGACTACAGGTGCCCGCCACTGCGCCCGGCTAATTTTTTGTATTTTTAGTAGAGACAGGGTTTCACCGTGGTCTCGATCTCCTGACCTTGTGATCTGCCTGCCTCGGCCTCCCAAAGTGCTGGGATTACAGGCGTGAGCCACCGCGCCCGGACGACATGGTTCCTATCTATGGGATTTTCAACTTTAAAATCTCATAAGTGGCTGGGTGCGGTTCCTCACACCTGCAATCCCAGCACTTTGGGAGGCTGAGGCTCTGGATTTATTCCCAAAGGGTAAAGTCTGAAATCAATCACGGATCACGAGGTCAGGAGATCGAGACCATCCTGGCTAACACGGTGAAACCCCATCTCTACTAAAAATACAAAAAATTAGCCGGGCGTGGTGGTGGGAGCCTGTAATCCCAGCTACTCGGGAGGCTGAGGCAGGAGAATGGCGTGAAGCCGGGAGGCAGAGCTTGCAGTGAGCCAAGATCACGCCACTGCACTCCAGCCTGGGCAACAGAGTAAGACTTTGTCTCAAAAAAAAAAAGAACTGGAATTTCTTTTCTTTCTTTTTTTTTCTTTGTAGAAATAGGGGTCTCACTATGTTGTCCAGGCTGGTCCCGAACTCCTGGGCTTAAGTAATCCTCCCACTTTGGCCTCCCAAAGTGCTGGAATTACAGGTGTGAGCCACCACGCTTGGGGACTGGAATTCCTGAGTAGCAATTACAAATTTTAGAAAAACAAAATCCAATTGGTCTAGCTTGGGTCAAGGTTCTTGGAGAGAGGGCCATGATGGGGGCATGGGTCCGGTGGTCAACAGCATTTAATAAGCCCTTAAGTACCCATCAGTGTGTTTACTGCCATGACCATGTCAGATTTTTAAAGCTACTGTTAATTCAGTGTTTCTGTAAGTCGGGGACTGTGCTTGGCATCAGTGATTTCATTTCATCCTCACAGTAACCATTTGAGGGATGCATAATAAATTCCAAATTTTTACGTATGAGGAAACTGAGGCTCATTGATAAGACCATTTGCCCAAGATGCATAGGTAATAAGAGGCAGAGCCAAGATTTGAACCAAGGTCTGTGTGACTCCAGATCAGGCGCAATGTAACCACCTGCCTATAAGACATTTATTGCTCATCTGAATATTCAGGAATGAATGAAGGAATGAGTGACTTAATTACTAGTATTTGAAATATGCACAAGGTTAAGGGAGTGCTGTGTTCCCTTCCCAAGCTTTCCTGGAGACAAGTGTGCTCTGATTTACTTAAGAGTCATTCCTGGGTCTTGAGGCTGCCTGTCTTGGCCCCTACAACTCTTTCCAGTCCAAGCACCAACCCAAGCCACTGACAGCCAGACCCCCCTACCCCCCGCCGAAGTTACCCAGCCCTCCAGCCTGCACTGAAGTTCCAGCTTTTCTTTTTGTACCTCATCACAAGGTAACTGATGAAGCAGAACTTCATACAAACTGAACTGCACCTTTTCAGACCCCCATGTGATGAGATGTCTTGGAGGGTGAGGTGAGAAGCCTGTTCACTGACCATTCACTGACCACAGGGCAGTGTAAATGGGCCTTGGAGTTCATGGTGTCAGCTACTGAACCATCCCCAGGCCTTTTCTGGGGCTGTGCTGGGGTTGGAGAGTCAAAGATGGTTATGTAGGGCATGATGTGACTCTGTTCCCACTACCCCACCCCCAGTTAGACTTCTTACTGTCTTATTTAGGAAACAGGTGAAAGATTTTATACTAAGTTGACACTAGCATGGGCCAAGACAGCTCACCCTCATTTTACAGATGAGGAAACTGAGACTTAGATGAAGTGATATATTTGGTTTTTCAGCCAATCAAGTGCAGTTGGATTTGAACTTAGATCTGTCAAACTCCAGTGCGCACGAGAGGAGAGACAGCTGAGTGACACAGGCTGCAAGTGACTTAGGCTTGCTGGCCAAGGTTCTTGTTCTCATTAAATAGGACTGTTGGCTCCAAGCATCAACATTAAAAACTGGTCTCCTCTCCTCTCCTCTCCTCTCCTCTCCTCCCCTCTCCCCCCCCCCCCCCCCCCCCCCCCCCTCTCCCCTCCCCTCCCCTCCCCGTAGAGATGGGGTCTCACTATGTTGTCCAGGGTGGTCCTGAACATCTCACTGTGTTGTCCAGGCTGGCCCCCAAGGCAGATAGGAAACCATGGATGAATGGGTCTCTTGGAAGGTGCACACTTTTTGAACAGGATTAGCGTCGTATGGCTGGATTTGTGTCTACTTAAGACAATCCTCTATAGATCTCAGGGGTTGGGGAGGCCCATTTACATCTGGGTTAGAAATAGAGCCTTTGCGGCCAGGAGTGGTGGCTCAAGCCTGTAATCCCAGCACTTTGGGCGGCCGAGGCGGGCAGATCACTTGAGGTCAGGAGTTCAAGACCAGCCTGGCCAACATGGTAAAAACCCGTCTCTACTAAAAATACAAAAATTAGCCGGGCGTGGTGGTGGATGCCTGGAATCCCAGCTACTTGGGAGGCTGAGGCGGGGGAATCGCTTGAACCTAGGAGGCAGAGGCTACAGTGAGCTGAGATCGTGCCATTGCACTCCAGCCTGGGCAACAGAGATCAGGGGGCAGACATAAAGACCAGGAACTTGTCAAAGTTAACCTCCCAATTAAACCTCTCAGATTTCTCCTGTGTGATATGGAGATAGTAATGGGTGCTTTGCAGGGTAGATGTGAGGATGAAATGAGATCATGGACATACAGATCCTTGTATACTGCACACTGAACATGCTTTTTTCTCTCCTGCAATTCCCTCCCTTTCTGGCTGCTCTTTGGGAATGTCCTCTCTATCTCTGGGAGTAGCTCCTGGGTCACCTCCTCCAGGAAGCCCACCCAGCTCTCAGTCAGAGTAAGGCTGAATTTCTTCTGTGCTCCCACGTTTCTGTATGCTTTCCTTTCTTGAAGACTTCCTGGCAAAGTAGTCTAAGAAAAGTGTTTATTTTTATGTCTGCCCTCTGATCTCACTTCAGCTCTTTGGAGGGATTTATTTAATTTTATTCATGAGCCTATTCTTTAGTAATAAGTCCTTTCTCTCCTTCCTTCCTTCCTTCCTTCCTTCCTTCCTTCCTTCCTTCCTTCCTTCCTT
>NC_045443.1:103802537-103807786 GCF_002776525.5 Piliocolobus tephrosceles | reverse complement strand
CTTCCTTCCTTCCTTCCTTCCTTCCTTCCTTCCTTCCTTCCTTCCTTTCTTCCTTCCTTCCTTCTTTCCTTCCTTTTCTTTTTCTTTTCTTTTCTTTCTTTCTTTTTTTAGATGGAATTTCACTCTTGTCACTCCATGCTGGAGTACAATGGCATGATTTCAGCTCACTGCAACCTCCGCCTCCCAGGTTCAACCAATTCTCCTGCCTCAGCTTCCCAAGTAGCTGGGATTACAGGTGCCTGCCACCATGCCCAGCTAATTTTTGTATTTTTAGTAGAGACCAAGTTTCAGCATGTTGGCCAGGCTGGTCTCAAACTCCTGACCTCAGGTGATCCACCCATCTCGGCCTCCCAAAGTGCTAGGATTACAGGTGTGAGCCATTGCGCCCGGCCAGTTTTTACTTATTTCTAATGGACAGCGCATGGCTGTTCAGAATAAAGACTGCACTTCCCAACCTCCCCTGCAGCTAGTA
Source organism: Piliocolobus tephrosceles (assembly GCF_002776525.5). Taxonomy (NCBI): domain Eukaryota; kingdom Metazoa; phylum Chordata; class Mammalia; order Primates; family Cercopithecidae; genus Piliocolobus; species Piliocolobus tephrosceles. The sequence continues at coordinate 103,807,314 of NC_045443.1, read as the reverse complement.
TGGCCATGTGACCAAGCTGTGATATGGACAGAAGTGATGTGGGAAACTTCTAGACCCTTAGCCAGAGGGGGTCTCTCTGCTTTCTCTTTCCTCCTTCTTCTTCCCTGTGGCTGGAAGGCACATATGGTGGAAAACCATGGTAGATCACATGGGTGATGGCAACACTCTGTATTAGTTTGCTGAGGCTGCTGTAACAAAGCACCACAAACTGCATGCTTAATCAATGGAAATTTACTCTCTCACAGTTCTGGAGCCCACAAATCTGAGATCAAGATGTTGGCAGGATTGTTCTGAGGGAAGGATCCATTTTGGGCTTCTCTCCTTGGCTTGTAGATGGCCATTTTCTCCCTGTGTCTTCACGTCGCCTTCCCTCTGTATGAGTCCAAGTCCAAACTGCCCCTTCGTAGAAGAACTCCAGTCATATTGGATAGGGCCCATCTACTGCAGTATGACCTCATCTTAACTAATTATATCGGCAACGACCCTGTTTCCAAATAAGGTGGCATTTTGAGATACTGGGGGTTAGGACTTCCACATATGAATTTTTAGGGAGGCACAAATACAACCCAGAATAACCTCATAGTGGAGGCTGCACTGCCCTGATGACCTTTCAGGGCCGAAGGCCTTATTCCCACAGCTGCCAGCTCTCAGCTATCAGCCCTCCTGAGGATGGCTCTCAGCTAAAGGGAGTCTTCCAGTCCAAGGTCACACCCCTTCCCAGGGACAGCAGTATCCAGTGACTAGTCTCTCTCTGTGTGTATCAAGACCCTGCTCCGTTATCTCAATTCGGACAACTCTGAAAGGCCACCACAGCCTCAGGGTTCCCCTGGGCCTGGCTGAGGCCTTGGTTATGACTACATCACAGCCCAACTCCTCCCTCTGCTGCTTAGTCCAGCTTTGGACCTTTTCCCACAGGTGTTCATCCTGTGAGGAGCCTTCAATCAGCTTCCTGCATGTGGAGCTCCATCTTGAAGTCTGCTTCCTGGGAAGCCCGCACTGCAACATACCCTAATGACCCCAGAACGGTGAAAAATTCTATGTCCCTGATACCAGGGAGCTGCCATATTAGTCCTGTACTGTTTACACCCAGTCTGTGATGTGAGAAGAAAAGACACTTCTTCATCAACCGTTGGTGTTTTCGGTCTGTTGTTTCAGCAGAGTCTATATCCTAAGTACTTGCTGGAGGCTGCAGGGAGGGATTAACACAGAGAAGGTGGTTGCACCCAGTGAGCTCTGATGGTCTTTCTAGTCTGGATTTTCCAGGATTCCCAGGTTCTGTGAACATAGCATAGTGGGCAGCGGTCCCCAAATCTGTCTGTGCGTCGCTAAAAAATACTTGTCTGGGAGTTTATCCCAGACCTCCAAAATCTCTATGGTCACACCCAGATGGTCCTGATGCAGCCAGCTGGGCAGCCTCTATGAGTGGGATTTGGGAGGCACTGGTGTGTGAGAAACTCGGTGAATTTTGATTGGGAAACTTAGTTCCAGCTCTGAATGTATCTCTTCTTAGCTCTGCTATCTTTCTGGGTTTCAATTTCCTCATGCCTAAAATAGGACTAAGTTATTTGAAAGTCCTGTGCTCTGCCTCCTATAGAAAGCTGTACGAGGCCAAATTGAGCCCAGATGAGGGGTTCTGAAGGGTCAGGAGAGCTGTCTAAATACATGAGGTGCTTTTATCATTATTGGTATTGACGTTAAAAGGCTGTTTTGGTCACAGGTTGTACGAACAAATACTTGACAGATGGTGCTTCCAGAGCGCTCCCAGGGGCCTTGTTACTGCGGGATTTTCCACTGAATGCAGTCCTCTTTCAAAGTGTTTGTTTTGTCTTGAAACCAGAGAGCCAGTGAGAAGTCTTGGTTAATCCTGGATGTGGCCTGAGCAACTCAACTAGCGGAGCATGGGGCAAGCCTTTTATCTAGGCCTCAACCTTTGGTTGACCCGGGAAGAGAAATGCTCAGTCCCGAAGACAGCTGGCCACAGTTGACCAAATGTGAGCTGCAGGCTTATTGCAGTTCCCAGAAGTCTCTGGACTGAGCTGAGCCACTTTCCCTGCCTTGTCTAGATATGCTTTGTTTTGGGCAGGTGTGGAGGGGGTAGAGGGAGGGGGAGGGGATCATAGCATATTGCAGTTATAGGGACCTTAGAACCATCTAATCCAACTAATCTTGATGTTGCTAATCATGACACAAAGCCCAGAGAAGCTTAGTATCCTGCCTAATAGCATGCAGAAAATTAGAAGACAGCTAGGAACAGAACACAGGACTTATAACCTCTAGGCCTGGGACTGTTTACACACCTACAGAGGCTGTTTACTGCAGCTACCTGAGGGCCTCAGCTGAGCGGGGGAGTGGGGGAAGGACTGGACCCAATTTCACATCTCAGCGACCGGTTCTCCCTCTGGTGTGGCAGGGCCCTGTCAGAGGAGACTCTTCACAGAAGCAGGCACAGTGACCTGGCTGACCCTGGCTAACCCGCTTTCAAATGCAACGGAAAGTTGATGAGGGTCTGATTTCTGCCTCCAGGACTGCCCTGACCACTGCCTGAAATTCCTCCACTAACACCCCTCTTTGGGGATGCCTCTCTAGGATTTCACTATTTAGAACGTGCATACCCCTGGGAGCAGCGACCCTTTTGACACTTTTCCATCTGCTCTGCCTGAGCAGGTCCTGAGAGAATCAAGCAGAAAGCATTTGGGGGTGTGGTGGGTTGGGGTGACAGGAGAGGGTGTAGAAGTGAGGACTTGGGTTGTGGAAAACAAACTTTTCTACCCGTACTCTGGTGACAGCCTGACGGCTCTGTGGGCCTAGCCCCTGCCGGGGCGAGGGGTCATGTGCCCTCCTCACCTGATGGTCTTCTAACTTCACCGAGGCAGCCTGGGAAATCCAGGCTCTCCTCGGAATTTCATCTGCCTTTGACTCTTCTCACAGAGGTGAGGTAAGGGTTTTGGGGGGCACCGCACCTGGGAGCAGGAGCTGCTGGGAACAGGGGCCCAGGCAGAGGGCCAGGTCTCCTTCCGGTCATTTCTGGGGCATGGAAGGCCCTTGAGGGTTTTTGCTTAAGGCTTCAAGTTGGCCTTGGCCGGAGTGCACAGTTGGTGCTTAGCGGCTGTGATGGCCATGGGAGGGCTTGGGGAGGGAGTCTTTGCAAAGTCAGGGAAAGCCCTCCTCATTCTTGTGTGATTTCAGGGGAAAAGAGGAGCACCACCTGACCCCTAAATTTGCTCCCTCTGTTGACTCTGCCTTCCCACAAAGGGATTTCTTTGAAAAAATAGGGTCTGACAAAAAATAGCCATCTTCCCATCCTAATGGTGGAGTAGCGCTCCACCGTTGCCTCCTCACCCACTCCTCCAGGGAAAGGCAGACTCTGTTATCTGTGCACTTATCCCTGCCCCGCCAGTCCATTCTCTGTTAAAGGCTGTTCTAAGTCAACCTCTTGAGAGTGTGAAGAGCTGGCGGGGCAGATCCAAGTGAAGAAAAGGGAGTATCACGGAGGCCTGGGCAGGATTCAGGAGCAAACAACCGTGACGCCCTGAGACTACCCACAGCGGGAAGACTTACCTTTCCTAGGAATGCAAGGAGATTCGGAGAGGCTGTGGCCATGGAAAGGGCTACAGGGTAAGATCCACGGCCACAGGAGGACACAGAAACTGCACTTCTCACCCTCCGGTCTTTGCCGGTGCTTCCCATGGACTGTGCCCAACAGAAAGCCAGGGGTGAGGGGAGCCCAGGAGATGCACTCCCCGAGGGGTCAGCCTTCCAAGACCAGAGAAAGAACAGAGAATGGATTGGCAGGACAGGGATAAATGAATAGACAACAGAGTCTTCCTTTCCCTGGAGGAGTGGGTGAGGAGGCAATGGTGGAGCGCTACTTCCCCGTTAGGAGTGGGAGACAGGCCAGGTGCGCTGGCTCAGCCTGTAATCCCAGCACTTTGGGAGGTGGAGGTGGGTGGATCACGAGGTTAAGAGATTGAGACCGTCCTGGCCAACATGGTGAAACCCTGTCTCTACTAAAAATACAATAATTAGCTGGGTGTGGTGGCATGTGCCTGTAGTGCCAGCTGCTCGGGAGGCTGAGGCAGGAGAATCACTTGAACCTGGGAGGCGGAGGTTGCAGTAAGCCGAGATCGCACCACTGCACTCCAGCCCAGCAACAGAGCGAGACTCCATCTCAAAAAATAAAAAAAAATAAAAATAAATAAGGAGTGGGAGACAGAGGCCAATTATGGCGCTACTCCACAGGTGCAGATAGCCCCCTTTATCTGTGGGTTTGCTTTCCACGGTTTCACTTACATCAACCACAGTTCCAGAAATAAATGATTCATGTTTGACATATGGTCAGAAGGTCAATAGCAGTCTGATGCCATGCCACGATGCCTGTGTCATTCACCTTACTTCATCTTATCATGTAGGCATTGTATCATCTGATGTCTTCATGAGAAGGGTGAGTGCAGAGCAAGAAGGTATTTTGAGGGAGAGGAGAGAGAGACACACCACATTCACGTAACCCTTATTATAGTATATTTTATAATTGTTCAATTTTATTTTTAGTTATCGTGGTTAAGCTCTTAACTGGGCCTAATTTATAAGTTAAACTTCATCATAGGTGTGTATACACAGGAAAAAACATAGTACTGCATATATAGAGTTTGGCACCATCCGCAGGAATGTATTCCCCACAAATAAGAGAGGAAAGACTGTAAATAAAAGTCAGGAGTGAATAAAAAGCCCTCCTATCTATCTATCTATCTATCTATCTATCTATCTATCTATCTATCTA
>NC_045443.1:103684641-103802527 GCF_002776525.5 Piliocolobus tephrosceles | reverse complement strand
CTATCTATCTATCTATCTATCTATCTATCTATCTATCTATCTATCTATCTATCTAAATCTACCTCTATCGTGTATATCTGTCTATAAATTCTAGAAGAAAATCAGATGCCGTCTAGAATAGCAGCTAAGTGCAGGCTTTAGAACCAGGCCACTGAGTGCTGGCTGGGCCACTCACCAGCTGTGTGAGTTTGAGCTGTTACTTTACCTCTCTGAGGCTCCGTTCCCTCATTTTGCAGTGGTAGCAATGGTGGCTGGGAAAGTCAGATGACTGAGTATGTGCAAGGTGTTTAGAACAGTTCCTGGCACGCGGTAGGCAGCTATGTCAACAATTCTTTTTTTATTTTTTTTCTAAAAAAATTTTCTTATTGTGAATGAAGACATTGTCAACTTACATATATCATCTTTATTTGGAGTACTTTTTCACCTTAGAGTGGTCCCGAGAAATTAAAAAATGCATTAACTTTAGCTCTATACATAACACAACTTAATATTAAGGTTGGATTGGAAATTTCCCACATTTAGATATTTCCCTGAAAATCAAAAGACAATTTATCAGTTTTACATAGAAAAATCTTAATAAATATTTAACTTTTTAATAAGTTAAAAGATAAAGACTGGCAAATAATCACAAATGTCAGAGCATTAAAACACCATTTTTTCCATAGAATATATAAAATAAATATCACCTATATTTACTCAATATTCACAAAATTAAAGAAAAATTTTTGTTGGTGGAAGATGTTTAAAATACTTTGATATGTGGAAAACTTCATTATCTTTAAAAATCAGATTCAAATGCTTTTAAGTTTGATGCATAATAGCATTTTCTAAATAATTCTCATTACTCTTCTGTCCCTGAAGACATAGGTTTTTCTCCCCATCTATTGATTGGATAAGGATTTTGATAGTTTCTGTACTTTTTCAATTAACCATTAAGAGGTTAAAAGAAACCAAAGGCTTTATTTGGGAGAATACTGGACGTTTTAATTGGCTCGTTGGAAAGAAGTCTTTCCTTTTTTCCCAAGGTTTTGTTTAATTTTGTTTTTTCTTCCTTTCATTTTTTAAAAATCAAGAATGACAGGAATGAAAATTCAAACAATTTGATCCAGAATTATGCCTTAAAATTAAATTCAATGGCTGGATGAATTTTCTACTACAGTATAGAGGTTGAAAACCATTAGGAATGTGGTGAAAAACTATGGCAGGGAAGGTGGAATTCAACCACAAATTCTGAGTGGATAGAGAAATAAACAGAAAAATTACTGTAGTTAAAATGTTGCAGTTAAATGCACTGTTAGCAATGTCCTATTGCCAACATTAGAATCACATGTTTCATCACTGTCTGGTTACTAAGATGGTTCTGTGAGCAGGTGGTTCATCTCTGACACAACGAAGTTTCAGAAAAATTGATGTGTTGTATCTGGTTTAGATCAATGAACACTATATGCATACCAGTCAGCTATAGTTTCAATGACACAATGGAAACATTAGGTAGTATAGCTTTAGAACAAGGTCACGTACTTATTTAAATAGCAGCCATTTAATATCACGCTCTGTGATGTTTAGCTATGCAATTCACCCACAACAGCTTTTAAAATTATGTTAAACTATGGGATGAGAGGGGGACACATTGTTTTGGTCAGAGAAGGAAATACTAAAAATGTCACAAAAGGCATTTCAAATATGATGACATACTACCTAAATACCATGTGTATCTTTTTCAAATTAAAAGAGAAAACTTTTTACAAATTCTATTTCTTAAAAATAAAGGACTGTGTGTGTGTGTGTTTTTAACTTAGAAACTAATATTTCATTTGCTCCACACTGAAATGAAACTTCAATGGCCAGCAGCAAATAATGTAGAATAGTCAGTGAAAGTATCTCTGTTAGGAGCATATGAAAACCAAGGAGTACGCTGGGCGCAGTGGCTCATGCTTGTAATCTCAGCACTTTGGGAGACTGAGGCAGGTGGATTCCTTGAGGTCAGCAGTTTGAGACCAGCCTGGTCAACATGGCGAAACCCTGTCTCTACTAAAAATACAAAAATTAGCCTGTTGTGGTAGTGTACACCTGTAATCCCAGCTACTTGGGAGGCTGAGGCAGGAGAACCGCTTGAACCCGGGAAGCAGAGGTTGCAGTGAGCTGGGATCATGCCATTGCACCCGAGCCTGGGCAACAAGAGGGAAATTCTGTCTCAAAAAACAAAACAAAACCAAAACCCAAAAAACCAAGGAGTAACAACTCATAGAGAAATAATAATGGGCAAAAAACCAAGAGGAGGCAGCTTGACAGTTCTAATATAGAGCTTGTATGATCACTTCCTTTAAAGTATACTAAAGAATAGCAATATAAATTAGTTATCCAAGGAGATAGAAGACATTCTGAAGCAGCATTCTCAGTTACTTCATTTTTCAGATATAGAAGTTTCACCCATCAACGTCTAATTAAGAGTGCTAGTCTTCCAAATATATTAGAAAGTACAGTTAATCACAGCAAAACTTGCAAGCAACCAAATACAGTTCTGGCCTGAGCCAGGCCTATTTACATATTTGAATTTCTCTCATTTTCACCTTTCTTTGTTACACAAATGTTTCTATTTTAGAGGCATATAGAAATTTACAAAATTTGCAAGAAATGTCTTTTTAAAAATGTACAACTTCAATAACTAATAAAAATATGAACATCCAGATACAGTTAGGTTTCAAGTTAGGATTTTTTATGATGGGTTTATAAAAAATTGAGGAAATACTCTCTTCAGTTTCAGACATCTGGGTACTAGTGCTGTCAAAGGAATTTCACTGCCCTCAGTCGCTACTGTGATGAGAATAGTTAGGTCTCGGATTGCTATACCTCATATATCAGGAAGTGGCATGTTCAGTGATATTGCTAATTATACTTATGTAGATGCAGCTGTATGGTTTAACACTTATATGAAAGTTGTATGAATTTGTGTAAAGAAACATGTTTTAAGATGATGTCTTTAAATAGATATCGTAGCTGTTAAAACTAAGTGATATATCTGTACTATATACCCAACAATAAAAAGGAAAAAACTAGTGATACATCCAAAAACTTGGATGGATCTCAAGGGAGTTACGCTGAGTGAAAAAACACCAGTCTCAAGAGGTTACATACTGATTTTGATTTTCATTTATATAACATTCTTTTTTTTTTTTTTTTTTTTGAGACGGAGTCTTGCTCTATCGCCCAGGCTGGAGTGCAGTGGCCGGATCTCAGCTCACTGCAAGCTCCGCCTCCCGGGTTTACGCCCTTCTCCTGCCTCAGCCTCCCGAGTAGCTGGGACTACAGGCGCCCACCACCTCGCCCGGCTAGTTTTTTGTATTTTTTACTAGAGACGGGGTTTCACGATGTTAGCCAGGATGGTCTCGATCTCCTGACCTCATGATCCACCCGTCTCGGCCTCCCAAAGTGCTGGGATTACAGGCTTGAGCCACCGCGCCCGGCCATAACATTCTTGAAATAACAAAACGACTGAGATGGAGAACAGTTAGTGATTGTGAGGGATTCAGGAAAGGGATCGGGAGGTGGCTACGATTATGAGAGGGTGACACGGGATGCTTGTGATGGAAGTGTTCTGTATCTTGACTGTGGTGGTAGTCACATGAATCTACAGCCAGTGCTGGGCACGGTGACTCATGCCTGTAATCCCAGCACTTTGGGAGGCCGAGGTTGGAGGATCACTTGAGCCCAGTAATTCGACACCAGCCTGGCAACATAGTGAGAGGCCATCTCTATTTAAAACAACAACAACAAAAGAATTTACACACATGATGACATTGCACAGGACCAAATACATACTTCATCTCAGGGCACCGATGACCTTCCAGGGACCATCTTGTTGGCCTATTACCACAAAGTCCTCTAAAGGTGATCACTATACGCTTCAGATCAACTTTCCACACTATGCAGAGAAGCCACTACTAGTATTTTTTTATTCTTCATTAAAAAAAAAAAAAAACTCTCTTGACAAACCACAATCTCTAGCTTAAATGGGCTTGGAAATCACAGAAGGAAATAGAAAGCTAACATATAGCTACTAGTATTTTTGTCTGTCTGTATTTCTGTAACTTAAGATAAAAGATAAATGTTCCTAGCTTAAATTAGGTCAAAAATAAATAAATCAGATGACATAGCAAACACTTCCTCTTGACACCTGCAATTTCTAAAAGCATTAGGAATATTTTTATTAAATTCAGAGAAAGCATTAACTACAAATAAATACATGACATTTTCTAAAAGGCCACTTGGTGATGAAGTACATATCTATAGTGTTCGTGGTTTCTTTAAAGTGCTAGACTGTCTCTGGCTTGAGAATCATCTATTGTTTCACAAGGTCTTTCAACACAGCTCCAGTGTTGTTGTCAGGTAACACTGGCAAAGGTGTGAATGTGGGCCAAATATCTGAGATGGGTTTCAAAAGAAGATGCTGGGGCCCACCAGGTCCAAGTCCAGCTGGGTTAGTAAGAGGTACCCCTGCTGAGTGAGGAGCCAAAACGGACTTACATCTCGTCTTCTACCCAACCTGGATTCTGCTGTATTTTTAAAACTTTCTGGTGCATTTGTATCTAGTTTTCTCCTTCCTGGTGAATCTAGAGGTTTAATATCATGAACAGAAAGCTTTAGTGGTGGAACAGATGAATGAGATCCTGTTTCTAGAAATTTAACAAAAAGTTCTGAAAAAGAACTATTAAGCACAGATTGCTGATTTGGTCTCAAAGGTGTGTTGGGAACACTTTTTGATCCTCCTTCAAGCCACCCAAGTCATCCACCTGGTAACACTACCCCGATCGTCATGAAACAACTGCTGCATCTCCTCCCTTCTGACACCCAGGATGCTTCCCATCAACCGGAACATGTCATGACGCTGATTTTTTGGCATGTGGAAATGACTGATGAAGAGGTTTCTCATTAGGACTTTGTCCACTTTTCCTTCTAAGCTGTTTGGTAAGTTCATCAATGTCTTTTGTACATCATCCAGGATTTCTTATCGGAACTCATTTTGTTTTTTAAGTCCTTCAATTTGATCTTCTTTTGGATCTGACTGTTCTTTAAGTCTTGATGCTGAATTCAGTGCAGCATTTGCTTCATCCAAACCTTCCTGTGATATCACTTTTCCTTCCAGATTTTCTGCCTTTTTCTTCCATTCAGCTATAAGGTGTTTTTGCTTTCCTAGTTCAACAGAATACATAGCTTTTTCCTCTTGTTGGAAACGCTGTAGTACCATCTGCAGGGTGGCCAGTGACAGAGCATACTGCTTTACTTGTTCCTGAGAGGCAGAAAGTAGCAGCGCAGTTTCATCCCTTTGCTTGGAGACTATATTCAATTGTTCTTGCAATGACTCTACCTGCACATTGGCTTGATGACTTGCATTTTCCATTGCATTAGAGGATGAACCTGGCTTTTCCTCCAATACTGTGACTTTCTTTCTTAGTTTAGCCTATCTTCTGTGGCCAAAGCTTCATGGGTATAAGAATCTTCTGATTTTAAAAGATGCAATGTCTCTAGCTCCTGGTTTGATTGAAATTATTGGTCATGTAAACGTTGAACCTTTCTCTGTAGTGCAGTGTTTTCCCTTTGTTTTTGTTTCAGGGCCAACATGACTTGGTTTCTCTTGTTGAAACACAACTGTCTTCTCCTGCACTGATTTAACTGCATTTAAAAGCTGATTTAGCTCCCAGTCCTGCTCTGTTCTTTTTCTTTCAGTAACTGTTCAAAAGCAAGAGCCTTCTCCTTCACTGACGGCTCTCAAACTCTTTTTCTCACAGTATCTAGAAAACTTCATGTTAGTCTCTTGTAACGCTTGATATTCTGTTTCCTTTCCCTTGGAAGTTTCTACTATTTTTTCATTTCCTTCTTTTAGTTTGCCAATGTCCATCTCTAGAATTAATATTCTCTCCTTCAGGTTTGTTACCGCCTGCCTCAAAAGTTCATTTTCATTTACTTTGTTAGTGAAATGTTCATTGGAAGAAAGTAATTGATCACTTTTGGCTTTGAGGTCTTTTTCTTTAAGCAACTTTTGCAAAACATCTTGTTTCTCCTTTAGCTGCTTAATTTCTGAATTGGTTTGTTTGTGTTCTTTTCTTTCTAGCTCTGAAGTGGCAGCAATCGAATCAGACAATCTGTGATTATTTTCCTGGAGAGTTCCAATCATTGCATCTTTTTCCTGTAGTGATTTTCTTTGCTCTTCTACCTCTTGCTGAAGTAATTCAGAAGATTCACTCAACACATCACACTTACTTGCTCTAAGAGATTCTGCTGACTGGGGAGTAAGCAATGACACAGAAGACAGCTGGGGTGAAATAATATCAAGTTTTCCTAAAAGAAGATCCTTGGTATTGGAAAGCTGCCCAGTGCCGTGCTAAACTTGTGCGAATTCCTGCCGCAGATTTTTGAATTTGGTTTCATTCTGCTCATAACTTTGAATTGGGCCGGTATAGTTCATTTGTAATTTAGAATTATTATTGCTGTCAACCAAAACCTGTGCCTGAAGTTGGTGAAGCTCTTCCTGAAACTGGGCTGACTTGTGTTACATATTTTGTACTGTGGTCACCACTTGCTGTTTCCACTCTTCCTTTTTTTTTTAACTTGCTGTTTTAACTTGTCACGTTCTTGTAGAAGCCCCTCAAACTGATTACTATTAACACCTCCAGCCTCATTACCAGTGCTGGATGTCTGTAAAACTGCCAATAAAGTCTGACATTTTTGACTTAGTGTATCTATTTCCATGCCTTTTTCTCAAATGATACATGATAAATTCTGAGCAGTTTCTCTAAACGTATCTTGGTCACTACTTTCAAATTTAGTGGACAATTTTTTATTTTCATCTTGCAGTTTGATGAGAGCTGCTTCTTTGGCAGCAACTATATCCATCATTTTGTGATATTCTGTTTTTAGATGGCTATTTTTCCTAGTCTTCTCATTCAAAACAGCTAATACCTATTCTCTTTCCACAGCATAGGCCTGCAGTTGCTGTTGAAGATAAATAACATCTTGAGCATAGGAAGCTGAAGAAATTCTAGCATGAAGAGCTTGTATCTCCAAATCTTTCTGCTGAATAATCTCAGTTAGTTTACCAACTTCATTTTTGGACAACTGATCAATCTGTTTAGTTGAAGATATATTCTTTTCATTTAGAAGTTTAATCTCTAGTTCTCTCTTATTCCTTTCACTGATCTTATCTAAAGCTTTCTGGACAAATGGATACTGATCATAAAGAAACTAAGGATGTTTTGTCATCTAGTTTAGAAGAGCGGAAGCAATTGACACAACTTTTAAATGAGAAATTTTTATTGAAAAAAAACTTAAAGATATATTCTTATCTTTAAGTTTTAATTTGGCAGAAAATCCGGCAGGAAAAGTGATATCATCACAGGAAGGTTTGGATGAAGCAAATGCTGCATTGAATTCAGCATCAAGACTTACAGAACAGTTAGATCCAAAAGAAGAACAAATTGAAGAACTTAAAAAACAAAATGAATTCCGATAAGAAATGTTGGATGATGTACATAATCTATCTTTAACTTAAAGATACGTGCTTATCTAAAGCTTTCTGGACAAATGAATACTGATCATAAAGAAACTAAGGACATTTTGTCATCTAGTTTATAGATAAATCATGCTTTTCACTTCCGTGTTCTATTTTAAGGCTCTGAACTTTTGTTTCTTGAAAAATATCAGAGTTATCTGTTTGAATGTCTTGTCTTTCTTCATGGAACTAGATTTTGATTTGATTGTTTTTTGCAAACTCTTAATTTCCTCATCTGTCTCTAAAAAGAGCTGGGTGTGTGTGGTGTTCATTTGCTCATGCTGGTATCTAAACTCATTCATTTCCTTCTTCTGCTCCTGTAAAGACTGAAGTAGTTGCATCTTACTCTGGTTTTGATCTTCAATTATCTTTTAATGATGTTTAATTGCCTCTTCAAGATGATCCTTGATTATGGTCAGTTGAGATACCTCAGATTCTAGTTCAGTAATACTATCAAGAGTTTTAGGATCAGTCACAGGTGTAGTTCAACTCTGCTGTTCCCTGAGTTGTTCCAGTTCTTCTTGCAGACGATTATTTTCTTCTTTCATGGATCCAAGACTTCTGTCCTTTTCCTATATGGTCTGCCTTAAAATTTCATGTTTTCTTAAGGCCTGAGAATATTTATCCAATTGCTCCTGCAGCTTTGAACTTCTTTAAGTTTTTCAATAAAAATTTCTCATTTAAAAGTTGTGTCAATTGCTTCTGCTCTTCTAAACTAGATGACAAAATGTCCTTAGTTTCTTTATGATCAGTATCCATTTGTCCAATATTCTGTTTGGGTTCTGCTATTTCAATGTCTTTCTTTTGAATGAGTTTAATTAAATGCTCATGTTCCAGCTGTAAGGCAGAGATATTCAAATTACGTGCATTTGACAGTTCAGTGGTTTTCTCTCACGTGTTTGCTTCTTCCAACAGCCTCTTTACAGCCCGACACAATTCTGCTTCTTTCCCTCCTTTTTCCATTTTTAGAGTCTCCACACTCGTGTTTTTTTCCAGAGAAAGCTGATTGTTAGTAGCAATATATTCTTCCCAAGTGATGCCTCACATCTTCACATGCTGAAACTAACTTTTCGTTTTCCATTTTGACATCAAAAACAACTTTCTTTAAATTTTCATTGAGCTGTTCTAATTCTGAAAGACTTTGCTTTAAGTTTCTGACTTTGGCTTCTCTTTAAGTAAATTGTCCTTAAAATTACTACTAGTGTCTTGATTTAGAGACTGAGTTAACTCATTCCTGACTCTAGAAAGCTCTTCCTCATTTTGTCTAATATGCTCCTTAAGTTCCAAATTCTCCTTCTGGATGCTTACAATTTTTTTTGTGTGTGTGTGTGTGATTTATTTAGCTTATCTACTAAAACTTCTACTTTGTCCTCAAGTTTCTGGTTGGTTAAATGTAAATCATTTAGGGCCACTTCACTTTGAATTAACTTTTCTTTCTGTACATCCAACTCTTTAGGAATGTCCATTTTATCATCTTCAAGTTGATGAACTCTCTTTTTTTCATCATTTAGATCTTGTTTCAGTTTACTGATGGTGCTATCTCCTTCATTTTGTTGTTTTGATAGCTGATTTTTTATCAAAATCATGTGCTTTGTAGTTTCTTGATTGTCTCTGTCCAATTCTTCTATCTCAGCTATCAGTATTTCCTTTTCACTAATACTCTAATTGAGTTCTTGTTCCTTTGCCTCCAAATTAAGTCTTAAGTCATATAATTCTGAATGCACACTTATGCCTCTTGTAGCTGTACTTTTTATTACTTCATATTCATTGTTGGATTTTAAAAGTGATATCTGAAATTTTTCCTTTTCTTGACTCAGTAATGACTTCTCTTTTTCTAAAACTTCGATATATATTTTAAGTTTCAGATTGTCTTCAGCAAGACTGTTATCCTAGTTTAAACTACTCAATCTCATTATTTCATTTTTGGCATCAGACAGTGCTTGTTGTACTCTGAACACTTCTTCCACTGAGGCACACTGTGCAATAATTCTTTCCTTTTCTGTCACAGTATCACTTTGCTTCATAGCATAAGGCTGCAATTTACTACACTCCAATTTCAAGTTTTCACATTCTTCCATTATTTATCTCTTTTCCACTTTAGCGGTTCTTATTCTCTCCTCGAAATATCTCTACCATTTTCTGCAGAAGATAATTTTTTATTTATATCTTTTATTTTATCCTCAAGCTCCTCAATTTTTTTGGTAGACTCCATTTTTTCTGTTTGTAGAAGTTGGATTGTTTTTTGCATCTCATAGATTTTAGAGTGATCAATTTCTGTAACTCCAGAGCCATCTTGTTGTAACAGATGAGTTATTCAATTCGTTCTTCATAGTCACTTAATTCTTCTCCATGTCGTCGACTTATTTCTGTTGGTGTGCTTTATGCAGTACTGATATTTCATGTTGATGGTCATCAATTTCCTGACTTTGGTTCTGTTTCAGTTCCTTAATGATATTTTGTAGTTTGCATGTTTCACTTTGGGCAGAGCTATGTGTTCCTTGTGCTTTCAAAGTCTGAGCAATATGCCTCCAATAGCCAACTTCAGACTCAAGCCTTGAAACTTCATTTGAGAGTCGGTTTATTTCTCGTTGGAACAAAATTATATCAACAAAGTCCATGTCATCGTCATGGAAAGCTGAAGAATGATAACTAATCACATAAAAGAATGAAGCTGCAGTGGTTGCTGGTACATCGCCAGCTCCCCAAGGTGCTGACTGAGTAGATGACTGCAGTTTCAGCAACTGATCCCAGAGCGCAATCTGTCTGGCTTTAAGATGGCTGATTTCTACCTCTTTTAGTTGAAGTTGATTTCCGCAACTTGTAGAATTCTGGTTTAATTTGAAGCTCGGATGCTTCATATTTCACTTCCAGATCAGTAAAAAGTTTCTTAAGCCTTTCCTTCTCTTGATCTCAAGATTGAATGAATGGCTTCAATTTCCTTTATCCTAGAATCAGGTAATTCTACTTCCACTTCCTCCGAGTCCTCCGTCAGCATAACCTTTGTAAAGTTTGAAATCTGGCCAGTGAGGGAAGCCAGGCTGCCCTTGACTTGACCCAGAGACTGGCCCCAGCCGAGCCCAGGCTCCCAAGCCAGGACGACATCGCGGCGACTTTAGTGAATGACCTGGCCCACTCGGAAAAGAAAGGTTTAGTGCTGTCGGACGATCTGACCAAATATCCTTGAACGCCTGCCTTGGTGAGACTAGTCCAAAACACTCAGGATTCGATAACACAAGGCGGGGTTCCTAGGCAACGCCGGCTCCGAGTTCTGCTTAGAACCACAGAGGCCTGGGCTGAGACTTGATCAGGTGCCCGCCTCTAGTGACACAGTCACCCACGCAGGGTTTCTGCTCATTCCCACCAATTCTCGCTGTCCAGACTGCGTCACTTCTTCCTCTGCTCTAGTGAGTTTCCCCAGTTCCGTGGGCAACGCCTGCCAACTCGACACCGGCGGCCATGACACTCGCCAACAATTCTTTTTTTTTTTTTTCTTTAATTTTACTTTAAGTTCTGGGATACACGTGCAGAACGTGCAGGCTTGTTACATAGGTTTACATGTGCCATAGTGGTTTGCTGCACCCATCAACTTGTCATCTATGTTTTCAGCCCAGCATACACTAGGTATTTGTCCTAATGCTCTCCCTCCCCTTCCCCTAACTCCCCAACAGGCTCTGGTGTGTGATGATCCCCTCCCTGTGTCCATGTGTTCTCATTGTTCAACTTCCACTTATGAGTCAGGACATGCACTGTTTGGTTTTCTGTTCCTGTGTTAATTTGCTGAGAATGATTGTTTCCAGCTTCATTCATGTCCCTGCAAAGGACATAAACTCATCCTTTTTTTTATGGCTGCATGGTATTCTGTGGTGTGTATGTGTCACATTTTCTTTATCCAGTCTATCATTGATGGGCATTTGGGTTGGTTCCAAGTCTTTGCTATTGTGAACAGTGCTGCAGTATGTGTACATATGTCTTTATAGTGAAATGATTTATAATCCTTTGGGTATATACCCAGTAATGGGATTGCTGGTTCAAATAGTATTTCTGGTCCTAGATCCTTGAGGAATCACCACACTGTCCTCCACAATGATTGAACTAATTTACACTCCCACCAACAGTGTAAAAGAATTCCTATTTCTCCATACCCTCTCCAGCATCTGTTGTTTCCTGACTTTTTAATGATCACCATTCTCACTGCCTGAGATGGTATCTCATTTTGGGTTTGATTTACATTTCTCTAATGATCAGCAATGATGAGCTTTTTTTTCATATTTTTGTTGGCCACATAAATGTCTTTTTTTGAGAAGTGTTTGTTCATATCCTTCCTCCACCTTTTGATGGGGTTGTTGTTTTCTTGTAAATTTGTTTAAGTTCCTTGTAGATTCTGGATATTAGAAATTTGTCAGATGGATAGATTGCAAAAATGTTCTCCCATTCTATAGGTTGCCTATTCACTCTGATGATAGTTTCTTTTGCTGTGTAGAAGCTCTTTAGTTTGATTAGATCCCATTTGTCAATTTTGGCTTTTGTTGCAATTACTTTTGGTGTTTCAGTCATGAAGTGTTTGCCCATGCCTATGTCCTGAATGATATTGCTTAGGTTTTCTTCTAGAGTTTTTATGGTTTTAGGTTTTACGTTTAAGTCTTTAATCCATCTTGAGTTATTTTTTGTATAAGGTGTAAGGAAGGGGTTCAGTTTTTGTTTTCTGCATATGGCTAGCCAGTTTTCCCAACACCATTTATTAAATAGGGAATCCTTTCCCCATTGCTTGTTTTTGTCAGGTTTGTCAAAAATCAGATCGTTGTAGATCTGTGGTGTTATTTCTGAGGCCTCTATTCTGTTTCATTGGTCTATATATCTGTTTTGGTACCAGTGCCATGCTGTTTTGGTTACTGTAGCTTTGTAGTACAGTTTGAAGTCAGGTAGCATGATGCCTTGAGCTTTGTTCTTTTTGCCTAGAATTGTCTTGGCTATATGGGCTTTTTTATGGTTTTGTATGAAATTTAAAGTAGTTTTTTTCCTAATTCTGTGAAGAAAGTAAATGGTAGCTTGATGGGAATAGCATTGAATCTATAAATTACTTTGGTTAGTATGACCATTTTCATGATATTAATTCCTCCTATCCATGAGCATAACATTTTTTTTCCCTTTTGTTTGTGTCCTCTCTTATTTCCTTGAGCAGTGGTTCATAGTTCTTCTTGAAGAGGTCATTCATGTCCCTTGTAAGTTATATTCCTAGGTATTTTATTCTCTTTGTAGCAATTGTGAATGGGAGTTCTCATGATTTGGCTCTCTGTTTGTCTTATTATTGGTGTATAGGACTGTTTGTGATTTTTCTACATTGATTTTGTATCCTGAGACTGCTGAAGTTGCTTCTCAGCTTAAGATCTTTTGGGGCTGAGATGATGGGGTTTTCTAAATATACAATCATGTCATCTGCAAACAGAGACAATTTCACTTCTTTTCTTCCTATTTGAATATGGTTTATTTCTTTCTCTTGCTTGATTGCCCTGGCCAGAACTTCCAATACTATGTTGAATAGGAGTGGTGAGAGTGGACATCCTTGTCTTGTGCCGGTTTTCAAAGGGAATAATTCCAGCTTTTGCTAATTCAGTGTGATATTGGCTATGATTTTGTAATAAATATCTCTTATTATTTTGAAATATGTTCCATCAACACCTAGTTTATTGAGAGTTTTTAGCATGAAGGGGTGTTGAATTTTATTGAAGGCCTTTTCTGGATCTATTGAGATAATCCTGTGGTTTTTGTCATTGGTTCTGTTTATGTGATGGATTACATTGATTGATTTGCATATGTTGAACCAGGCTTGCATCCCAGGGATGAAGCCAAGTTGATCATGGTGGATAAGCTTTTTGATGTGCTACTGGATTCGGTTTACCAGTATTTTATTGAGGATTTTCGCATTGGTGTTCATCAGGGATATTGGCCTGAAATTCTCTTTTTTTGTTGTGTCTCTGCCAGATTTTGGTATCAGGATGATGCTGGCCTCATAAAATGAGTTAGGGAGGAGTTCCTGTTTTTCTATTGCTTGAAATAGTTTCAAAAGGAATGGTACCAGCTCCTCTTTGTAACTCTTGTAGAATTCAGCTGTGAATCTGTCTGGTCCTGGGCTTTTCTTTGGTTCGTAGGATATTAATTACTGCCTCAATTTCAGAACTTATGATCAGTCTATTCAGGGATTTGACTTCTTCCTGGTTTAGTCTTGGGAGGGCATATGTGTCCAGGAATTTATCCATTTCTTCTAGATTTTCTACTTTATTTGTGTAGAGGTGTTTATAGTCTTCTCTGATGGTAGTTCGTATTTCTGTGGGATCTGTGGTGATATACCCTTTATCATTTTCTATTGTCTCTATTTGATTCTTCTCTCTTTTCTTGTTTATTAGTCTGGCTAGTGATCTATTTTGTTAATCTTTTCAAACAACCGGCTCCTGGATTCATTGATTTTTTGAAGGGGTTTTCATGTCTCTATCTCCTTCAGTTTTGCTCTGATATTAGTTCTTTCTTGTCTTCTGCTAGCTTTTGAATTTGTTTGCTCTTGCTTCTCTAGTTCTTTTAATTGTGATGTTAGGGTGCCGCTTTTAGATCTTTCCTACTTTCTGATGTGAGCATTTAGTGCATAAATTTCTCTCTTAACACTGCTTTAGCTGTGTCCCAGAGATTCTGGTATGTTGTCTCTTTGTTCTCATTGGTTTCAAAGAACTTCTTTATTTCTGCCTTAATTGCATTATTTACCCAGTAGTCATTCAGGAGCAGGTTGCTCATTTTTCATGTAGTTGCGTAGTTTTGAGTGACTTTCTTAATCCAGAGTTCTAATTTGATTGCACTGTGGTCTGAGAGACTGTTTGTTATGATATCTGTTCTTTTACATTTGGTGAGGAGTATTTTATTTCCAATTATGTGGTCAATTTTAGAATAAGTGCTGTGTGGTGCTGAGAATAATGTATATTCTGTTGATTTGGGGTGGAGAGTTCTGTAGATGTCTATTAGGTCATTTGGTCCAGAGCTGAGTTCAAGTCTTGAATGTCCGTGTTTATTTTCTGTCTCATTGATCTGTCTAACATTGACAGTGGGGTGTTGAAGTCTCCCACTATTATTGCATGGGAGTCTAAGTCTCTTTGTAGGTCTCTAAGAACTTGTTTTATGAATCTATGTGCTCCTGCATTGGGAGCATATTTAGGATAGTTAGCTCTTCTTGTTGCATTTATGCCTTTACTGTTATGTAATACACTTCTTTGTCTCTTTTGATCTTTGTTGGTTTAAAGTCTGTTTTATCAGAGAATACGATTGCAACCCCTGCTTTTTTTTTTTTTTCTTCCTATTTGCTTGGTAAATATTCCTCCATCCCTTTATTTTGAGCCTATGTATGTCTTTGCATGTGAGTTGGGTCTCCTTAATACAGTACACCAATGGGGCTTGACTCTTGATTCAGTTTGCCAGCCTGTGTCTTTTAATTGGGGCATTTAGCCTATTTACATTTAAGGTTAATATTGTTATGTGTGAATTTGATCCTGTCATCATGATGCTAGCTGGTTATTTTGCACATTAGTTGATGTAACTTCTTCGTAATGTAATTGGTCTTTATATTTTGGTGTGTTTTTGCAGTTGCTGGTACTGATTTTTCCTTTCCGTATTTAGTGCTTCCTTCATGAGCTCTTGTAAGGCAGGCCTGGTGGTGACAAAATCCCTCAAAATTTGCGTTTCTGTAGAGGATTTTATTTCTCCTTCTCTTATGAACCTTAGTTTGACTGGATATGAAATTCTGTGTTGAAAATTCTTTTATTTAAGAATGTTGAATATTGGCCCCACTCTCTTCTGGCTTGTAGGGTTTCTGCAGAGAGATCCACTGTTAGTCTGATGGGCTTCCCTTTGTAGGTAACCTGACCTTTCTCTCTGGCTGCCCTTAACATTTTTTCCCTTCATTTCAACCTTGGAGAATCTGACAATTATGTGTCTTGGGGTTGCTCTTCTCGAGGAGTATCTTAGTCGTGTTCTCTGTATTTCCTGAATTTAAATGTTGGCCTGTCTTGCTAGGTTGGAAAGGTTCTCCTGGATAATATCCTGAAGAGTGTTTTCCAACTTGGTTCCATTTTCCCTGTCACTTTCAAGTATACCAATCAATCATAGGTTTGGTCTTTTCACGTGGTCCCATATTTCTTGGAGGCTTTGTTAGTTTCTTTTCATTCTTTTTTCTCTAATCTTGTTTTTACACCTTATTTCGTTAAGTTGATCTTCAATCTGATATCCTTTCTTCCGCTTGATCGATTTGGCTATTGATACTTGTGTATGCTTTACAACGTTCTTGTGCTGTGTTTTTCGGCTCTATCAGGTCATTTATGTTCTTCTCTAAACCGGTTATTCTAGTTAGCAGCTCCTGTAACCTTTTATCAAGGTTCTTAGCTTCCTTCCATTGGGTTAGAACTGCTCCTTTAGCTCAGGGGAGTTTGTTATTACCCTCCTTCTGAAACCTACTTCTGTCAGTTCGTCAAACTCATTCTTCTTCCAGTTATGTGCCCTTGCTGGAGAGGAGTTGTGATCATTTGGAGGGGAAGAGGCTTTCTGGTTTTTGAAATTTTCAGCATTTTTGGGCTGGTTTTTCCCCATCTTCGTGGATTTATATACCTTTGATCTTTGATGATGACCTTTGGATGGGGTTTTTGTGTGGGGGTACTTTTTGTTGATGTTGATGTTATTGCTTTCTGTTTGTTATTTTTTCTTCTCACAGTCAGGCCCCTCTTCTGCAGGTCTGGTGGAATTTGCTGGAGGTCCACTCCAGACCCTGTTTACCTGGGTATCACCCACGGAGGCTTCAGAACAGCAAAGATTGTTGTCTGCTCCTTCCTCTGGTAGCTTCATCCTAGAGGGCGCACCCACCTGATGCCAGCCAGAGCTCTCCTGTATGAGGGTCTGTCGACCCCTGCTGGGAGGTGTCACCCAGTCAGGAGGCACGGGGGACAGGGACCCACTTGAGGAGGATTCCACTTATATACCTTAGCAGAGCTTGAGCACTGTGCTGGGAGATCCACTGCTCTCTTCAGAGCAGGCAGGCAGGGATATTTACGTCCGCTGAAACTGTGCCCACGCCCACAGCTGCCTTCCCCCAGGTACTCTGTCCCAGGGAGATGGGAGTTTTATCTGTAAGCCCCTGAGTGGGGCTGCTGCTTTCTTTCAGAGATGCCCTGCCCAGAGAGGAGGAATCTAGAGAGGCAGTCTGGTCACAGCCACTTTGCCACGCTGTGGTGAGTTCCCAATAATTCATTTTTATGAAGAAATAGTGAATAGTTGGGTAACACTTCCTAGCTAAAAAAAAAAATTGCCATTCACCAGGTTATGGGGGTGGGTCTCGGGTCTGCTTGCTCCAGGTTAGATTCAGGTTCTCAGTCAGATACCCAGGGGTGACCCTCTAGGGGATCGTTCTGGGGACTTTCTCTTCCAGTTCATTCCTTTGAAAATGGGAGGGAGTGATTCTCACTGGGGTACTAAGAATTTATCACCTCCTGGCGGGCAAGAAGGAGATACTTACTTAGCCCAGACCCAGAAAGGAAAGAAAAGGGAAGGGAAGGAAGAAAGAGGGGTAGGAACTGCAGCAAAAGGCACCAAAGGGGATATGTGGGACCCAAAGACAAGTCCCACGGGGACAAGTGGATACTGGGTTTCCCGTCCCGCTCCCTTCTGCAGGTCTTCTCCACCTGAACTGCAGTGTGACTTAGTGGGGTCAGCCAGGCCTGCCTCAAATCCCTCTCTGCCCCTTCTGAGGTGGCCCCTGGGGCAAGCCACGAAAAAAGCCTCAGTTTCCTTACCTGTAAAATAAAGACAATAACCCCCTCATTTTCTTGTAGGGAGGTTAAATCCAATAAGGCATCTGTGGCACTTGCTAGAGTGCCTGGAACAAAACGTAAAAGCAAAATTTGATCAGGAAACATAAAACCAAGGGCCTTGGAGAGACATTTCTCCAAAGAAGATACAAGTGGCTGATAAGCACACGGAAATATACTCAATATTATTAATCATCAGGGAGATGCAAATTATAACCTAAAGGAGATACACACACCAACACATGCACCCATTATTATTTTTAAAAAAGAAAACACAACATAACAAGTGTTGGTGAAGATGTGGAGACATTGGAACCCTTGTGCACTGTTGGTGGGAATGTAAAACGGCACAGCCACTGTGGAAGACAGTATGGCACCTCCTCAAAATATGAAACATAGAACTACCATGTGATCCAGCAATTCCACTTCTGAGTGTATACCCGAGAGAAACGAAAGCAGGAACTTGGAGAGAGATTTGCACACCCATGTTCGGAGTAGCATTACTCACAGCAATCACCATGTGAAAGCAACTCAAGTATCCACTGAAGGATGAATGGGTAAACAAATGGGGTATATCCAACAAAGGAATATTATCCAGTCTTAAAGTGGGAGGGAATTCTTACCAATTCTGTAGCATGGATGAAACCTGAAGACATTATGCTCAGTGAAATAATCCAGATACAAAAGGACAAATATTGTATGATTCCACTTATATACCTGTTAAAGCAAACTAAGTATGGCCTGAGAAGGACTCCATATTTTCCATATATTTGAGTCCTTGTGATGAACTGTAACCTAGCTTAATAGGCAGACAAAATTGAAAACCTAACTTAGTAGTATGCAACTGTAACACTAATGAAGTCTTGGCCAATCCCAGTGGCCATACTTCAACCATTCAAACACTGCTGAGTGTTCAAACTGTGTTTAAATAAGGAATATACTGAGCTGTAACCAATCCAGTCGTCCTGTACCTCACTTCTAATTTCTGTACATCATTTCCCTTTTTTTTTTTTGTCTATAAATCTTTTTCCACCAGGGGGCTGTGTCGGAGTCTCTGTGAATCTGCTGTGATTCTGGGGACTGCCCAATTCTTGAATTGTTCATTGCTCAATTAAACTCCTTTAAATTTAATTCAGCTGAAGTTTCTATTTTATTATGCCTGAGAGCAGTCAGATCTATAGAGACAGAAAATCTCTGCAGTGGTTGCCAAGGGCTGGGGGAAGGGGACATAGAAAAATAGTTGTTAATGGACATGGAGTTTCAGTTGTGGAAGATGAAAAAGTTGTCGAGGTGGATAGTGGTGATGATTGCATAATAATGGGGATGTATTTGATGCCACTGAACTGTACACTAAAAATGGTTAAAATAGCAAATGTTATAAGATTTGATGACAAACAAGTAAAAACAAATAAAACCAAGGAAGTTATCATAGCAATGTTATTAACAATAATTACTATTATTTTTCTGAAAGCAGATCCTGTTTATTTTCTTAACACACTTTTCTTCCCTGAGCCTAGCACGGTGCCAGGGTCTCAATACACAAAAGCTTAAACTAAAATGAAATACACAAACTGAAGAAGAAAAAATCCGTGGTAGTTATAAGGATCTTCTCCCCTTCCTCTTCTTTGTCGTCCTTCTTCATGCCCTTCCTCTTCCAGCGGGCAGGTCCTATGTCCTTTCACTGTTTTATTTTCAGGACCTAGCACTGTGCCAGTTCACTAGATTTTTCTTCAATGAATACCTTACAAAAGGCTATTCCTGAGAAAGGCTTGTCTCCTAGTTACAACAGAGAAATGCACCTGGAGGCTATTGACTTGGGCTATATAAATACAGCAGGACATGAAGAAGCCAATAAAAAAGATGCTCCTCTTTCCAGGAGAGATCAGAAGCTACCCTTGGTTTTTTGAGACAGAGCTCATTAGGTGGAAATGAAAAGCTTTGCCTGGGCAGAGGAGTAAGGACTTGGCGAGAGAACAGGAAGGTTCTCATCCTTTTCAAGAAATTTGGAGTCCTTAATCACTAACCACACGTGTTCTCTTCAAGAGCCATGTCACTATTTCTAAAAGAACTGGCTTCATTCCCTTTGAATACATGAGATTCTTTCCCAGCACTTTGTCTTCTCCTTCTTCTTCTTCTTCTCCTCCTCCTCCTCCTTCTTGTCCTCCTCCTTC
The DNA here is from genome assembly GCF_002776525.5 of Piliocolobus tephrosceles. NCBI lineage: Eukaryota > Metazoa > Chordata > Mammalia > Primates > Cercopithecidae > Piliocolobus > Piliocolobus tephrosceles. The sequence goes on along the minus strand of NC_045443.1, from coordinate 103,782,980 downwards.
TTCTTCTTCTTTTTTTTTTTTTGTTGACAGAGTCTCTATTGCCCAGGCTGGAGTGCAGTGGTGTGATCTTGGCTCACTGCAACCTCTGCCTCCCGAGTTCAAGTGATTCTCCTGCCTCAGCCTCCTGAATAGCTGGGATTACAGGTGCCCGCCACCATGCCCAGCTAGTTTTTGAATTTTTAATAGAGACGAGGTTTCGCCATGTTGGCCAGGGTGGTCTCGAACTCCTCACCTCAAGTGATGCACCCTCCTCAGCCTCCCAAAGTGCTAGGATTACAGGCGTGAGCCACCACGCCTGGGTATCATTGAACATTTCCTTGAAAGGTTCTAATTCTGAGATACACAATAGTCACTTCCTGGTAGAGTAAGGTTTATCTCAGGGATTAAGAGCTGGTATATTAAAACCCTTGAAGACTGGAATGAGGGGCCTGTTGGCCTGTCTGGCTTATTTTTATCTGGTATTTGAACCATCCATGGTCCTTTCTCATTTTGCAGACCATGTAACTAGTCTTTGGAGTGAGAGGAAAAGGGAAGAGGCAGAACTGGGGTCTTTGGCTTAATTGACAATGACAGCATGTGGGCTGGTTGCTGTCTCACTTCTTCATCCTTAGGAGAGTCCGTGCACAGTTACTGTAACTCTCACCACCATCCTCGGACAAACCCAGGTTGCCATTGTATTAGTTAGCTTTTGCTGGGTAACAAACAGTTCCAAAACTTAGTAGCTTATAACAATAGCAATTTGTTTAGCTCATGAGTCTGTGTTTTGACTGGCTGTTTCTCATATCTGGACCAGGTGGGACTTATGTCTTCTGGGTTCATGCGTCTGCAGTCAGTTGCAAGGTAACCCAAGGCCAGGCTGGTCTAGGATGGCCTCAGCTAGGCTGGCTTATCTCTGCTTCATATGGTCTCCCATTCTCCAGTGGGCTGGCCTACCCCAGGCTTATTCCTGTGGTAGTACCCAGGGCCTCAAGAGAGTGAGCAGAAGTGGGTAAGGCCTGTTGAGGTCCAAGTTTGGAACTGGCTGGACATCATTTCCACTTCATTTTATTGGTCAAAGCAAGTCACAAAACCAGCCTAGATTCAAGGAGTGGGGTAATTGATTCATGGAGGGGAATTATTGCAGGGCATTTTTTTTTTTTGCAGTCTACCATTCTAACTTTACAAGTTTGCGGTCATCTGGAACAGCATGTGGATTGAAGAAATAATGAAGTCGCACTTAGCACAATGCTTGCCATTAGTCATGCTCAGGTAATGTTGAGTGAATAAAGAAAAGTGTCTTCTTAGGCTGAAGAGATAAAGTAAAAACAAGATGCATTTCATGTCCTCAAGAATCTCAGAGCCACCTGGGCACTGTGTCTAATGCCTAAATCCCAGCAGTTTGGGAGGCCAAGGCAGGAGGATCACTTGAAGTCAGGAGTTCGAGACCTGGGCAACAAAGTGAGACCCCCATCTCTACAAAAAGTAAAAAAAAAAAAAATTAGCCAGACACAGTGCTGTGCCTTCTCTAGTCTCAGCTATTTGGGAGGCTGAGGTGGAAGGACTGCTTGAGGCAGGAGTTCGAGGCTACAGTGAGTTATAATGATGCCCCTGGCCTCCAGCATGTGTGACAGAGCTAGACCCTATCTCTTAAAAAAAAAAAAAAAAAAAAGAAGTCTCAGAGCCAAGAGGAGAAGACAGACTCGTAAACAGATTACGCTGTAACAGTGGTCAGTGCTGCGATAGGAGTTTGTATGGTGCTTTGCAGACACCAATAAGAGAAGGACTCCACTCATCCAGCCTGGGAGACAGTGTGCTGGGGAGCTAGAGGCAGTAAAGCATAGTGGTTCGGGGCATGGTTTCCTACCATGTTGCCCACCTTGGAATCTGGCTCTGATACTAATTATGTGACCTGGGTCAAGTCACTTGACCTCTCTGTGCCTCAGTTCATTCATCTTTAATTTGTGGATGTTAAAAATAGTAGTGTCTACCTTATAGTGTTTACATGAATTTAATTAATTAATTATTACTATTATGATTGAGACATGGTCTCACTCTGTTGTCCAGGCTAGAGTGCAGCGGCACAATCATAGCTCACTGTAGCCCCAAACTCCTGGGCTCAAGGGATCTTCCCTCCTCAACCTCCTGAGTAGCTGGGACTACAGACATGTGCCACTATGCCTGGCTAAAAATGTTTTTTTTAGAGGTCTTGCTATGTTGGCCAGGCTGGTTTTGAACTCCTGACTTCAAGCAGTTCTCCTGCCTCAGCCTCCCGAAGCACTGAGATTACAGACATAAGCCACCATGCCCAGGCTGCATGAGTTTTAAATTGACAAATATTTGAAAAACACTTATGACAGTGACTAACACATAGTAAGCATTACATGAGTGTTAAAGTTATTATTATTATTATTTTATTACTATTGTTCAGGAATGAGTAGATGTTAGCCAGATAGAGCCTGACAGAGGTTAGTGCGTTCTAAGTATCGGGGGTTTGGTGAAATGTTAGTCAGTCCTCCTGTCCTTCATACTGTAACCCCTGAGAAATGGACACAGGAGTCAGATAGAGGTGAAAGGATCAGTTTTATGCTGGTAAAGGTGGATCTCAGCTTGGGTCTCTCTGAAGTTGGTATGGTCTTCCTGTTCCTTTGCCCTATTAATAGACTGACTTACCTTTTGTTGGGGGCCAAGTCCTGCACTGGTGAACTTATCACAGGACACAAGGAAAGGAGAAAATAGGCAGGCAGGTTTCTAGGGAGACACCTTATTTGGGACAGTTCCCTCTTCCATCTTCCCACTTGGATAGTGAGAGATTGTTGAGAGAGGAAGCAATCTCTTAATATTGTTCTCTCCTGAATGGTGATCCCATGGAAACAGAAGCGCAGTAGATTGTGTTATTGCATTTCAGATATTCACTGTCCTTCCCACTTTGCAGTGTAAGGGGTACACACTCTTGCCTCATTGGTCTTTGGCCCCCTAATGTGACTTGCCCTTGGCAATGTGATGGAACAGAGTTGACATGCACCAGATCTGGTCAGAACTTGACATGTGCTCTTGTGGTTGGCTTGACCTCTTGAGCGTCTGCCTCCATCATGAGATCAACGTGCCCCATAGAGTGGCTTCTCTTCCAGTCTGGTTCCTCCAATTTGTAGACAAAAAGTTCACACTTGAACTGGAGCTAAACCCAGCTACACCCAGCAGAGCCACAGAAGACTGGTGAACCACATTTGAGAAATAATTTCTTATCATAAACCCCTGAGATTTCGGACGTTGGTTGTTGCCACAGGAAAAGATAACTTCTAATGGCAAAGATTATTTTTAATGGCAAAAACTGCATTACTTTTGCACCAACCTAATACTAAAGGTGAGTAATTGGCATGTTCCTTGACCGTTAAATGAGAAAAGGGCATGAACGAAGTCAGAGAGGCAAGGAGAGAAGGTGCAGGCTGTCAGGGCTGCTGGAGCATCACCATGGACTCGAAGATAGATGGAGAGTAGGCCGGGGACAGGCTAAGAAGGATGGGTCCCATGGTCAAGGCCTGTGAACTTTAACACCAAAGAAATGGAAGAAAGACATTGAAGAGTTTTAAGCGTGGGGGTGACTTGAATAAGATGTGAACTTTAACTCATCCAGGAGTTGTTGCAGTGCAATGCATTACTCACATATCTGTGGTGATGCTGGTGTGAACAAAGCACTGTGCTGCCAGTCTTATAGAAGTCCAGCACATACAAGGATGCACAGTAGATAATGCTTAATAATGATAATAAATGACGATGTTATGGGTGCACGCATTTAGTATACTGTACTTTTTGTTGTCATTTTAGAGTACATTCCTTCTACTTATAAAAAGAAGAAGTTAACCGTAAAACAGCTCCAGGGAGGTCATTCCAGAAGAAGGCATTGTTATCTTAAGAGATGACTGCCCCATGTGTGTTATTACCCCTGAAGGTCCTTCCAGTGGGGCAAGATGTGGAGGTGGAAGGTGGTGATACTGATTATCCTGACTGTGTAGGACTAGGTCAATGTGTGTGTTTGTATAGTTTTCAGCAAAAAAAGTTTAAAAAATAAAAATAAAAAATTTAAAAAATGGAAAAGCTTATAGAATAAGGATATAAAGAAAGAAAGTATTTATATACAGTTGCATAATGTTTGTATTTTAAGCTAAGTGTTATTACATGAGTCATAAAGTTGAAAACATTAAAAAGTCTATAAAGTAAAAAGGTTACAGTAAACTTTATTATCAAGGATCATTGACTGAAGAAAGAAAAACATTTTAAAAATAAATTTAGTGTAGCTTAAGTGTACAGTATTTCTAAAGTCTACAGTCATGTCCAGTACTGTTCTCAACTTTCACCTTCACTCGCCACTCACTCAAAGCAACTTCCAGTTACATAGAACTTAGTTACATGTATAAGAGAACTTAGTTACATATAAGGAAGGTCTCTATTCTGGGTGGCCATAATCTCTGTTAAAATTTGGGAGTTCTGCTACTACCGAAGAAAGGGAGAAGCAAATTAAATGGTGTGGCTAAGTGACTCACCCAAAGCAACTTCCAGTCCTGCTCTACTCATGGGAAGTGCCCTGTACAGGGGTACCATTTTCTAATCTTATATACTGTATTTTTACTGTACCTTCTTTATGTTTAGATATATTTAGATATAAGAATACTTCCCATTGTGTTACAATTGCCTACAGTATTCAGTACAGTTACGTGCTATACAGGTTTGTAATCTAGGAGGAACAGACTCTACACAAGCTTGTCAACTCGTGGCCCATGGGCTGCATGTGGCCCAGGATGGCTTTGAATACTGCCCAACACAAATGTATAAACTTTCTTAAAACATTATGAGATTTTGTTTTGCAATTTTTTTTTTTTTTTGTAGCTCATCAGCTATCGTTAGTGTTAGTGTATTGTATTTTATGTGTGGCCAAAGACAATTTTTCCTCCAATGTGGCCTAGAGAAGCTGAAAGATTGAACACCCCTGCTCTACCGTATAGCCTTGGTTTGGAGTAGCCGACACCATCTAGGTTTATGTAAGCATACTCTGATGTTCACACAAGGAAATTACCAAATGATGAATTTCCCGGAACGTACCCCGTCATTAGTTGATGCATGACTATAATTATAAAAGGTCCAGAGATACATTTGGGCCTTCTGAAAAGAAGTGAGATGGCGGAGACTCAAATCCTATTTCAAGTATTAGGTGGAACTTAGGGGGCCTAGGCCAGATTGGAATTTAGGAGCTTGGTTTCCTGAATCCTGTCTTTCCCAGATGTGTCCATTGAAAAAGAAAAGAGAGGTGAGACCAACTTTCCCCGTTAAGCTGTGAAGTATGTCTACTGAAGGGAGACTCCTGGACACAGAATGACAGAAGCTGAGCCTGTGGCTTGGTCCTGCCACTTGCTTGGCTTTACTGAGTCTCATGATATTATTTGCAACTCTGCTTGCAAGTGTAAGAAACACCTATTTGAGCTAGGGAAGCTCAAAGTGGGCGATTTACTGTAAAAATATAGAGATGGTTTGCAGAATTTAAGGAAAGAGATGCAGCTGAACCTTTGGCTAAGACTGGGATCAGGGTTGTAAAAGCCATAGGGGACCATACAGCTTCTCTCTGCTCATCTGCTTCAATCTCTGATTATAGACTGACTTTTTCTGCTTCTTGGTCCACAGCTCTGGAGCTTACATCACCTCTACTCAAGTCATCAGCTCAGACCAAACTAGAATCACTTAATCCTCATTGCAAATAGACGTAGAAAAAGGACTCTGGCCCATTTTGGGTTAATTGTTCACTCTGGTGGCCATCAGGTCAAGGTCGGGGGCACATATTTAATTAGGGGAGCTCATACTTACTGGTGAAGTGGGAGGGCAAGGGCACTGCTGTAGCCTGGGTAGTTATCCCAAATTTTATCTGTAGGGAATCTTAGAACACAAGCTCACTGGTTTAACAGAGACTTCAAATACAGTGGTTTAAATAGGAAGTATATTCCTCTTATAACAGTCCAGTGATAAGAAATGTAGGATTGAGAGATTAAAGCCACAATGCCAGCACACTGGGTTGTACTGATGGTGGAGTCTTATTTTGATGTCTACCATCCCTAGGCTTTCACCCTCATCTCTGATGTTCATTATGGTTCTCCATGGTTCTCCATCAGATTCACCTGCCAGGTAGCAAGATAGGGGAAGGGGAAAAGAGAGGGAAGGCCATTCTCTTTAAGGGCATGACTCAGAAGTTGGCCAGATCTTTTTGTTTATAATAGAACTTAGTTACATGTATAAGAGAACTTAGTTACATATAAGGAAGGTCTCTATTCTGGGTGGCCATAATCTCTGTTAAAAATTGGGAGTTCTGCTACTACCGAAGAAAGGGAGAAGCAGATTAAATGGTGTGGCTAAATGGTGCGGGCCAACTGAAAATCCTCCTGCAGTATAATATTTCCTACAAATTGTTCTGAGTATCAAATGACCTGGTTGGTGCAGGCGAAAATGGAAAGTACAATATAACTGTTCACCTCAGCCTCCCTCAGTTTTATGAGCCATGAAACCTTCTTATGAATAGTTTTCAGTCTAGTTTTGGAATTAAGAGCCTTATATTAGAGTTGGCAGGGCTTTGCCATTTATTATTTGTGTGCCCTGGGGAGAGTAATTTCACCTTTCTGGTGTCAGTTTCCTCAGTGACAAAATGGAGCTAACAATAGTGGCTACCTCAAGGGTGTTGGGAATATTAAGACAACATACGCTGAGGACTTACTACTAATCTGGCGTATAGTTAGTGTTGAACATGTTGTCATGATTTATGGTCCCACCTTGAGGTTAGAGCTCAGATTCCAACTGACTTTTGGCTTTTATCAGAAATCAAATCTCTGAGAACCCTTCTTGGTTGCCTCCCAGCAGCCATCCTCCATCTTCCTTCTCTCCCTGCCTTTCGCTTCAGAGACTGAATGTGCCAGGTACTCAGCCTGCTTTGCAGCTAAGGGTAACTAGGTGACGGGGTGTTTAGGGAGGTATTTCCATCTGTCATAAAAGCAGAGAAAGACACATGAAGGGAACTGCTCTTTTCCCCTGGCTGAGCCTCCACTTCGTTCCTTCTTACTTCCTTCAAAAATAATAGTATGAGAGTCTGATATCCGGAACAAAGGCACCCATCTGTGATTATTGGGTCACAACCCAGTGGATTTTAGAAAGCTAAATGGTAGAGAAGAACAGAAAGAGCCTGGATCTTTGATGACTTTGTCGAGCTACTGAGCCAACCTTGGAACCATTAACCCCAGTCGTCTTGTGTGAGATAATAACATTTTCACTGTTTTTTTTTTTTTTTTGACACAGTCTCACTCTGTCACCCAGGCTGGAGTGCAATGGTGTGATCTCAGCTCACTGCAACCTCTGCCTCCTGGGTTCAAGCGATTATCCTGCCTCAGCCTCCTGAGCAGCTGGGATTACAGGCGTGTGCCACCATGCCCAGCTAATTTTTGTATTTTTAGTAGAGATGGGGTTTCACCATGTTGGCCAGGCTGGTCTTGAACTTCTGACCTCAGGAGATGCACCTCAGCCTCCCAAAGTGCTCAGATTACAGGCATGAGCCACCGCGCCTGGCACATTTTCATTGTTTAAGGCACTTGTACTTAGTTGTTTTGTTTCTTGTTGCTAAAAGGATTCTCATATAAATCCTCCCATTAGGAGAGGAAAATGCACTCTCACTAAAGCTGTTCAAAAGAATGTGCCACCCACTAAAAAGGCTGTTTCCCCAAAAGGGTACAGCAAGTGCACCCCTTCTTATGGTGACTTCCCTGAAATGGACACCATTCATTTTGTATGTATGCATTCTGATATATTTACTTTTTAAAAAAACAGTCTCATTCCTTCATAGTTACAATTCTGGGCTTCGGCTCAGCTAAGTTCAATATTTACTTATCACCAGCAATATGAAGAACAGTAATAGTGCCAATGATGCACAATAAAGAAGAGACCCCAACACTGCCTTCAAAGAGCTTGTAGTCTAGAGGGGAGAACAAATAGATAAACAGAGGATCCCAATACACAATGGAAAGAGCTATGATGCTCTGGAAGGACAAAGAAGAGGAACTCAGCCATAAGGCAGGGGGGAAAGTGGGGAGCAAAGCAAACCAGGAAAGAGAATATTTATTGAACACCTACTATGGGTGTGTTAAGGGTATGAGTATGTGATTTTTAACTAGAAGTCTCACTTCTGGCACCAATATATCAGCACAAGAGGTCTGTCTGTCTCCCAGCAAGGACCATCATCAGCATTTTAAGGTAGCCTAATTTACACATCCATACAAAATAGAAAGATAGGTGGGGGTGGAAATAGACTCAGCAGGCACTAATTAACATATCTAGGATCAACATATTTGGCCTTGCTTATTCACATATAGCCAATCAGAGCAAGAGCGTGAAGAGCAACACCCCAAAGAAACCAATCACAAAAGGGAGTTCCTCAGGACAAAGCCCAAGGACCCTGAGGACAGATGGCTAGATGGCCGGGACTGTGCTGTGCTTCCTCATTCCATTTTCCCACTTCCTAAGTAACTTGTGGAGCTCTTTGTCTAGCGGCTCTGGGTCATGCTCTGATAAGAACTCTTCTCCTAGATCCAACCTATGGTGAAGGCTAAGATGAAGGCTGAGGCGACACACCATTCATTCCTACAGGTGAGTGATTCCTACGGGTACCTCCTTGGACATTCTGGCTTCCTAGTAATACCCAGGAGAACCATATCACATTCTTTGTGTCCAATTTACAGATGAACAACGTGAGTCCCAGCAGCCTACATTATCAATAGAAATTTGGAATTTGAGCCAAGAGATAAGGCCTTTTATCGCAAAAGAATATATGTGTGTGCATTAATGGGAAGGTTTAGTCGAGACAGTTTAGATAATTTTATATTAGATGATTCTTTTATTATTAAATACTCCTAATTTTGTGTATGTGTGTGTGTGTGTGTGTGTGTGCATGTATGTGTGTGTGTGTAATTTGAAAAGGCTTCCTCTGATGGGTTTCTACCTATGACAGAGCCAGTGGAGTGCATGAAGCACAGCTCACTGGAACCTTAGATCCCTGAAAGTTTGGTGTGTGCTCATAAATGGGAACTATGCCAGATGCTTCTGCTGAAGGAACAAGGATGGATTTGTGGAGTATGTCAGTGTCTTCTGCAGCTCTGTTGCCTGCAAGTTTCTCTCAGGGGCCAGAGCCACAGTCGAGGCTGGACTCTACAAATTCAGGATAACACCTTCAGAGGACAAGGTCATCCCTGGCCACACCGCCATATACCACTTATTTGCAAAGGTGATGGGAAGTTCCCATTTCATCTGCATTGACACTTGTCAAGCTCATCTGACTATGCCTCAAATTCCATAATTAGAATTTCATCCTTTCGGCTAAAGCCAAACAGGGAATCTGTGTCTTATTAAAGGACATTTCTACCTGGAGAGTGAGATTTTATGCTTAATAGCCACAAATGTGATATTCTCACATCCCCTCCTCTCCTTGGATGCCCTTGACAGCTCAGTAATATAGGTTTGACGATTTTACCTGTTTACCTGATGAGCAAACAGAAGCCCAAACGGAAGCCAAAATGTAAACCCTTGGTTCGAATTCCAGATTTCTATGGATAATGTAGGCTGTTGGGACTCACATTGTTCATTTGTAAATTGGACACAAGAATGTGACATCATGGTTCTCCTGGGCGTTATCAGGAAGCCAGAATGAGGCACCCTGCTCTTCTGCCTGTCAGTTCCTCTGTTCATTCATTCATTCATTCATTCACATGCACCAAGTGGTTCTTTGCAGTCTTTGTAGACAAACAGCTACCAAGATGTCTAAGCAGAACTTGCTGCCCCAACTCCCCTTTAACTGAGCCCTTATTATTTTCCGGATACCAGGCATATTTTAATACAATCTTCCCCAAATAACTATATTTGTTAGGCATTCTTTCCATCTTGTGGATGCAGAAACTGAGACCCAGAGAAGTTAAGCAAGTTACCTAAAGTCACACAGCTAGAAATGGTGGGAGCTGGAGTTTGACCCAGATCAGACTACAATAGCTTTCATTCTCCATATTACACAGCCTCTCTCACATTGGAATTTCTCTGTGCTTTATTCCCTTCAACTTTGGCTGGACTTACTTTAGATGGATGTAGCTGGATACTAAGGGGCTACACTGGATACTAAAGTCCGAGCCAGCAGGTAGGCCGATGACCCAAGTATTTTGGTGAGAGCTACTGGGACTTTTAGGTAAAGGTGTTCATTTAAATTTTCTCTGGAAAATTGCTGTATCTATGCTGTGGCCAGGTGTGGACCGAGTGGGTTGCTCACCGGCTCCTGCCTCAGCAGTAGGTCTTTGCTCCTCTTCTAGAACTGCCCTAGGGACTACTCATCCACTCTTTTTTTTAAATTTATTTTTATCATTTAAAAAAATTTTTTTTGAGAGGGAGTCTCGCTCTGTCTCCCAGGCTAGGCTGGAGTGCAATGGCGCAATCTCAGCTCACTGCAACTTACACCTCCTGGGTTCCAGTGATTCTCATGACTCAGCCTCCCAAGTAGCTGGGATTACAGGCACAAGCCACCATGCCTGGCTAATTTTTTATATTTTTGGTAGAGACAGGGTTTCACCAAATTGGCCAGGCTGCTCTCGAACTCCTGACCTCAAGTGATCCACCAGCCTCGGCCTCCCACAAGTGCTGGGGTTACAGGAGTGAGCCACCCCACCTGGCCTCTCATTCACTCTGTCAGTACAGAGATTGATCTCTATGGCCAGAGTCCACTCATCACCTGCGGTCTGTCTGCTGTGAGTGGCTGGTACCACCTCTGAAGAGATCGCCAGCTGGTAACATGAGAAGCCAGGGGTGAGAGCAAAGTGGGAGGCTGGAGGGGACTGCTGGATAGCAATCCCCCAAGGACACATTAATTTCCCTAAATGCCCTTCCAGCATAATGAAGGTGCAGAGAATCCAATCAGTTGCCCTTTTGAAAGAACAGTGAGGCAGCTGCTCTTTTTGAAAAAGCAGGACTCCAAGCTGAAGCCAGGCTGGATTTCTTTGTCCTGTCCTTTCTCTGGCTCACAAATATTCTACCTTGGAGGCTGAAAACTCATGGCATTCAGTTTCATTTTAAAAAGGAGATCGGGACCCTGAAACGAAGTATCTACAAATTATTTCAAAAGTGGCTTTCACAAACATGCTTTTTTTTTTTTTTTCATTTTGATGATGTCTCTATGTAGGAGGGTATCATTATCCCCATTTTCTAGATGGGGAAACTAAGGCCAGGAGAGATTGTGTGATGTGATGGGAAATGTTGGGAAATGGAGACTATAAGCTGGCTCCAGTCTGATAAATAACAATAGACACAACATGTAGAGCCCTTTGCAGCTGACAGAGTATTTGCATGTTTAAACTTTTTAATCCATCCATCCATCCAACAAACCCAGTAGGACATGTTATTGTTATCCCTGGTCTTACAGATCAGTTAGTGACAGACCTGGCCTTCTAACTCCTTCCCATTCTTCTGATCTCTTTCCATTGTATCGCTTCTTCTTGGGTTCCTTGACTTCTTTGAGCCTTTATTCTAGGAGCTGGTATCTTTTTCTGTAGACAGCCAGATAGCAAATATTTTAGGCTTTGATGGCCATATGATCTCTGTTGAAACTACTCAATTCTGCCCTTCTAGTTCAAAAGCAGCCATAGATGTACATAAAGAAATGGATGTTACTATGTTCGAATAAATCTCTATTTATGGCCTTGAAATCTGAATTTCATATAATTTTCATGAATCATGAAATATTATTCTTATTTGATTTTCAAAAGCAACTCAAAAGTGTGAAAACCATTCTTAGCTTATGTATGGCACAAAAACAGGCAGGGGGCCATATAGCATGCTGGCCCTTGCCCTATCTTCGTCTGTAAAATTGGGAAGTAGTAATACCTCCGCCTTAGACTCACATGGATTAAATAAGATCACACCAATAACGTGTTTTGCACAGGATCCACCATTGCCCTTCTACCAGATGATGAGAACATGAACGTCTCTGGGTTTCAGTTCTCTTATCTATTAGAAGGGAAGTGTTGGCTACTTCTAGCTCTGAGTCTATACATTTTTGCCAAATTACCTTTTGCTTAAGAGCTTCAACCGCCTTCCTTCTCCCTGCCCTGCGGACATCCATGCCTCCTTGTCTCCCCAGAATTTCTCCACCCCATTTTCATTTGGCCAACTTCTCATTCTTGGCCCTAGTCGTTATTTTGTACCTTGGCTCGCACTGAAGTGAGTGAACTAGATTTCTTCTCCATTTCTTGGAGAAGTTTTCAGTGGGCAGACCCAGCCACTTGGTGGAGCTGTGGGAAGATGTTTTTCCTTATAAAGGTACCTGATGCTTCCCCTGGAGAACTTCAGGTTTAAAGATGGGGATGCTGGAAATGGTGCTTCTGGGGGAAAGAGGTGTTGTTCATACCTGTGTGCATGTTTCCAGCATCTGTCCACAGCCAGTTAATTTGGCAGTCAGGGTTTTGAGTTCAGATGTTTCAAGAGTCCCGAGTCGGGCATCTGTATGGGAGAGGCCAGGGACAGATAGATCCTAGATCTGGTGAAGTGCTCAATCCAAATTCCTGGAAGTTTCCCAGTTGTCCCTGGTTCTGTCATAGATCAGTCTCTCTCCTCACCATGCAAAACATGCAATTTCTTTTTGGAGCCATTAGATATACAATCAAATAGACTTTCTCTCTCAAGGAGCTGACTTTTTGTGACTTTTATGTAACAACTGTTGGTGAGATGTGATTTCTTCCCCTTTTCTTGGAGAAGTTTTTGTTGCTTAGATATTAGCTACTGTGTAGCCAAATTACCTGAGTTTGTAAGTTGTGAGACCACAGGGTAGTCTGTCGATCTCTTAGCATATCCCATGAAAAATGGGGGAAATAAAAATATCTAATCCCAAGTAAAGTATCATTTTGAGAATTAAAAAAGACCACTTGTGGGAAAGTATTTTGTAAACTGTAAAGCATCATGCTGATGGGAGGTATTAGAAACTCCTTGAGGGCAGAGGACCAGTAATAAATGTATTACTCTTTGTCTGCAGAATGACTGCACCATCATAGATGCTCAATTAACATCTATTGAATGAATGACCGAACAGGTGAATTAAGAGCATCATGGAGGGGTTGGCAGACTGGAAATGTGCCTATTAAATTAAGGGTTTCAAAGGATGAGACTAGGAGGAGCAGGAGAAGCAGGCCCTTGAGAGGAATCTAGGGCACGTGGCTTGTCTGCCAGGAAGGCAGCTAATGCATCACTTGCCAGTTAGCCAGCTGCCGGGCAGGCTGGCTCTACTGGGCAAGCTGCCAGGCCCCAGACCATCTAAGGCTTGTGTGAGTGTCCCAGAGCAGGTGGGCCGGGAGCTTCTGTTGTCACGGGCGGGCTGGTGACCTGCCTGGAATGCCTTCCCTCTCGTGCCTGCTTTTAGAGCCTTAGTCCCTGGTGACAGTAAACAGAACGGACATAGGGCCTGACACTGAGCCACCCTGGGTCTTGGCAGGATAGGTCTGATAGACCTGTTTCCCAGACTTAAAAGAATACACATAAACACAGCACAGATAAAAGTAGGCAGTTATATAGGAAATCTTGGTCCCATGGCTATTTTTTCCTGACCTAGTTTTTTTGTTTGTTTGTTTGGGACATAATTACTTGGGAAATGGTAATTGTTTTACATGCTTGCTATAGACCTGATAGAATAAATCTCATAATAATATTATTTAAACAATAATAATAGCAGCTACTATTTTGTCTGTGTTTACCACATGCCTATGTAGTACTATGTTAAACACTTTGTAGACATTTTCGTAGTTGTACAAGGTAAGCATTAACTCTGTAGGATTGTATCCTGTCAGTCCTATGAACTAAGTATTATGACTCTACCTATTTTACGTATGGAGGGATTGAGGTTCAGTTACTTCCTGGGGTCACAGAGCTGAATGGTGGAAGAGCTGCTAGAACTCAAACCATTCATCCACCCATTCATTCATTACATAATGATTGAGCACCTACTATATAGCAGGTGCTAGGGATTCATGTGTGAATAATACCAACGAAGACTCCTACTATGTGGGGACAAACACAACAAATAAGGAAATTTTATAATGTATTATATGGTGGTAACTGCAATGGTGAAGAATAAAGCATCCAGGGAAGGAAAGCAGTGCCAGTAGCGGAATGGGAGGTGGAGAAGGTGGGCTGCAATGGTAGACAGGATGGTCAGGAAAGGCCCCATGGAGAGGGTGACATCTGAGCAGAGTTGAAGGTTCTGGGTTGCTGAACTGTGTGGATCGGAAAGTAGAATTTTGGTTTGTATGAACTTTGTCCAATGTGGCAAACAGGCAAATTGGAGTCCAAGGAAGATTTCTGTGAATTCACTTTTTTTCTTTTTTCTTTTTCTTTTTTTTTTTTTCTTTTGAGACGGAGTCTCACTCTGTCGCCCAGGCTGGAGTGCAGTGGCGGGATCTCAGCTCACTGCAAGCTCCGCCTCCCGGGTTCACGCCATTCTCCTGTTTCAGCCTCCCGAGTAGCTGGGACTACAGGTGCCTGCCACCTCGCCCGGCTAGTTTTTTGTATTTTTTTAGTAGAGACGGGGTTTCACCGTGTTAGCCAGGATGGTCTCGATCTCCTGACCTCGTGATCCACCCGTCTTGGCCTCCCAAAGTGCTGGGATTACAGGCTTCAGCCACTGCGCCTGGCCAAATTCACTTTTTTTCTTAAGTTCATTCTCACTTTCTTTTCTGGGTTATGCATTTCCCGAATAGGAAATTGAATGGTAAACTAGGGAGAAAGTAAAGGTATCAAATAAATTCATCCATCCATCCATCCACCCACCCACCCACCCACCCATCCATCCATACATCTGTTCAACATTTCTAAGGCACCCACTACAAGCCAGACCTATGCTTCTGTTAGAAGAGTAAGATCTAGATCTATACTATTGGATATAAAATATATATAAAATAAATATATATGTATAAAATAGATAAAAATAATATATATTATATATAATAAATTTTATTTTATATAATCAACTGTAAATATATTTTACACTGCTTCAGATTTTTTCAATTTAAATTTTCAAATGAAAATTTTATGAAATACAACTTTATTGTTTTGCTAGAGTTGCATTTCAGTTTAATCATTGAAAATTTATCTCTGAATTGAGAATTACTCTAAGTATGAAATGCATAATGAGTTTTGAAGATTGAGTGCAGAAAAAGGTAAAATATTTTATCAGTGAGTTGTTTATATTAATTACATATTGAAATGTACTATTCCAAATATTTTATTATTACTATTTATTTTATAGTAATATAGTAATATATTTATTATTACTAATCCGAATATTATTAAAGTTAATTTATCTTGCTTTTGACTGGTTTTTAACATGGCTGCCAGTAAAGCTAAAATTACTTATGTGGCTTGCATTATATTTGTACTGGATAGTGCCGTTCTAGACCTTGCCATTCCGGAGCTTCCAGGCAACTGCAGTAAGCTGGGCACACAATTGAGTAATTGTAATACCATGTGGTAAGTGCTATAATAGACCCAGGAACCGAGTGCTCTGGGGACAGAGAACTGAGCCTTCAGTTCTGCCCAGCCCAGGATCAGGGGAGAGGTGAAGTCCTCAGTCAGGTCTCTGAGATGGTAGAAGTTTGTCATCTGGAGGCCAGGAAATGAGGTGTCCCAGGAATCGGGTATAGTATGTGCAAAGGCCAAGAGACATGAAACCCTGAGAATCACAAAGGGAAAGGAACGTGTGTATTATTCAGCGAGAGAAAGGACCCCAACCTGCCCAGAACTCTATCTAACCTCAGTGAAACCCTACGCCTCTTCCATTGTAGCCAATTAGAGTTTTTCTCCCACCTGACCCCAGCACGTTCCTGCACGTGACATTTTACTCTTGCGACTTTCTGGCAGCCACTCTTTCCAGGGTGGCACGGTGTTGTTTCTGCTCTGGAGTCCTGCCAGTGCCTTATCTGTTGACGGGGATTTATCACCGTTCAGTTTCTTTTTTTGATAACAGAAACTTCCAGCGAATCCCTGCTGTTTTATTCCCCAGGAAGAAGCTATCTTATTTTTCAGTACAGGGTTTAGAACAGAGAAAACAAGGCAAATGGGACTGCTGCCAGCTGTCCACGTGCTCCATCCCATTCACAAGTGCAGGAGGAAGGGAAGAAGGAATGTGCAAGGAACGTAAGCCTGACATCTCCAAAAGGAATCAAGAATGTCAGTGTGGGAGCGTGTCATTGGTCATCGCCTGCTCCATTGGTTACCCACTGAGGTGGCTCCCCAAACTGACACTCTTCCCAACAGGCTCAGCGGGCCCTCTCAACCATCAAATGCATGAGATAAATTAAAACTAAAACTCCATCTGGGCTATTTCTGTTGACCCTTGTAAATATCCACTGATTCTATTTATACTTCTGTTTCCTGGTATCACCCGTCAACCCCCATGGAAAGGCCTTCTCTTATATCCTTTTACACACAGAATGGAGTATCAGTGGGCAAGCTGCAACAAAACAAAACAAACAAACAAAACAGCCTACATTTATTGGGTGCTACTACTCGTATCTTGCTGATCTTGTGCTTTCTTTAATTTTTTAAAAATTAACTCATCCAATCCTTAACAACAACAACAAAAACCCTTTTGAGACAGGTATTACTAATGCCCCCATCTTAAAGCTGAGAAAACTGAGAAACAAAGAGGAAGTTGACCAAGATAACACAGCTAGAAAGTGGGAGAGTCAGCATTTGTACTCGGGTTGTTCTGATTCTGGAGTCTCTGCCCTTAGTCATCATTCTTATTGTTTCTCTAGTCATTTAGCAGGGGGAAGAAACATTGCTTTCTGTTGGATTTGCAAGCTTTAGTTTTACTGTGGTTATCTAGTCCACATTCAAGTAGCCTGGCTTCTCCCAAGAAGTGTGATGGCTGGAAGTCAGTTGAATGCTATCAACTGTACTTAATACTTGTAGACTGCAAGCCACATGAAGATGAGATCAGACCCGTCTTGTCCCAGCACATTCTCAGACCCAGGTGCCTGGCATGTACAGGAAAATACTGTGGAATGAATAAATTTGTTTCTTCCTGTTTTATGACTTTGAATACTCCTCTTTTTTAATCTCTGACACACGCAATGCAGGGAAAATAAAAGAAAAACTCAAGACCCTAAATAATCTGCTGTCTCCTTGAATAAACAGATAGAGAGAAAATAAAAAAGGCATTTTGGGTTCCAACTATTCAGGTCCTTGTTACAATCTTCCATTTTGCTTTTTCTGTGTAAATACAGATTTGGTGTAAACTGTATGTAGTAGTTGGGGTAGTACTAGCTGTCATAACATATAAACCCTCAAATTGCAGGGGCTTAACACAATCAGTTAAGTTTATTACTCACTGATGCACCAGTCCACTGTTCTGGTCAGAGAGTGACTTTATTTCTCAAAGCGAAGTAGGGGCCCGGGTTTCTTTTCTCTTGTGGATTCACCATTCACTTAGGGCCTCCAAGTCCTCTGCTTCCAGCTAGGCAATGTGGAGAAGGCACACCCACTTTTTAAACACCCTGGATTGGAAGAAAAACACATCACTTTTGCTTCTGTTCCATTAGAGAGACCTAGTCTCACGGCCGCACTTGGATGTATGGAGACTGGGCAATGTGTCCCTGGCTGAGCAGCCGTCTGTCAGCTCTATGGATGAAGCAGCATGAATTTTTGGTTGCAATTATCTTCCTTCCTCTACCGTGAAGACTAAGTGCTTATTTAGCTTGCTATTTAATGTAAATTGTCCACCAGACCACATGTTTTAAGTTAGAAACATCACAGTCTTAGGTAACTTTTCAAAACTTCATCTAGCAAAGTGGAAGAACAGTTATCAACCAAAGCACAGGCATTAATTGTGCAGTTACTATTTGATCACAGGCCAATTAGCCTCTTTGAGACTCAGATTTCCCAGTAGCGAAATGGGCAACATAACAGCCACCTTGCAGATGATTAGCAGAGCAATATGCATATGTAGGGGTCCTAGCAGGCAGGAGGTAGCAAATAAACAATGACTGCTATTACAATGTTTTCTGAACAAACGTTTCTTTTTTATCTTTTTCTTTTTAATTTACACATCATGGTATATATTTACAGGGCACAGTGTGATATTTTGATACACGCATATGACACGTAATGATCAAATCAGGGTTATTCGCATAGCAAACATATTTCATTTTGTTGTGCTGGGAACATTCAAAATCTGCTCTTCTATCTATCTGAATATATATAACAAATTATTAATTTATACAATATAATATTCTACTGTATGTTTTTAAATATACAATATAAATTATTAATTTATTGTATCCTCCCATCCTCCCAATTATTAATTATAGTCACCCTGCAGTGCTATCAAACATGAGCACTTATTTGTCTTATCTAGCTGTAATTTTGTACTTGTTAACCAACCTCTGGCGATCCCCATCCCCTCCCCCAACCTCTAGTAACCACAGTTCTACTCTCTATTTCAATGAGATTAACTTTTTCAGCTTTCCACATATGAGTGAGAACATGTGGTATTTGTCTTGCTGGGCCTGGCTTATTTCTCTCAACACAATGTCCTCCAAGCTCATCTATGCTGCCTGAATGACAGGATTCCTGAACAACGATTTCTTGAGAAAGCGAACATACCTTCTTTCTTTTAAATTGCTTTGAAAATAGAAAGTGCAGTGAAGGACCAGTAATGAGCCTTATGTAAATAAAAGATGTAGGAGAGTGTGGATGTCACACTTTCAAATGCCACTGTTACTACATCTGTCCTGTATCCAGAACAAAACCAGAAATCAGAGTCTAACCAAGCAGTATGATTAAACTGCTTAAAATTGTCCCAGGCCAGGTGTGGTGGCTCATGCCTGTAATCTCAGCACTTTGGGAGGCCTAGGCAGGTGGGTCACCTGTGGTCAGGAGTTTGAGACCAGCCTGACCGACATGGTGAAACCTCGTCTCTACTAAAAATACAAAAAAATTAGCTGGGCGTGGTGGCACATTCCTGTAATTCCAGCTACTTGGGAGGCTGAGGCAGGGGAATCGCTTCAATCAGGGAGGCGGAGGTTGCAGTGAGCCAAGATCGTGCCATTGCACTCCAGCGTGGGTGACAAGAGTGAAATTCCATCTCAGAAAAAAAAAAAAAAAAAAAAAAGCCTCCAAATTCTAGTAGGATCCATGGAAGATGAAAAGCATCATATTAATATCCACAATTTACTGAGTGTATATATTCTAGCCCTTAATCTTCATACTAACCCTGTGGGATGTATTATTGGTGTAACTGCTAATACCACATACATTGTTACCATCACCCCTTTGGAGATTAGAGAACTGAGGCATAGAGGGGGAAAGCAATTATCCAAGATGATCAT
Organism: Piliocolobus tephrosceles; assembly: GCF_002776525.5. Taxonomy (NCBI): domain Eukaryota; kingdom Metazoa; phylum Chordata; class Mammalia; order Primates; family Cercopithecidae; genus Piliocolobus; species Piliocolobus tephrosceles. Next base: position 103,763,577 of record NC_045443.1, on the reverse strand, counting down.
ACGTGGCAGAACAGGGATTTGAACCCAGTCACTCTACCTCTAGATCTCAAGCTCTTAATCAAGGAGCCTGGGCTCTTGTTGGAGAAAAATCCTTTATCGATGTGAAAACATTCACACATAGTGCCTGATAGCATTGTGCTGAAGTGTGGTTCCAATTATAAATGTGGTAGGAATTCAGTCTGGAGAGGAACTCCCAGTGCCTGGGCATGACTGTGTGCTACGCATTGTACTGGGTGTTTTTCATCCTTCCCATTTAAGGAGATGGAGCATGGCATATATGGAAGGAGAAGAGGGGGAGCTTCGGAACTGGACAGGTAGGGTTTAAATCCTAGTGCTGCCATTTACAAACTGCGTAACCTCTGGGAAATGACTTAACCATTCTGATACGGTTTCTTCAATTGAAAATAGGGATTGTAAACAGCTACTTTACAGAGGAGGGTTCACTGTCATAAAACAGTACCAGCCTATGGTAGAGCAGATGCTGTTGATTCAATAGATACTGATGAAGTCCCACATATCTGGGAGTAACACTATTAGCCAGAATAAGCCAGGTTATGCTGCTTTAACAAATCCCACTGGCTTAACATAAATAAAGTTTAATATTTGCTGACGCTACTTTTCCAAAGCAGATTGGCTGGGATTTTCTGCCATCTTTACACAGCGACTCAGCTGGCTTGGGGAGGCTCCAACTTTGTACCACCATGATTGTCAAGACAGGAAAAAGAAGACATGGGGATTTGGTCACTGGCTCCTAAAGGTTCCACGTGAAAGCAACACAATCACTTCTGCTCTCATTCCATTGGCCTAAGCAAGTCCTATGGTCACATCTAACTTCAAGAGGATGGGGTAGTGGATTTCTACCACATCCCAGGGGAGGGGAAGAAGTAGAAAACATTTTAAAATACTACTTTAGACACATGTGTTTATCTCTACAATAGATCTGCTAATCCGTATCTTCAGAGGAAACCCAAGCTCTGAGAGGTTAAGTCATTTGACCAAGGTCACACAGCCAATCCTCTGCGAAAATAGGACTTAACACATGCCACTCACCCTGACTGTTGGATCTATAGGGACAACGTCCACAAACTTTGTATAGAAGCAGAACAGTTTCAGGAGGGGGCAGGGAGGCCCTGCAGAATAGGAATTGAATAGGCATGATGCACCTTTGTGTTTGTGTTCTGTGATTGATCCTGGGAAAGGGAAGAAGGGGCAGGAGAGTTTGTGTCAAACATCAGTAGAAGAAAAGTTTGGACAGGTAAGAATATCACGCGTCAGAGTACAGCAGAGACACGTGTAGAGGGTGAGGGCAGTGTTTCAGGCCATTACTCTGGCAGCAGTGAGGAGGCTCCCGGGGAGGGCGGGCTGTTGCAGGAGTCGGGGTACGGTGACGAGGGGTAGACAGGAATGAAGGTGGCGGGAATTCAGAGGTAGGGCTGAACCTGAGAGCTGCAGAGGAGGCTCCAGTGAGGTCCACTGGTGGAAAAGAACCGCCATGCGATTTGCAGAACACCAGACATTCTTCAGCCTTCACTCTTCCCACCCCAGTCTGGTATACTGCACCATTTGTTAAAAAAAAAAAAAAAAAAAAATTCCCCAAGACCTCTTTTTCTCTAGCTTTCTTCCTTATTTTTTATGGTCTCTTCTTAAAAGGGGGACAGTCACACCGCGGTGGAAGGCCCTTCCTGCCTGACCCTTACCGTGCGGGGTACCGTTCCTGTCACCATCGCCAGGATTTGGCTGGCCCTTACAGTGAAAGGAAATCTTCCAAGGCCTAAGGAGGCAAGAGGCCTTCAAGTTGCCTCCTGCTCAGCAAAGGGGTTGCTCAGCAGGCCGGGGTTCCTGGTCCACCCCAGGTCCCTGGTTTGCCCACCTCCGATGGTGGCCTCCGTTGGCAGGGTGGGCGCCTCTGGGGAGCCAGCTCCGTCCCGGCGCCTTTAGAACCCCATCTCTTCCACGTCCCCGGCCTTCCTCCCCTTCCAGGCTGCTGTCCCCGCCGGGGTCCAGATGGTGTCGGAGGGCCGGCGGTTCGACGGCGGGCCCGGGGTTCAGCCTCCCGGCCTCCCTCGTCCCCGACTCTCCTTTCTTCGGAGAGGACGCAGGGGCCGGGGCCAAAGCGCCGCTCTTGGGATTCTCCTGGACTCGGAGGTGCCCCAGGCGGGCGCAGCTCTGCCCCGCGGGGTGCCAGCCTCGGCGGGCAAGGTCCGTGAGTCACCGCCTGTAACCCAACACCAGGCCTCCCTGCCCCTCCCCCAGCTCCGGCCGCCAGGCCGCGGCGACACCTACAAGAAAATGAAGGGACGCCCGGGCCCGCGGCGCCCCCGGCCGGATGGCGAGCAGGTCCCGGCGGCCCCCGGCTCGCGGCGCTCTAGCTTCCCTGGCTCCGGGGCTCGGTCAGCCGCAACCGCCGCCCCGGCGCGAGCAGGAATCCAGGCCGAGCGGCCAGAGCCGGAGGCCGAGGCGGCGGAGGGCCCGCGATAGCTGCGACTGGCGAGCCCGAGAGCGCCCGGGGAGGGGGCGCCCGGCTTGGAATTTCCCGGTTCCCTCCGGCCCAGCGAGGACAAAGCCCCCCTGGCCGCCGCCGTGGCCTACGCCGCGCCGCACAAAGGGCGAGTCGCGACACGCTCCCATCCCCCTCCCAGCTCACGGCGGCCCCGGCCCTGGGTGGCTGCAGGGAGGTGGGGGAAGCCCTAGCTGCACCGCCCCTCGCTCCCCCTCCCCCGGGGCAGCGCGAGCGCCGTCCCCGCCCCCGCCCCGTCTGCGCGTCCTCTAGGGGAGGGGTTGGGGGGCGCGGCGCCCCACATAACACTCCCCCTCCTGCGCTCCGAGCCACCCTCTCCCCTCCTTCCTGCAAACACCACCGCCTCCCCTGCCACCGCCGCCACCTCGCCCGAAGCTCCACAGTTCGCCGCGGCCGGGGGGCGGTGCGCGGACCGTGCGCGCCGCGGGCGCCAGATGTGCAGTCCCCGCTGCCGCCAGTGACCGAGCCGCAGCCCGAGCGGGATCGGGCCGCCTCCCTGATGCTGCGGGGGCGACCTTGAGCTTTCCGCGGCTTCCCTTAGTGGGGACCACGACACCCCAGCGCTGTGCCCGGTGTTGCCCTCTGCAGCCCGGCTCGCCCCGCGCTTGGACATGGAAGGGGCCGCCGCGCCCGTGGCGGGGGACCGCCCCGACTTGGGGCTGGGGGCGCCGGGCTCTCCTCGAGAGGCGGTGGCGGGGGCGACTGCAGCCCCCGCGGCGGCGGCCGCCCCGGAGCCCAGGAAGCCTCATGGGGTGAAGCGGCATCACCACAAGCACAACTTGAAGCACCGCTACGAGCTGCAGGAGACCCTGGGCAAAGGCACCTACGGCAAAGTCAAGAGGGCCACCGAGAGGTTTTCGGGCCGAGTGGTGAGTGGGTCAATCCTGGAAGGTGCGGGGGAAGCTGGCTGGACGCGCCTGGGGACCGGTGGCGTGCGAGGCGGGGATCTGTGCGCCCTAGGGCTCTCTTGACAGAGAGGGGGCTCATTGGGAAGCCCCGAGACAGACTCCTCACTCTTTCCCCAGCACCCCGTGACTCAGGCGTGTCTCTGTCCTGAAACACTTGTTACATCCTGTCTGCACATATTTTATTTTATTTTTTGGTTTGTTTTAAAAAATTTAATCCCAGCAGCAAAGGAATGTTTTAGATTTGCAAACACTTTGCAGTGTTGGGACGGCGGGGGTCTCCCTCGCAGGCACACATTCAGACCATGCTCCGAAATGCCTTATTTCCACAACTCTCCAAATAACCACATTCCCAGCTAGGAGCTAGCCCCTCAAGTCCCGTGTTTTGTAGGTGTCCCTACCCCCTTGCACCCATTTGCCCGCAGCCCCTTGTCTGCATCCTCCCACTCAGACTCTGCATTGCCCTGACGATGCTGTGGCTGCAAGGGAGGGCGACTTCTGCCTGTTTTTGAGACAAGGTTAGGGAGCAAAAATAAAGACTACTGCAAGTCTGAGGATTCTAACAGTTTGTATCGTGGCTTTGGGAGGAGTGAAATGTCCAGGGCATGGGTAGCTACACAGATAGCTGTGCTTAGTTGCAGCAGGCTCAATTGCGTTTCAGCTCCTGGTTGCAGGGCTACCGAACTGCTGAAGGGGTCTGGCCCCGCTGCTCTTGTGACAGCCGACACCCTGCCAGGGTCCTGGCACCATTTGCACAGCTCCAAGAAGTGCTTTGAGGGCCTTGGGGTCTGTCTGCCTTGTCCCAGCCTTGGTTTGTTGTTATTTTCACTTCTGCAGAACAGGCCCTTGAAATCCACACTGCTTGTGGCTAGAGAGTTGGGTTCAAAGTGACTGACTGTTGCAGAAAGATTTTGTGTGGTGTGTGGCAGAAAATTAACATGGTTCTTTGATTTGAAACAGATCAGATGTATTTTAATCGATTTAGGGCCAAAGTCAGAAACTAATTATGGGACTCCTTGTGTACACTTTTGGGGGTGTTTTGAGGGCTCAGGGTTGCTTATAAACAACAAATGACTGCAGGAAAAAAGGAAAATGAGCTGTCAAATAACAGCTTAATATTGACATGTTTCTTTTGCATTTGGGCAGAGACAGTTCTGTGAAAAAAATGGGGGTGCCAGTCAGGAAAGTTCAGTCCCCAAATTCTCAAATATCTAGATACCTGGATAATGCCCTCCCAACCCATTTCTCAGATTCGATGTTTGAGTCTATATAACTTCATCCCATAACGTTATTTTAAAAAAATCTGTTATCAATTAATTGGAAATTTGAGATGTACATTTCTTTTTAAAGCTGGCTCTGTAATAAATTCTACAGCAAGCAAGTAGTTGAGAATTCACTCTGGGCAGGTGCCATTTTTGTAGGATGAAATTGTTAAAGGGGAGGGTTGTAGGGGTGGCCTCTGATGAAGGCATTTTCAGGTTTGTGGAAGAAGAGGCTGGGACATGTGCACTTCATTCATGCTTTTCTTCTGAGGTGATATTCCCCAGGCTGGATGTTGAATAAGCAAAAACTAAGCTTAGCTCCCTGCTCATGTTGTCTTAATAGCTGCTGAAGAATCGCACTGGGAAGGTGGGAAGCAGAATAACGAAAAACAGACGCAGTTCAAGTTGCAGGTTGAGAATGTGAGACTATGAGGGGTTGTTGAAGTGGTAAGAGTGTGCCTGGGGTCTGTGAAGGGACCCCAAAGTCTAAATGCTGGGGCACTGCCTCAGACCCTTCTAAAGAACGAACCCTTGTCTTACGGCAGACGCCTTTCTGAGCGTCATTGGGACTTCCTGTCAGGTGTTCTTCGAACTGCCTGATCCACAGACTAGGTTAGAGTGAAAGGGATTTGCATCAGTAGGCAGGAGTCTGCCTTTCTCTTTTGGGGGATGTCTTTCTCTATATTTGCAGAAACTGAACATTCCGTCAGGATTTAGTCAAGAGGCCACGAGGGGGCGCCCTGAGAACGAGAGAGGCTTCTTGACCAGCCACAAGTCTGAAGTCCCGCTGTGTTATTGTTCAGCCCTAGTTCAGTTTCCCATTGTGCTGTTAATTTCAGCTAAATCTCTAGTTTTACCCCAAAATTATGTAAAGATTTTAAATCTGGCAGCAGACCCACGCCCAGAAACTGGCAGGCTCTAAAATGCTTCATTTATTCACGGGGCTGCTTTCTCCTTGATAGCTAAGCTTATAGAATGTTAGCCAGATCCCTGGGTGAAACCCTTGCATAAAACAGATGGGAAAACTGAGGTTTGGGGAAGGGAAGTCCTCCTTGGCCCCCCGTCCTCCCCTTGCTGAGCACACTGCTCACGGATGGTGTTAAAAACTTAAGTGAGAAACAGGAATTGTCAAGTGGAAAATTTCCTGTGACTGGCTGAGCAGAAAATAACACCAAACACACAAAAAAGTGGTCAACGAGTTGTTCTTGCCCATACAGTGCCTGGTGATTCAGAACCTGTTAAGAGCAGCAAGAAATTTTCATCTAAAATATGAACTTGGAGTTTTCTTCTGGTACCAGTGATGTGCTAAACATTCACAACTTGCTTTGAAGGTGCAGTTGAGGAGAACTGAAAGGGCGCTATCTTAATTTAGCCTTTTGATCTTTGGGTAGAATTTTGAAGTGATGCTTTATTTTCTTTTGCACCAATGCCTTTTACAGCGTCTCTCAAGAGGAGCAATGGTTCCAACATATTTTACTAATGTGAGTGGCCCAAGACAGGTGCCGGGTACGGGGCTCTATGAAATGCTGTGAAATCAACATCCCTGTTGAAATCAGGGGCTCTTCTCAGAGAGGAGAGAAGTTTCAAAAAAATGAGGATGTGGTGGTTTTTAATTGCATACCTGGAAGGACCTTCCGAATAAAACACAACACAACACAGCATCATTTTCTATGTGCCGCGAAAGGCAGTTCTGAAGAAAAGTGCAGAATGAGATGCTTGGAGTCAGCTGGTGCGACCCTGTGCACCGTGCAGGCACCCTCCTGCAGTCTTGCGGCCTCTGCTAAAGCATGTCCGTGAGACCAGGACTCAGAGTGGCTTGTTCCAGAGATGAACAAGCTCAAAAATGAGGCACTCTTGCAGAAAGGCTAAGAGCCCTGGCTTACATTCAAGTCCTTGATCTATCCCCTACTAGCTTTGTGTCTTTTGGCAAGCTATGCGACTTTTTGAAACCTCAGCTTCTTCATCGGTAAAACGAGCTACTAAGAGTACCAACTTCATGGACTTGTGAGAACTGAATACAGTGATCTATATAAAACCTCAAAAGGGGACATTAATCAATTTAGTTCCTCCTTTGAGCAGATTTTTTTTTCTCATCTCGTTTTAGGATTTCATTAGATTTTAAGACCACGAGAGAGACACAATGCATTGTATCATGCAGAGAGAGATAGAAGAAATAATCAACTTTTCAGAGTAATAAAATAAATACCAAATTAATTAGGGAGGTGTGTCCATAGGAAGGTGAGATAATTAGCCAGATTCAGATAGGATCTGAATGCATGTCTCAAGTCTTGAATTTGGGCCTTGTTTATTGCACAACTTTTGTTTTGATACAGTTTTGGGCAGGCCTGTCGGGTGAGCCTCTGTGTCATAATTCAGCGTGCATTTTCTTTGAGCTAAGCTCCCTGGACCTGCAGGCCACACAAAGCATTGCAAAAAAAAGAAAAGAAAAAAAAACCAAAACCACACAATTTTATGTCCTGTGATCACCTCTATGTCAAGGGTCGAGTTCAACTTCCTCCCTGTACCAGGTTGTCTCTAGTGAGCAGTAGGTGGTGTGGTGTGAGCTGGAGGCAGGGTCCCTGGCAGGGAGTCTGGGATGGGAGTGGCAGGACTGGTGGTCAGTGTGTGCCCCTCCCCCACAGTCCGCCCTGCTGCCCCTGGCCACTAGAGCATTAGCTTGGGTGATGGGGCATCCTCACCTAGCAAGCCAAGTGTTTTGACCAAAAATGGGTGTTTGAAGCACTGGCCCAAAGCTATTCATAGCCTCCTGCTGGAAAACTGCAAATCAGGGAGGTAAATTAGCAAGCTGGCCTGCCAAGCCAGTGTGTGTGTTGACGTCACATGCATGGTGGCAGAAGTGCCATGTTGCAGCTAAGGCCCAAATCCAGTTTTAGAATGTAAGGGACCATGGCAAACATGTGATTCAAACTTCTCATCTTCGAGGCGGGACCAATAAGGAGCGGAAGTGTTAAGTGACTTTGTCGAGGTTGCACAGCTGTTGAATGACTGAGCTTGATCTTAGAAACCTGACTCTTGGTTTGGTATTTTTCCACCTCTCATTTAATAAATCTTTACTGGAGAAAGATATGGGCCTCACTCTTAAAGAACTTATAATCTAGTAGCAAAGATGAAATGTACTTAAACATTGAACTAATTCTGTTCAGTTCAACGAAGATTTATTACCATCTGCCATATACTACTCACCATGTTAAACACTGAGACATAGAAATGAGTAAGACCCAGGGAGCTTCCAGCCAGGTGAAAGAGAAGGCGGAAGTATTACTAGGCATGAGTAACTCTTCCATAGAGGATTTGATTGTTTCAGGTGATTTTCAAGTTGGATGACAGCTCATTGAAGCTTAGCTCATCAAACTGAGTTTGATCCTGGACAGAATCATATTTCTGCTGCTACCATTATTTACTACCAGTTGATATTTTGAGAGCTTGTGGTACCTCACACTGCGCTAAGTGCTTTAGAGACATTTTCCCTCACTTAACCTTCACAGCAACCCTGTGAGGTGTAAAGTAGTGAGACCCACTTTACAGATGGGGAAAATGACACATAGGGAGGTGAGGTAACTTGCCAAGGGTCAGACAGCTGGATGGTGTCTGACCAGTTTCCAAACGAGTTTGTTTGGAAACCCATTGCTGCTAGAGGAATTGAGAACCTTCCTTAATGTTGCACAGCTGGTGACCTCTGGATTTGGGTGTGGTTCTTTGCTAATGATGCCAGAAGAGCAGCCATGGGGTGATCCCCCACCCTTCTGGAAGGGCATCTAGAGGAGGGGCCAGGGCATACTGTGGGACTAGAAAGTGTTCTCTGGCTAATGGGAGGACAAGTGCTATTGAAAATAACCCTTGATTTGGGTTTCAGATGATTGAAATGTGAGGCTTTCCAAGGCATTCATTCACTTGTGTTTGGGGGAAGGTGAATATTCCAGGTGACTCGGAATGCAAGGTTTGTGCTGGGACACAATGGGAGGGCAGGATTGGTAAGGTAGGGTGGGGGTAATGATAATAATTGATGCTAATGCAAATAATAGCAACTAATACTTCTTGAGTGCCTGTAACATGCTAGGTGCATGTTAACTGATTTAATCCTCATAACAATTCTGCTACCATCCCATTTTCCAGATGAAGAACCTGAAGTCCCAGAGAGGTTAACTAGCTTGCTCAAGGTCACAGGCAGCAGCAGAGCCAGGCCTGGACCCAGGCAATGTGAATGCAGAGACCTTGACCTTAACTCTCCCTCTAGAGGTGTCTGCGCTGGGTTCTGATCACAGTGGGCCTTGAGCCCATCAGTTTGGTGTGCTGGCTTGGAGCAGGGAGTTTTTGCAAGAGTTGATTTGGGAAGATAAGAATCAGAGCCAAGTTAGGGAGATGAGATTTGCCTGCTTCTGGTGAGCCGTCTGTTTTTTGGTCTGTTTGTTGGACCTCGAGGAGTTTGTTTTAATGAATCGGGTCAGGGAGCTCTTCACCTGGACACACACAGAGTTCTTTGTTTCCCAAGCAGCCTCAGACCCTGGAGTCCCTAGGGGGCTTTGAGGGGTAAGCTGGTTCACTTCCCTGCCTGCAGACAAAAATGCCCCCACACCATGCTAGTATGTGTTGATCTTGCTTCCTCCTGGGAAGCAGCAGGAGATAAGGGTTTGAGTCAAGGTATCTTGTGTGTCGCTGTGTCCCGTGTGTCTTGAATCCATCCTGCATAGCTACTTGTCAATGCCTCGCATGGTGCCAAGCACATAGTAGGTCCTCAACAGAGGCTTGTAGGATGGAACTGAAGTGAATACATTGAGCGAGAGAATATCTTGGGAGGCGTAGAAGTTGTACATTATCTTTTCAGACCTCAAGGAACTTCAGATTTGTAGGTAAGGAAAGTCAATGGTTGGAAATGAATGGCAGGTTACAGAGCAAAGTCTGAAAAGACAGGCAGACCCTTCTCTGCGCGAATTCCCCTTCTGTTACGTTTGCACATGCATTTGTTAGGGAGAGACGTATATCCAGGGTTTGTCAGGTTTCTGGCTGTGGCTTCCTGTCCTCAGTGGCTCCAGAGTCAGACAGCAGAAGTCTCATTTGTCTTTCCCACATGAAAGTCCTGGAGCATCTGTAAGTTATGATTTGTGAAGTATCTGCTTTAAAGCAGAATGCATTTATCATCGTACTGGCCCAGACGACATTGTAGAGTACAGGAATGAGAGGATCCCAGGCCTCAGAGTAGGAGGGGCCGGGCCAGATGACCCACCGTGAATGGAGTCTGGCTGAATTGATAAAATTCCCTGGAAACAGCCCAGGAGCAGCCAGATGTTGGCTTTACAGTGAAACTCTTCGGTAAACTTTTAACTGCATCTGAAAACCAGGGCTGGGCAGTTCCACTTCTCGGTTTACCCAGGAGAAATGCAAACATATGTCCACACAGAAACTTATACACAAATGTCCACAGAGCATTATTATTAATAAAAGCCCCAAAGTGGAAGGACCTGATGAATGGATAAATAAAATGTGGCACATCCATTTCATTTGTGGAATATTATTTATGATCTATTCCATAATTTTATTTATGGAATATTTTTGGACTGTTATTCAGCAGTAAAAAGAAATGAAGTACTTAATACATGTGACAGCGTGGATGAGCCTTGAAAACATTATGCTCAGTGAAAGAAGCCAGACACAAAAGGCCACAGATTCCATTTGTATGTAATGTCCACAAGAGACAGATCGGTAGAGACAGAGTGTAGATGAGTGGGCCTGGGGGTGGGGCTGGGAGTAAATGGGGAGTAGCTGCTAATGGGTATGGAGTTTTTGGGGGATGCTGAAAATGTTCTAAAATTGTGATGATGGTTGCACCACTCTGAATATACTAAAAAACCCTGAATTGTGCACTTTAAACAGGCAAATTGTATGATATGTGAATTACATCTCAATAAAGCTGGTAATAACTTAAAAAAGGAGGACACAGGGTGGAGAGTGGGAAAGGAGTGGAAGCCTGTGTCTCTCAGACCTCTGAGATTCCAACCTCTGGTTCCACAGAAATCTCACACTCATTTTGTGAAAGAAGCGAAGACAATATCCCGCCAACCATGGTCAACATAGAGAGCCCCAGGGCCAGGCTGCCTCTGTCCGTATGCCAGCCCACCCCTTGATAGCTGTGTGACCTTGGGCTAGTTACTAATTTTTAACCTCTGGGTTCTTTGCTATGGCTCACGATAGTTCTTCTTTTATGGATTGTTGAGAGGAAGCGCCGAGGTGACATAGCTAAGCCTTTTGCCTGGTTCCTGGCATGCAGTAGGTTCACAATAGATGCAGCCAGGGCCATTGCTACTCTACAAGGCCCTTGATGCTAATTTAAAAAAGGCCTTCTCTAGGTGGATACATATGAAAAGGCTTCTGTCCTGGCCAGAAGCAGCGCCTCTCTGACTAGTGGCTCTGTGAGAACGACGTGGGCTGGGACCCATTCACTGGTGCATTGGCTGGTGCCTTGTACGTGTATGATCTGCACATCCCTGCTTGGCAGCCGTGGTGGTAGCTTGCTTTCTTCTTCTCCTTAGCTACCACTTGTCAATACTCTGTGGCTGAAGCTTCCGCATAAAAAAGATATAACATCCCCACATTGGGGCTCAACACACCTGCTCTTCTTTTCAGTCTAGCAATAAACCAGATAGATGTATTTAATACGTGCTTAACAATGTGTCCAGCACCATAGGGACTTTCAGAGGAGGATATTTCAAGTCCTGCCACTGAGATACCTAGAATTTAGTTGGGGCTTTTAGATTCAGACATCTGGAATAATCTGAGAACAATGCAATAATCTGAGTATAGAAATGAGGTGTCGAGGCCGGGTGCGGTGGTTCACACCTGCAATCCCAGGACTTGGGGAGGCCGAGGCGGGTGGATCACCGGAGGTCAGGAGTTTGAGACGAGCGTGACCAACATGGTGAAACCCCCTCTCTACTAAAAGTATAAAAATTAGCCAGACATGGTGGCGCATGCCTGTAATCCCAGCTACTCAGGAGGCTGAGGCAGGAGAATCACTTGCACCCGTGAGGCAGAGGTTACAGTGAGTCAAGATTGTGCCACTGCACTCCAGTTTGGGTGACAGAGGCAGACTCCATCTCAAAAAAAAAAAGAAAAAAAAAGGAATGAGATGTGGAAGAAGAAATCCCAGCTATCAAATCAGACAGACTTGGGTTCAAATTCTGTCCTGCTACCCAGGAGCTAGATGATCTCAGGTAAGCTGCTCGTTTTCTCTGGCTTCTGTTTACTCATCTGGAAAATGCAGCTATGAAATATCCTACCAAGTTCGTAATATCCTACCAAGTGAGATTGCCATCAGAAATAGGATTTGGAAGCTTCCAGCACAGAGCCTGGTGCATAGTAGGTTCTTGAAAACTAGAGCTAATATTACTGTTTCGGGGAGAAGTGCTAGGGTGGAGTACCCAGTGACCTTCTTATCTTGGCTCATGGCTCTTCATGCTTAAAATCCTCCCATGGGTTGCATGGGAACCAAAGTCTGAATTTACCATGTCCTTCGAGGCTCCTGCTTGGGTCTTCAGACGACCACTTCCTTACTCCTTTGTTTCAGCCCTGTGTCTTGTGTCCTTCTGAGCACATGGAGAGTGTGTGTTGGACTATTTGTAGACTCCATTCTTCCTTGTCTATTAGAAAGGCAGCCAGGCTGCTGTCTGTCTCACTCGTCCCTGCAGCCCAGCCTGTAGCCCAGTGCTAGGCATCTAGTGGGTGCTCAGTAAGAATGGATGAATGATCCAATGAACAATTGCAGGAAGAAGCACCAGCAATCCTGAGAAGGGAGAGTTCTGTGAAGGCAGGAGTCATCAGGGAAGGCCCTGGGGCTCCATCCTCCTCCTTCTCTGGATCATGCCTCCCCTTGCATTGTGTGCACAGCATTGCCGGGTGCTTCTCAGTGACAGCTCTGCACCGCAGCTGGAGAGGCGGCTCAAGCCCATCCCAAACCCATTTCCCACCCTTGGAGGCTGCTCCAGGTTGGGCAGTTTTTCAGAGCTCAGCAGCCTCCTCGGGCTACTCCCACACTGGCCCGGCTTCCTTCGGAGAGTCCAGCCCTCCATCTGAGAAGCCCGGGTAATCAGCTCTGCAGAGCCTGCAAGGTTTAGATGCAAAATGCATCTGCAAGGTTTTCAAAACATTTCTTTCTGGATTGTAAATCAGGTACTTTAAGAATGGTAAACCGGCTGGGGTGCGGAGTTAATGTATGTCTTGAAAAAGCACCATCATGATTTGCCTTTTAAATCTGAGAAAAGAATTCCGCTTACTTTCATTGGAGATATTGAGATTTCCAGGGGGAAGGCGTTAAGAGGAGGCTGTGGTAGGTGTTAGCTCCTTCCTTGGAAGGGCGGGGAATGGTGAATGGCTTAGGGCTCAACTTTCATCTATTTGGCTGAAGGGCAATTTCCCTGTTTAAAAAAGGTGGCCACTGCTTCTCTTAGTATCTCCAGTGGGACCCCATTCACTTCTGTCTGTGTCAGGCTCCCATTATTCATGTGGCTCAAGGGCCACAAAGATGCTTGATTGCAGCAGGTTCAAACGAAGCCTTGCTGGCTGCTTCCATTTCACTATGAACTAGGCTCAGCTCATGTGCAGTTCACCTCAACTGCCAAAGGTCACTCCTATCCCAGTCTTCTACAGGATCATGGAAGGGAAGTGGACCATCCAATCTACACATTGAAAAGGGAAGCAGGCGTGGTGGCTCATTCCTGTAATCCCAGCACTTTGAGAGGCCGAGGTGGGTGGATTACTTGAGGTCAGGAGTTTGAGACCAGCCTGACCAACATGGTGAAACCCCGTCTCTACTAAAAATACAAAATTAGCCAGGCACAGTGGCGCACACCTGTAATCCCAACTACTCAGTAGGCTGAGGCAGGAGAATCGCTTGAACCTGGGAGGCGGAGGTTGCAGTGAGCTGAGATCACACCACTGCACTCCAGCCTAGGCGACAGAATGAGTCTCTGCATAAAAAAATTAAAAAAAAAAATTAAAAAAAAAGAAGAAGAAGAAGAAAAGAGAGAATGCAGAGCTAGGCTTCCTGGATTTGAAAGAACACGAACCTCCTGTGTAACCTTGAGATAGTCAGCTGTGACTCAATTTCTTCATCTGTGAAATGGGAGTTGCAGGGTTAACAAATTTTATGTCGAGTTCTTAGAAAAGTGTGTTGCCAACAGTGAATGGTCTGTAAATCTAAGTTTTGGAAGGAGGACTCTTTGGAAAGGCAAGATGGGGTCTTGGCCATGTCTGTCCCTGCAGCAGCCTGGGCACGGGGCATTGCACACAGTAGGTGCCGCTTTGTCGAGCACACTTGCTTCACTTGTAAATTGAGGGGCTGAGGCAAAAATGTCCTTAAGGGTTCCTTCCAGCTCATAGGAAGAGAATCCTAGAATTCACTGAAAGCCTTCATTTCCCATTGCTTGTTTTTTGGCAGAAGCACTCCTTGCTGGGGAAAGCGGAAGTATCTTCAATTCTCATACCCACTTTGCAAGTGTATGGAGAGTCTCCCTATGTAGATTGTCAGCCTACGTTTAGGGAGGTCTGCTCACCTTCCCTGCTCTCTGGTTCTGTGGGATGTGAATGCATTCTGTTCAGCTCAAGGCAGCCAGGGCTTTCTTAAACATGTGTATGAGGTGGCTTCTGAACTAGACTCTACGTGAGACAGAAAATGTTCACCCATGCTGGGTGTGGTTGCTTCTGTCCGTAATCCCACACTTTGGGAGGCCAAGGCAGGGGGATCGCTTGAGGCCAGGAGCTCTAGACCAGCCTAGTCAACACAGTGAGACTCCTCTGTCTCTATGAAAAAATTAAAAAGTTAGCTGGGCATGGTGGCCTGCACCTGTAGTCCTGGCTACTTGGGGGGCTAAGATGGGAGGATTGCCCAGGAGTTGGAGGCCACAGTAATCTATGATCATACCACTGCACTCCAGCCTGAGCGAGAAGTTGTCTCAAGTAAAAGAAAAGAAAAGGAAAAAAAAAAAAAAAAGAAAGTGCTCATCCTCAAAGAACCTCTCAGTTTTGTCATCTGTAAAATGGGCTGGTAATAGAACTGAACTCCTAGGTCGTCACAAGGACTCATGGGCCATACACATGCTGAGAACAGTGCCTGACATGAAGCCAATTGTCAAGCAGTGTTATTTGTTGTTTTTTGTGATTCAGAGGAGGGTAAGCTCATGTTCTGCTGGGCTGCTCAGAAGAATCTTTGCTCATTCCTTAAATGTTTAGACTTTAAAGGGGCTTTGCTTTTGGTCCCAGTGAGGCCAGAGGCTCGTGGCTGCCTCTGCTCTCAGGATCTCTCTGGGGACACCACTTAGTCTTCCCAAGGCTCTAGCAGTGATTGGGCACATTGAGCACGCAGGAGAGCTTGGCTTCTTGATCCTGGGTGACAGGTAGGCTGGATGCAAGATTCCAGGGATGAGGAAAAGACTTAAGAGAGCCCTGCCCCCAGGGGAAGGGATGTTTTTGCAGTCTCACTTAAAGGGAAGACTTGACTCATATGTTTACTACTCTTTCATCCTTGATGATGAACAAATAAAGCTAACCTTTACTGAGCACTTTATTTGCCAGGCCCTGTGCTGAGTGCATTGCCTGTGTCATCTCGCCGAACTCTCAGAACCATTCTATGAGATAGATGCTGTCACCTGACTTTGCCTAGAGGTAATTGAGGCCCAGGGCCCCACTGTTTGTAATTTGGGGATGGTGGCAGGAAGGCAACCCATGTCTGTCTGAGCTTGACATTATGAGCCTAGACTGCTTCCCAAGAAAGAGTAGAAATAACTGTCATTTTTTCTTGTGGCAGGTGTTCCCTTCTGCCTCTCTCAGGTAGCTGGTTTAAAAATAGAATAGCACTGTGCTAGGCACAGGGGGAGGCAACAGAGAGTAAGATATTGCCCCAATGAGTTCACCCACCTCTTGCTTCTAGAGTGTACATCTAACCCTGACATTTGAAGATCCTCAGTCTTTGTGGTCCACATTTATCCCTCCTTGCTGGTCCTTTTAAGGAGACTGATTTCTTGTGGTATTTGTTTTCTTCTTTAATCTCTCAGAATTTTATTACTTTCTATCAAACACATCCGTTAGGCAGCCTGGGCTTTCTCAGTATCAATTAAGACAGATACCAGCAAACCTCAGAAGCTCTCAGTGGTCCTTGAGGCAAGATAATTACCTTGTGTGATTCTTAGTAGATTTGAAAGTGAACGCTTTCTTTTATTAGCAGAAGCCATGCAGGGAGGAGGCTAATGATCTGTTTCTCTGGTGAGCTCAAAGCCCAGCTATGAACATGTTTGCCTGGAAAGACAGGGCAGTGATGTGCTTGCTGCCCTGAGGAGAACCTCATTTTGCATCTTCCTCGTGGTTTGTGGGTATCTGTTTTTCAGGCAGGACCAAATGGAATACTGAGGGAGGAAACGAATGAGTGTGTGGGCGTGAAGCGGGTAGTAGAGATCCTGGAGAGGAGAAAAGTGAAGTGGAAATCTCCACTTATTTGGTTGTGCAGGAAGGTCCAGGGCAGGAAGGGAGCATCCTTCCCCTGACAACCCTAATAGCAGGAATCATTGAGGGATCAGTGTGCACCAGGCACTATTCTAACTATTTCCTGCTTTTTCACCTTCAAACCTGTATTATTATCACATTCATTTTGTAGATGAGGAAGCAGAGGCTTAGAGGAAGTCCAACCACTTGCCCAAAGTCACAGAGCTGGGATCACAGGATGTAGGGCTGGACCGTCTGACTTCAGCGTTCGCGATTACAACCACTGTTGGAGCAGGACTTAAAGCACAGAGAAGTTGCCTCCGTGCTTGAGAAAATAGCACTATGAGGAACTTAATTTCATGATCCCAGTCGCTCTATGTCTTACTCATTTATTTCCTCCCAGCGCCTAGTTCAGTGCCTGGCACGCAGTCAGAATGCAATAAATATTTGTCGAATGGCTATGGAGTGTTATAAGTGTGGGTATGCTGGGCGACTTGACTGCTGGTGCCATCGCTGCCACAATTTAAGCTGTGTGACCTTGGGCAAGACATGCCCCTCCATGGCTTCAGCTAACTTATCTGTAAGATGAACGCTGTGGGCCAGATTTTATTATCCATTCAACAGATATTTATTTATTTATTTATTTGTTTATTTATTTATTTATTTATTTATTTATTTATTTATTTATTGAGATAGAGTCTGGCTGTGTTGCCCAGGAGGGAGTGCAGTGGTGTGATCTTGGCTCATTGCAACCTCTACCTCCTGGGTTCAAGCGATTCTCCTGCCTCAGCCTCCTGAGTAGCTGGGACTACAGGCGTGCACCACCACACCTAGCTGACGTTTGCATTTTTTAGTAGAGACAGGGCACAGGCTGGTCTCAAACTCCTAACCTCAGGTGATCCACCTGCCTCAGCCTCCTAATGTGCTGGGGTTATGGTCACGAACCACCACACCCGGCCATTTAACAGATATTTATTGATTACGTTCTCTGTGTGAGATACCACTCTAGATGGTAGGGAGACAGCCATGGTGAGACAGACGACGTTTCTGCTCCCTTCCTTGCAGCTTACATTCAAGCCCCTTCTAGAAACTGCATTTTATGAATCTTCATGCCTTGTGCCAAAATTGTTTCAAAGTGGCAGTTGCTGGATTCTCTTCTGTTTATCTTCCTCTACTAAAAGGCAAGCTCCACCAGGCCAGGGTCTTCATCAGTTTTGCCTACTGATGTACCCCAAGTGCCTAGAACAGTGCTTGGCAAGTAAATATTGCTGATACACATGCATGAATGATTGCAGTATCTCCTCTGCTAATGAGATCTCAGGATATAAAAATTCTAGGGCTGAAGCCTAAGAAAAAAATTAAGGAGCAAGAGTCCAATTTTCCAGGAAAAAAAAATCCCATTTTCCAGGAAAAACACTGCCTTTATAAAGGCAAGAACAGTTAAGATTGGGATGGTTTGTTATTATTCCTGCTAGTTGAGGGATTGGCGAGTCAGGCAGGATTCCTTACTTTTTCATCTGGTGATGCTTTTTGCAAACCGCAGAGAAAACAAAACAAAAACAAAAACTCTTCCTTTCCCCCAACCCCTCTGCTTCAAGCAGAAAAAGCACTTGCTTCTTAAAACAGCTCATGAAGGAAATATTATAATGAATATTTTGTATTTCTCTGGTGGCGGCACAGTCTGAATTCCATTCAGCCCCACAGTGAGTTCTAATTTTATGAAATGTTTGGATTAGCCACCAATTTTCCGGTGGAATTTAGGAGGCTTGTAATCGTGCTTACGCTTGAAGCGAAGAAATCTCATAAAATCCTTGCAGTGTCTCGGGCCCAGTGGGACGTTGTAGCCAAGGACAAAATGACCATCAGCAGAATGACGGGGAGGAAAGAGATCTCTTTGGCAGCTGTGGCCTGGCTTTGCAGATGATGGGGTGATCCTGAGCTGCAGTCTCTGGGGCTTGGCTGGGCTGCATACCATTTTCAACTGCTCATGGGCTGTAAAAATTCCAGCCCAAGCACAATGCCTCGTACCTGACCTTGTTCTTTCAATTCCCAGAGCCAGAGAACATTAGGGCATCTGGTAATTGGGTGAGAGGCATTTGATATAGCACTTGGTGCTCTGTCTTCCCCTCCTTATAGCTCATATTGCCTTGTGTTGTAATTTCCAGCTCACATATCTGCCTCTTTGCCTCTTGACCTACACTGTCTGATAGGGGCACATATGGCTATTAAAGTTAAAATTAATTATAATTAAATTAAATAAAACATTCAGTTCCTCAGTGGCACCAGCCACATTTTAAGTGCCCAGTAGCCCCATGTGGCTAGTGGCCATTATGGGATGTTGCAGAATAGATCATTTCCATTATCATAGAAAGTTCTGCTGGGCAGGACTAGTGCTGCTCTAGACACTGGGTTGAATGAGGACGTGGCACACACTTGGCCCCTTACCTTGCTTTATTAGCTCCATAGCATGCATTATGGTCTATAAAGTGTTATATTTCTGAGCAACCTCGTTCATCACATTTGTTTTATCTCCAGTGTCTAGAACAGTTTCTGGTATGCACTAAGCACCCAGTAATGATTTTTAGAATGAATGAAATTGCCTGAATCAGCATTGCTTTGCATGAGCCTAACACATAATGGGCCTGCAAACAAATGAAACACATACTTCTAGAGTTGAAACCATGGAGTGGATTCATCTGATATTTGTCGAGCATGGGCTACAGGCCGGGTGCTATGCGAGGCTCTGGGTATATAGTGATGAGCAAACAGGCATAGATCCTTTAGGTGAGGAGCTTATTCAATCCAGTGGCTCTTAAATTTTCAGGGATATGGGAATCTCCTAGGTGCACCTGTTAAAATATACCATCCTTGTCACTGACCTCAGAGAGTCTGATTCTGATTCAACAGGGTTGGGGTGGGACTTAGGGACACCTGAGTATCTTCTGCATTTTAACGAAGCAACTCAAGTGAATGTGATGGGGGAAGTCCATGTGTTATTTTGAGAACACAGCTCTGGACAATGGGAAGCTAGTTGCTGTATTCATTTGGGGGATACACCACATCATTTTCTGTAGTCTATACCTTCTCTTGTGATAAATGGAGGGCTCCTATTTGGACCTGAAACTTGAGGTCTCTTTCTTGTTATCCAATCATGGAGTAATAATAATAGCAAACAATTACATAGCAGCAATTACGTGCCAGGTAGTATTCTAAGCAGTCAGTCACTGACCTGAATTCATCCCCATGGTAACCCTAAGAGGTGAGCACCATTATCTTCCCCATTTTTCAGGTGGATAAACAGGCACAGAAACTTAAGTCACTTGCCCATGTTTATGCTCCTTGTAAGATCTGAAAATCCTGAACTGCTGTGATACTGCTGCTCGTGGCCCCTGGACTTGGGGCAGCTGCCTCCTGAATGCCCAGTGTGCTTCTGCTAGTTGCTTGGAATCAAAGTTCTGGCATACTTATGAAATGCCTGTCTAGGGGATTACCACATGTGGATGTTATGAGCACTGTTGGTCTACAAATGTCCACCTCTGCCCCCAAGGAGCTTAACTATTCAGTGGACATTCCCTTGGGCCTACTGTGCACCAGCCCTGTGTTGTACACCCAGGCATAAGACTTCACCTGGTCTGATGGAGGAGGCAGAAGCACAGGCAAAGAGTTTCTGAGAAAGTGTCACACACAAGATAGATTTTCTTCTAGACGGGAAAGCAAAGCAAATCTTTAAGATTGGGTTTTCTTCACTTTTGCTGCTTGTGACTCAGGTTTTACATAGTTTTGCTGTTTCACCCAGTGGGGTGTGTGTGTGTGTATGTGTGTGTGTGTGTATGTGTGTGTATGTGTGTGTAGGGATCCACCAACCCATTCTGTCAGCAGTTTCGTTCATACCTGCTTTTCAGGAAGGATGTACCTCCCTCCCCACCCCCACTTTTCTTCCCCAAGACGGGGTCTCGCTCTGTACCCCACGCTGGAATGCAGTGGAAAATCTTGGCTCACCGTAACCTCTGCCTCCCAGGTTCAAATGATTCCAGTGCCTCAGCCACTCAAGTAGCTGGGATTACAGGCACCTACCACCATGCCTGGCTAATTTTTGTATTTTTAGTAGAGATGGGGTTTTGCCATGTTGGCCAGGCTGGTCTTGAATGCCTGACCTCAAGTGATCTGCTGGTCTGGGCTTCCCAAAGTGCTGAGATTACAGGTGTGGGCTACCACGCCCAGCCTCCCACCCTTTTTGAACCACTTAGAAAAGGCAAGAGACCCCTTAGAACTGAGAGCTGCTTAGAACTCCTATCCCACATGGGGATACCTTGAAAAGAGAAGCGTGAAATGAGGAGGGGTTAACGTTTAGAAACCACCTTGTGTGTGCCTTCTGCGAGGTACACTAGCTGAGGCAGTTTACGTATGTTATCTTGTACGGTCTTCACAGCAACACTGTGATGGGGAGTGATGATCGTCCTCACTTTAGGGTTAAAAGAAACCGATGCTCAGACAGAGTGGCTGATCTGTTCAAGAAAACAAGAGAGCATTGGAGTTAAAAACTCGGGTCTACCTGACGCCGCTGTGGGTTCTTTCCACTATGCGGCTCCTAGTTCTCAGGCCCGGCTGAGCATGAGAATCACCTGGGATCTTTTCAAAACACTGACGTCTGGACTTTTCCCCAGGCTAACCAAAGGAGGCTGTCTGGGGAAGGAACCCGGGTATCAGTATTTTTAAACAGACCCGTAGGTCACTGTAATGCACTGCTAGGGCTGAGAGCCACTGGCTAGAGCGTGCTGACAGCAGAGGTTCAAGGGTCTGCTCTCCTGAAGGTGTCCCCATCCATGCCTGGTCAAGCTGGAACCTTGCTCACAGGAAGGTGAGCCCCCTCCTCCATCCTCGCCCCTGTGGGACTGGTGTGTCCGAAGCCATTGCACTAGGCCTGGGCCGAGACCTCTTGCTATCTTGCATCATAGGCTGCCTGTAAATTGGCAGCTGGCTTGTTTTCTTTTAGGCCCCAGTTGTAGTGACCTTTGACTGTCTGTTTATTTCAGGGAAATAATTCCATCCGCGAAATCAATTCCCTGGGGGCTATAGAAGTACATTTGGAGAGACTTCTGTTAGTGGGGTGACCTGAAATGGCTTCTCAGAAGAGACGACAGCTGCTCATTTTCTCCCAGCCCCCTTCTCACTTTGCCCCCGACATTATTCTCTGAGTCTCAGATTTTGAAGTTCTCATTGGGATGTTTGTATTTGCACATACCTCTGCATAAGGTCTATTTGTTATTATTATACTAATAAAGATGATAAGAACAGCCAGTGTTTTGGGAGCATATGCTGGATGTTGGGCACAATATTGGGCATTTTCTGTATGCCATCTCATAACACCTTGCCTTTTCTTGGCAATGATGAGGGCAAACCTAAGTCGGAAATTGGATTTCTTATCCTTAGCAGAGGGCCAGTTGCAGTGGTGCTGTAAGTTTCTGGTCGTGTTGGAGGCCATGGTCTGTAGAGACTGCCATACTGGAAACGGTAGACTTGGCTGAGATGAGGGTGGGTAGTTGGCTCATTGTGTGGACTGGTGTGGGAAGAGCAGAGAGTAGCCCAACAGCCCCTAGTGTTCAGCCTGCCACGAGCCTCAGTCAAGGGAATGGAGAACGCTAGTTAATTGGATGCTTTGGTTACGTGGAAATACTAATAAGTTATAGTAGAGTGCTCTAAATATATATTTTTTTCCAGACAATTGAAGCTCACCCATTTAGGAGCCAATCCTCTTAAACATTGCGGGCATTTCTTTAGGAAATCTTTCTCATCGGGATGCACACTTTCTTAGCTTCTTAAAACAAAGCTCCTTGAAGGTAATTAAAACCTTTTCTTGATGAGTTTGAGAAAATTCTCCTCGATGGTCCTCTGTACTGTGTTTTGGAGTTCTCATGTCTACTATTTATAGTTTGTGTCTGTCATCTCCCTCATTAACTTTCATTCCTCTTTGTGACCTTTTTAAAAAATAAAATTCTTCTTTTCCCTTAGCGAAAATAGTGCATGCTCAATACTGAAAACTCACCAGATACAGAAAAGTTAAAGATTAAGGGGAAAGTGAGTTGTCACGTCTTGCTTCTGTCAGTGAGGCTGTGCCTCTCAGCTTTCTAATACCATTTTTTCCAGCTTCCCTACAGATTTTCTGTGACTAAGCTTTCCTCATAATTGTATTAGTGGGAAAGCTATGGGTGACCATCTGCAGGGGCTCTGTGCATGGAATCCATGGCATTTCTTTGAGTGGCGTTTCTAAGGGCTTATTTCCCTTCCCCAAAGTCTTCAGGGCTGAATAGCGCTCCAGGTATGAAGTTGTGTTTTCTAGGTAACAGGATGAGCTGCCTTGGGGTAAATAGGGCTGGTTGGGGTCACTCAGTTAGGATGTGGCTGAACTGGGTCTCTTGACTCAAGGTCAAGTGCATTTCCTATTTTGCTACCTCTTACTTGTGTTTTACACTACAGGTTAAGGGATAGTGGTTTTGGCATAAAGAAGCTATTGCTATATTTGGATAATTAAAACCAGGAAAAACCTACCTTTATCTCAATCATCTATGTTGCTCAGGTGACAGATTTTTAGACTTCTTTTTTGAGGGAGTAAGTAGAATTTAGTCCCCTCGTTAGCATGTGAGACCCAGTCTCTGTTGGAACATCGGTCTTAGATTAATACTGAGATGAACTCAGAAACACACTTGAAAGCAAACTTGCATTATTATCCTTACATAGCTTACATTTTATGACCTGCTTAAAGATGCAAGGAGCATAAATCTTGGGAAGGACGGTCTTATTTACTTGTTCGTCTTTTCCACAGATGGGATGCTCACATTAGAGCCGGGCTGGCTTCAGATGTCTGCTCCAGGATATTTTAGCTGAACTGTATGAGTCCATTAAACAAATGTAAAAGTTTTTGGGAAAGAAGAGCAGTGTCTCAAACCAAATGTTTTACATGGAGAACATCTGGGGAATATTGGTATTTGTGTGTACAGTACATCAGAAAGCAGCTTGGCGGGGTTCCGCAGGGATGTTTCTGGCCTGTGGTTGCTGGATTTGACAGTTTTGTTGTAAGGGAATGGTTCTTATAAAGTATTGCCATCAAAGCAACGCGTGATGCAGGAAGGAGTGTCCTTGCTTAGCCGCACATTCAAATTGTTCTGATTAGCTCTCCGACCAGACCTTCCATGACATTTGAGCAATCTGCTATCTGAGCTAGTTTCCCCCCCCCAAGGCTTTACACTCCAGGGAAAGGAAGCATCACAATGCCAGGGCTAAGAGTATTTTCTTCCTTAGCACGCATTTCCATAGATTTGACAAATGTGGAAACAGGTGTGGTCCAGTGGAAGCAGCATTGGCCATCGGATCTAAGTACCTGGGTTGAAACTTGGGTGGGGCCTTCATGATCTGTGGAAACTTGGGGAGTTCTTTTCGGTTTCTGTTTTCCTCTCATGCAAAATTTCTAGCCTGCCTTACGGGGTGGTGGTGGGGGAAATAAAATAAAGTGGGATGACATCGTATCTACAGGTGGGAGGTCATTCATGCAACATGGCATTGCCTCCATGGTTCTGTGGTCTTAGCCACAAGTACAGAGGCAACTTGGACCAGAGTGGAATCTGGGTGAATTGGTCGACTTCAGCAACTTGTAGATATTGGGCCAGGTTGGTGGTAGTGGGTGGATGTGTAAGAAAGGAATAATTATACAAATTAAGACTTATGATAGTCATCGTTTTTGTTAAAATTAAGCTCAACAAATATTTATTGGAATTCTACTACTATAGAGCCAGATCCTTTCCTAGATATTGAGGACACAGAGGGGAACATGGCAGTTCCTGGCTTGCAGTCTCTGCTTTCTATGTCTGGGGCATTGACAATGAATGACCTTCCCTTTTGTTAGACTATATACTGACTGTCATTATGTAGCATGGACAGTGACAGGTAAATATTTTGTAGGTGTGAACATTCTTTGGCAGAGAATGCGGCTGCACTTCCTGCACCTTTGTGCAAAGTAGGTCAGTGTTATCCTTAATGAAACCCTGCCCCGAAACGGGACAAAGCTCCACAATAATTTAATATTGCATTTTGTAGTGTTTGAGGAAGTTATTATAAAAATGACATCTACGTGGGTCCTGAAGACTGCATTTCAACTAGCACCGGTCAAGTGAAATAGGCCCACTTTATGGAGGAGATGACTGAGTGTAAGGCACGCAGCATGAGAAAGAGGCAGCAGCGACAATGCCTTGGCTCTTTCTGGAAACAGGAAAATGAATAGCTGAGCAAAGTGAGACTCGGTTTTCTGGTTTGAATTGATTCTTATTTAGGAGCGTGAGAAAGACACAGGGATAGAAATGAGGGAGCCATGCATGGAATGACTTCTCAGGAGGCCCTATCTCTGTGTATACACATCAAGTGCCGGTGGGCTCCCAAAAGAGCACTTTGCTGGGATGGTTATTGAAACCTTAGAAAGAGCATCTCCAGGGCCAGCTCTAGAGTCGTATGCCTGCCTGTTGGCATGGGAGAGGGCGAAGTATCTTGGTCTCTTTCGAAAGGCATCTGGGAGGTAGGGATAGTCCTCACAGTGAAGTCAGGGTGTTCCTACCAAAAGGAGGGTGAATAGGGGCTGGGTGGGGAGGACCCCCTGTGGCTACTGGCCTCTCCCATTGGATGGTAGGCAACTTGAAGGGTAGGTCTAGGTCATGTTCTCTAGGACTGGATCAATGCCTTATCCAGAACAGAGTTTCCAAAATTGCTTGCTGTGGGGTTGACTCATTCCCACATCGTTTTAGGGACATGCCTCCCAGCCCCTCCCATACAATTCTGCCTTTTGCCCACCTGGTCCCACAGAAAGCAGCAGGAACACTGATTGATAGGTGTGCTTTTGAAGAAGGAAGTGGTTTAAATATTAGCTAACAAAAGGACTTCTGGTGGAGACAAGGCAGTGTGGCCTTGATGGGGCCTTCATGTCCAGAGGTTCTGATTCAGCTCGTATTTATGTAACACCAGAGGGGCTGGGGATGATAGTAATGTGCCAGGCACTGTGCTGATTACTTTGTCAGTGTGCTTCAGAGGTTAAGAGTATGGTCTTCTGGCGTATGGAGACCCAGATCTCCTATTTATTTATGTGCCTTAGGGCATGTTACTTAACTTCCCTCAGACTCAGGTTATATTCATTGAGAAGGCAGAAATAATAATGTTTTTGTGAGAATTTAATGAGTGAGAGGTTGAGAGGCTTAACAGAAAGGTACTGAGGGCCCGGCACATAGTGAGGGCTTGATAACTGGTAATTATTATGATTGCTAGCTGTGATTGTGAATCACCCCCAACCCCTCTGGAGTGGTCACTGTTATTATGTCCATTTGGAAGATGAGGACGTTCAGGCTCAGTGATTTTGGGACAAGAAGGGATTCCACATCTGAAAGGTGAGCAAGTAAAAGAAAGCTCAGGGGCAGGTGGCTGGGGTTTAGGTTGACCGGATGATCAGATGTCCCACTATGGTTTTCTGTTTGTCAAGGGTCCTTCTTAATACTTGGGCTCCAGCTTTTTTGTATATACTATATATTAGGTGCATGCTCGGTACGGGAGATGCCATGGTGCATAAAACACAAATGGTTTTCGTGTGAATGAAGCTTATGAGCAATGGTGAGCGAGGTTATAAAAGGGGACCCATATCTACAAAGGGGTCATTGCAGGGGATGGGCCATGTCTGCAGCAGATGGATGCAGAGGAGTTGGTCAACTGAAAATGTTAATGGCAAGGACAGGGTGTGGAGGATTCTGGCAGAGAAAATGGCAGGTGCATGTCTGGGGGCATGAGCACACTTCCCAACCCAGGACACAACTTGGGTCTCTGAGATGACCACAGACCCCTGCCCCAGCCTCCTGGAGGGTAGGAACTGAGAGTTGAGTACTGGGCGAAGCTCATCCCCATGATGGGACAGCAGGAAATGCTCGTCTGGGGTCGAGCACACTCCTCTGAGCTCAGCCTGCGGTTTCTTGGGGCTGTGCATTTGCAATGAGCAAGAGCATCCCAGCAGGCAGGCTTGTGGAGCACTAATGAGGGAGATGACAGGCCTCCCGACGGATCTTGCAATGGGCTGGGGAGCAGGGACCAGCCTGTTAACTCTAGGAATAATGGACAATGAGAGCTTCTCTTGGAAGCAAAAGATGCTTGTGAGGAGATAATGAGAGAGGCCTCAGGGGCTCCTGAGTGCTCTCCAGAGGCTTTGGGGGACAGACTGCAGCCTGTACCGTTGCTCCCACCCTATCCAATAGGTCTTGTACATCCTGATCGCTATAAATCACTTTTCTATACAGAAGAGATTCTGTCTGGATAAAAATAACTTCTGCAGAATCTTCTCTTTCACTTTTTTATAAAACCATTCATGATTAAAATATGAAATAAGATAGAAAATCATGCCTCGTTTTTGCTTGTTATATTTTACCATATTAAGAAATGAAGAAACGTTTTTTTGGTTCTGCTCACCTGAATCAGCTAAACTCAACTGACTAATTTCCTTTCCCTTTGGAAAACTAATTTTGCTTCTTAGGTCTCTGTGTTCCTAGCTCATTGTCCCCAAGGTTAGTGATTCAGTAGTGGCCTGAAGTTATTTAAAAGCAATGTTTGCAATGAATTGAGAAATAATGGGATGAAAACTTCCCAAGTATGCGTATTCATGGGTGATATTAAATCAGTCTTCAGAAATTGGAGGAAGGTTTGGATAGAATTGAACTGGAAACAGCGTCTCTGGAATAGCTATGTGAAGACAGACAATAGTTGGAGGTGAAATGCACCACGCTGCAACACAAGTCATGATTTGTCAGCACCCTGAAGAGTATCTGCCACTCCCATCTGGGTTTATTAATGATGCAACAGTTCTGGGGACTTGGCTGTGACTGGGGCCAGCCTCCCATGTAAATGTTGAATTTTTCTGTGGCAGTTTCAGCCCTGCTGCTCACTGTGGCTTAGTATTTGGTTAGGAAGGACCCCTTGCTCAGAGTGTTTATCCCTCCTGGAGTGGGAATCAGGACTCTCTTGTTGCAATTCCAGTGCTACCGATAACTTCATGAACTTGGGGTCTCTATGTACTTTAACCTCCCTGGGACTCAGTTTCCTCATCTGTAACATGAGGAGATTGGCGTAGAACGTTCTAAGTCCTTACAGCTCTAATATCCACTGATGATAACAGTGCTCATTTTGGCTTCTGCCATAGGTACTATTTGCCTTCTCTGCCATCCATCATATACACAATCTGCCATGTTGCTACAGCAACCTTGTGAGGTTGGTACCATCATCATCCTCATTTGCAGGTGAGGAAACTGAGCCGGTCACTCATCCGAGTCCCTCTGCTTATAGGAGTCGCCTTGGCTGAGTTGCTGTGACTGACGACGAGCCCAAGGTGCAGATGCTGGATTTCTTAGCAGTACTGGCCTGGGTTCTTCTGGGTTTGGAGGTTGATAAATAAAAGTTGCAGAACCTTAAGCTTATCCAAGCCTTGTTATAAACAGTGTCAGAGTGATCAGATGCTACCGGTTGAGGCTGTCCAAGTTGTAAGCAACCTCAGCCCTCTGGCCCAGCCCTTTCCCTCCCTCCGCAGGGCAATTGTAACCTGGAAGAAAAACAATTGCACTTTAGAATTCTGATTTGGTGTTGCATTTGGCTTCAGAGACATGAAAGTCCAAAAATAAACAGCTGCTTGGCAACTCCAGTCTCAGCTAAACAGCCTGGCATTTTCAGTCTTTCTTTGAATCTGATATTGCCTGTGTTAGCATCTCTTGTGTTACCAGAGGCTTTCTCATGCTCTGGGTTGTGTGTAGACTGTGAAGTAACCCATCTACACCCAGTTTCCCTGGCCTCACTTCATCCACAGGCCCGCCTTGGGCTGGGACTAGGGAGATACCCGTTGGAAGCAAACTTTCCATTTACCAGGGGTGAATTAATTCAAGTCACCAAGCCCCCTCAAGGAAGCCTGTGTTTAATTCCCCTCTGTATAAATGGAAGTTTCATTAATTTTCATCAGTCATCTAGTGTGTGATATAACTGCTTCCTGTTTAAGCTACAGAATAATAGATGTCGTCAGGGCCACATTTACCCTGCTTTAAGGTGACTGCCCTCAAACCTCAGAGTGCAGCAGAATCACCTGGGAGGTTGTAAAGAATGCTGATACCAGGTCTGCCCCCTACCCTGGACACCGCCATCTTCATTCACTAGTTCTGGGGTGGGCCCAGGAATCTGCATTTTAGCAATGTTTCCCCTTTCCCCCTAACCAGGGGATCGGAGGCAGGTGATCTGCTCACCACCCTTGGACAGATAGTGCTCTGGAGTCTCTGACTGTCCTTTTCAGGCTGGTTGGTGGCTCACTTTTGGCATGCCCACTGAGCACGAACTTTCCGGTGGCCTTTTTGCTATTTCTTTGGTTCTTGCCTGGTCAGCCATGGTTTGTATCTTATGTTTACAAACCTTGACAGGGAGTGTAAATCTGCCTACGATTTCTTAGTCATTAATTCCACTTCCCTTGTGGCACCACCACTTGCAATAATGACATTCTTAGCTCAGTCTTTGAAGGGGAGAGGTGTGGGGGTGAGTCTTAGAGACCAAGGAATGACTGTCCCTGTAGATAAAATTGTCCCAGCCCTCTGAGGCCCTCCTGAGCTGGCCCAGGCCCAGTCAAGCACCAGTCTGCTTTGTTGTTTATGTTCTGAAAATCGAATGCATTTTTCATGGCAGGAGAGAAATCGATATCATCACAGGAATCCTCATCTCTTTAATGGAGAATTTTGAGAAATAGAGGTTTGAGAACCAAGTTACAGAGGATTAAATTTTCAGAACCTCTGATAAGATTAAAGGGCTGATGGGGGCTAGTGAGGGGATGCCACTCTTTGAAGGAAAAGCTCCTAGCTACACGTGCTGCGCTCCCTGACTTCAGTGCCTCGCCTCAGAGCCTGCTGATACAACTCTTGGCTTCCAATCCATTTCCTTCTGAAATACATTCATGTAGGACATGAACCAACAGGCCAAAGAGGAAGGGAAGAAGAGGCCCATGGGCCCCAGGCAGAGCTGGCTTGCTTCCCATGGGGCTCGTTGCATCATGGCAACTTGCTGGGGTGTTGTTCTGAGTTGGCCAGGCCCCTCCATAAAGAGCCGGGGGTCATTTAATTAGGGGCTTTGTTTGCAAGATGGGTGACATCACCGTGGGGACTGTCGTTGGGCAGAGCCTTTCTGAGTGAAAGCCACTTGGTGATCCTGGGAGCTTTGGACCGGTGTGGCCTCGGTGGGGCCGTGCCCTGCCCCACACTCTGTCTATCTCCCAGGCAGGAGCAGGAGCCCTTTACCCTAGCTTCCAGCTGGGCTTGGCTGCCCGCTCCTGCTGCAGGTGGCCTTTGGGCTCCTAGGTAAGAAGAGATCCCCTGTGCTGCCTCTGACTTCGTGCCCTGCAGCTCCTGTGGAACGTGCCTGGGTATGAGATCACACCTTGTGAATGGCAGGGAAGTTGCCAGCTCGTGTTGCTGGGATTAGGATGCAAACTTGTTCTCACTAAGCGATGTTAATGCCATATTTATGACTGTGTTTCTTCCCTGCTGCTCAGCCCTCCAGTCCCTCCTTTTGGGACCACACATATGAATGACCCTGTAAAACTTCACCTGCTTGGAGGGGGGTCCATCTCACTAGGCTTTAGGGACCCTTTCCGATCCTACAGGAGATTCTGCTCCCTGTGATGTTTTCTATTCATCCCGACTTTATTCATAGCCTTAAAAGTCAGCAGCCTCTGGGCTCAAATTCTAGCTCCACTTTTTTTTTTTTTTAAACAAATATGTAACTTTGGGAAATATTTATCTTTCCTGGCTTCAATGTTCTCATCTGCAAAATGGGATTGTAGGTAGGCTTAAATGAGAAGGTCCACTGGCACGTGGTTAACACCTAAGAAATAGCAGTTATTGTTATTATGAAGAATATTGCCATTGATTAAAAAATGTTGAGACATCAGGGTCAAAGACAAAGCACTAAGACCTGGCTTAGTGTGGTCCCTGGGGCTGGCATCACCTGGGACCTTGCTGGAAATGCAGAATCCCAGGCTGGATCCCCAGACCTATGGATTCAGAATCTGCACTTTTACAAGATGCACAGGTGACTCCTATTTGAGAGGCATTTCAAGAATACTCCTTGAAGGCCAGCTTATGTCAATGAATGAGCACGCAGGGAGATGGTTGCAAAAGGAGGAGGGCAGGGATTCTCTTGGTTAGAGCCTCGACAACAACCTGCCCAGACTCTCTGCCATGCCCCCACGGCTGGTCCTACACTACACATGCATCCTCTCGATAAGACACCAGGACACCCTGGGGCTGGCCAGATATTAATTTTAACCTGCTTTTGCCACTGTGCAAATGTGGGGAGGGGGAGGATATGTGTAGGGGTGGAGGGGAGCTGAGAGACCTATGATATGATTTGCTGTGGGCTCATTACCCCTTAAATGTGGTTTATAATCACTGCCATTCAGTGGATACTGTGTGCTGGGGCCTTTACTTACCTAGTTTCCACTCCTCACAACAACCCCAAGAAACAGGATTTTCTAACCCCATTTTACAAGTGAGGAAACTGTGACCTGGGAAGTTTGGGCTTGCCTGAGGTTACCCAGCCGATGACAGTCTGAGCATTTACTCTTCCACTCTGCATCCCCCAGCCCTTCCTAAGTCACCAAGCTCTGAACACCCACAACAGCGAATGTGGGAGAGGATGCCCAGCAGGCCGCAGAGCAGGTGGTTTTTGGTGATTATTCAGAAAAGGAAAAGCCTCCATCCCTCAAGAGGAGGCTGTGCCTGTTGCATGTAACAGAACTATCTGGGCTGAGTTTGCTTCTGAAACAGGCAGGCACTACAGGGCAGGATTCACAGGTTCTCCACCAAACCTGCTGCTGCAGAAGGTTTCAACATTAAACCTTATTTAAAAGCAGACCGTTTTATAAGGCACACGGTGCTGTCTAGACTTGGGAACATTTATGAACGTGGCTGTACTGTGAGTCGGACTCAAACACCTGAGTTCCCTCCTCCTTGCAGGCTCTTTGACTTGTGCAGGAACAAATGGGATTTTTGGGGGTGGAGGGTGTGTGATTTCAGACGTTTGGTAATCTCTTCCTACTGGGCCCCTTCCTTACCTCTGTTTCTTTGTGGATGTGAGAATTGAGGAAAACTGGAGAGGAGTTTTCCTCTGCAATGCCGGGCATGTCTGTGCACTTCTTTGGTAGCCCTGGCCATGAGGGTAATTATGTAATTACTGGTGTGAGTTTTGCTTATTGCCCGTACCCTCCCCACCCCACCTCCCACCTTGAGGGCTGGAGCAGTCGCGCTGGCTCCCTCCTGTGTAGCCTGGTACATGGTAGGTTTTCAAAAAGAACCAGTGGATGAACAGCCAAATTTCATATAGGCTGAAGTGTGAATATCTATCTTGAGGCTGACTTTTGATTCTAAGTAGGAACATATTTGTGCCCTGTTCAGCTGGATGGTCAAAGGAGACATTGTGGGAGCAGGTGGAGAAATGGTTCTGGGATTGCTTTTTGGGTTCAAGGTGTTCATCCTCCTGTCTGATTTGGACTCAGGAGCCCTGCTGATAATGGTGTGTGACCAGCTGATCTGATCTTCCTGATTTCAGGTGAGGTTGTAATGTAAAGACCCAGGATGGAGATGCTCTTGTCCTTTATGTACTTTGGAAACGTGTCCCTAAGACCTCCACTGACTGTCCCTTGAGGAGCCAGGAGAAATTCAAGTTTGCTCTGAAAAAGAAAGGAAGAAAGGAAGTTTGTACTTATAGAACACTCACTCTGGGTTAAAAAAGACTGACACTTATTGAGCAGTTACCCCCTGGCCCAGGCGTATTCTTGAGCACCTGACATGTAATCCTCACCAGGACCTCTGAGGCAGGTACTATTATTTCTCTACTAGATGCATGAGAAAACTGGTGCACAGAGAGGTTATGTAACTTGCTCAGGGTCACACAGCTAGAGAGTGGCTTTAGCCTGGACTTAAAGCCATGTTCCTAAGCATTATGCAATACTGTCTGTGCACTGGCTCAGTGTATCCTCCAACTTCCTCAAGCAGACACTCTTACAGGAGCTGCGTTTAGAGATTTTCTTTTTTTTTTTCTTAACAACCCTCAAACAATATGACAACCATTCTTAGCTCCCTGGGTCCTACAAGAACAGGCTGAATATGCAGCTAATAAAGCAGTTGGTGTGAGATGCTGCAGAGAAGATAAAATGGGAAGGGTATATAGAGAGGGAGGTGACCATAAGGGTGGCCTTATCAGCTAGAGGGGTCAGGGAGGGTCTCCCTAGGAGGGTGGTGTGAAGCTGAGGCTTGAATGAGAAAGGTGCGAAGATCCCCGGTGTGTAAAGCATTCAGCATGGTGTCTGCTCCATATATTAAGTGGCTAATGAATGCTGGCCGTTGTTATTAGTAGCAGTATTGTTTTTTTGTTTTGTCATTAACTGGCTGTCAGAACCTTGGATGGGTCCGCCACCACTCTGGGAGTAGAGCTGAATGTCTTCCCTCCAGCCTTGGCAGGTGCACACATGAAAGTGATTTCTAGCATTTGTCTCCTCCTGACTTCCTGTCACCCCTTTGAAATAGGGGAGCAGAATGCACCCTCCTACATTTTCAGTGGAAAATTCATTGTAGGAAAAGGGAAAATTTTTGTGGCGAGACAGCGACTATGCTTATTAACATTTATGGAACCCTTTCAGTTTCCTCAGTGCTGAGCAAGGCTTGATGAGAATGTGGGCACTTTCCTTTTCACACCCAGCTGAAAGCATCCCCTGGCGATTGCACCGTGGGACCCTCCGCCTCGCTGGACTGTTAGGGGGGAATCAGCAAGTGGGCTTATTTTCTTACCCTTTAGAATGTTGCTACCCTCCTCTGACCCTGCATGGTGAAGAATTTATGCTATTGTAACTTGACAATAGAGCCTCCTTGAGGCCAAGTTCAGCTTGCTGCATAATCAAAGGGGTGGTTTCTACCCTTGACCATCTTTAGCTTATGGAGGAATGTAGGAGTGGTTCCAGCAGCCACCCACACCCTCCACAGCCTGTGTGTGTTCGCTGTCTGCTTCCTCCCAGAACAAGGTCCCAGGATTACAGCCTTTCCTCAGATAAAATAAAGCCATCCAGTCATATCTTTACATTTGACGTAAGCAAAGGGAAGTTTTTCTTGCCATATAGTGAATGGGGCTGTCGTAAGGACTTGGGGTAGCTCTGAGTCTGGCTCTCTGCTGAAAAGGGGCCTTTAAGCTGGGAGGCTCATTCATCTCCATGCAGCCTCCTTCTATCCAGCCATGGGTCCACCCACGGTCGAAGGGAGGTGGAGCCTGCCCTGGGTTTACAGGAGGGCCTCCTGTGTTTTATATTTGTTTATCTATTTCTCTATTGCCTGTGTAGATAGATGTTAAAGAAATTCTGAATCTTCTTCCTATTATGCTTGTCTTGGCAGTATTATTTAACTGGGGTGGTTCCCACATTTTTTGCCCCAGTTCTGCTACCACTTCTCTGGTCTGAGCTTGCATCAGTTAATAACATCAACCCTCTCCTCCCTCTAGCTTCCCTCCTTTCCTCCTTTCCTTCATCTTTCGTTCCTTTTTTATCTACCTGCCTACCTGTCTACACTAAATGTTTTCTTGGGTCTACCCTATGCCAAGCATGGTGTTAAGGACTGGAGGTTAAAAAAAAAAACAGTGAATAAGATCCTTACCAGTGTAGAGTCAAGTAAAGACACAAATGCTGATTTAATCACAACTGGGGTAAGGAGACTGCAAAGGAGAAATCCAGGGAGCTGCTAGTCAGACATAACCTGTCTTTTGGGAGGTCAGCACATAGCGAAAACAGTCATAACAGCTACCCAGTTCTTGTTGAGTCATAGACGGACTGATGTATTTTAGAAATGTTTCCGTTTGTAGTGCTTGGTGGAGAGCTGGTGCAAGTCAGAAGTAGCACGTGCTCCCAAAAGTGAATATATCCCTGCTGAGGCTGGCTGGGGTTGACTGTATGATAGGCAAGGTGTAGCCGTGGGTTGCTGATAACAAGGACTTTCTTTGCTCCAGATAACTCTATGCCTTTATAATCCAGAAGGATGGTTTAGCTGCCTTTCCCCTAGGAAAGTTTACCTGACCTCCACTGGTGAGAGTTGAGGTCACAAGAGGACCAGCCTGGAAGGGAACTGGGCAGGCTTTCTGATCCGGCAGCATATCGATTGGTGGGCTTCTTTGTTACCCGTGGATACTCCTTCCTCAAGTAGTTTTTGGCCCCCTTAGAGCCAATCTGATTAAGTTACAAACCAGCTTGTTTATGAGCAAAGATGAATCCATTGGCAAACACGCTTTTCCTTATTAGGTTCCTGTTGTCATTCATTGCCTTTTTCTTGGTGTGTTTCTTTTGAGTAATTGCTCTGTGTGTTGGCCCTAGCAGGTCTCTGCAGTTTGGATTTGTAACTTTGGCACTGAGCTTTGGGAATTGACAGGGGTCGGGCAGGGAGATGAGCTGTCACTCGCTTTGTTTTACCCTGATTGTCTCCAGAAGAGCCCTCTAGTCATACCATGTGCTACTGAAGGTGCCTTGAGCAAGAGGAAGGATGTAGGAAGGAATTCGCTCCTGAGCCCTAGCGTAAACACAGCATAGCCTGGAGTCTTAAAAACCAAGGCTTGAGGCAGAGCTGGCCTCGAGGTTGGCCAGGCAGTAATGATTTTTTATAGCCACCGCTGTGGCAGCTGCACAGTGGAGCTGAGTGGTAACCAATTTCACCTAACCATGTTTCATCATCAATACCCTGTAAACTGAACTTGCCTTTTTTCTTTTTTCAAAGCATCAGGGTTCCTCGAGTAAATGACTCTGGCCATGTTAAGCAGCCTCTGCTTTATGAAAAAAACAAAAACAAAACAAAACAAGAAGAAAAACAAAAACCACCATCACAAATCCCAGGCTGTTAAAACCTGATGTTTTCTGTTGCCGGGAGAAGAGTCTTTTTGCTATATATGAAAGACATGACGGGGGCTTTTCCAAGCTTTGTTTTGGTTATTGTCGGTTCTGCCAACAAGTAACATCTGTATTTATTTTCCAAACTCCCCCAATGGCTGATTTGCATCTGTTTAGTTCTCTGAATAACATTTCATTTCCTGACTTTATAGGTTGCTATAAAATCCATTCGTAAGGACAAAATTAAGGATGAACAAGACATGGTTCACATCAGACGAGAGATTGAGATCATGTCATCTCTCAACCATCCTCATATCATCAGTATTTATGAAGGTCAGTGATTTTTTTTTTTCACCCCCGTATCAGTTACCATTTCTCATACCATGGGGCCTGCCAAGACTTTGAGATAATTGCCCTTCTGGGCAGAAGCCAAGTATTTTTCCTCATGATGCAAAAATAGTCCGGTGTTATCTCTTACTTGGTTACCTTGAACACAACCAGACACATGAATGCAGCTCATTTTGGTCATAAAATATCTCTGGCAGATGCCTTATTCTGTCTTCTTAATTCCTTGGCAGTTGCTAAGCAACCCACCTTATTGAAAGGCAGTCTGTGAGACAGCCCTGGTTTCTGAAAAATGACAGTTTGCTGGGTGACCAAATAACAGTGGATACGTTGTAAATGTCATTCTCCAAAGTCAGTTGCTTTGCCGGTGGTATGAAGTTATTCAAAGTTAGGTTCTTTGAGTTAGAAATTAACCCTGAGCAGGTCCAGTAAGCACCAAGAAAGAGGGTTGGTGCAGCAGATGCCTTATAAATGGATCCCAAATTGTGTTGGTGTTTGCCAAAGAGCAGAGTGGGGAAAAGCTTATACAAATGCTCAGGCTTCAGTTCAACTCTTTGGTCCTTCATAAGAAGAAATGGAGAGAATACACTGCCTACAGACTATCATTTATTTTTTAAGACCCTGTAAATAAATTATACAGCAGTATGTGTTTATTGTAGAAATGATTGAAATAGAAATGTTAAAATTAAAAAATAATTTCTGTTCTAACTCCCAATTTGATAAATAGCTTCCTTCCCATAGCTGTGTTTTTATCTATTTCTCTATATCTATTTGTGGGTTTTGTCCAGTTAGATCATGCTATTTAAACTATTTTTTAGCTTGATTATTTTTTCATTTGTTGTCTCATGCATCTTTTCTGTATCAATAAATATTCCCCTGTAAAGACCGTTGAAAAGGTTTTATAGCATTCTGTTTATGGACATACCATAATTTATTGAATCTAATTTCTTTTGCCAAACACTTAAGTTGTTCCAAATTTCTGGTTATTGTAAACAGGTCTTCACAACTCTCCTTGTGCATCATTTTGACATTCATTTCTGATTATTTTCTTATGAAAATTTCCCAATTTTGGTTTTACTGAGTCAGAGTGTTTCCCTAGAATATTTAAAAATATAGGACTGAGTCAGAAAAATGAACTTATTGCCAGGTGCGGTGGCTTATGCCTGTGATCCTGGCACTTTGGGAGGCTGAGGCAGGCAGATGAGTTGAGGTCAGGAATTTGAGACCAGCCTGGCCAACATGGTGAAACCTGTCTCTACTAAAAATGCAAAAAGTAGTTAGGTGTGGTAGCGTGTACCTGTAGTCCCAGCTACTCAGGAGGCTGAGGCACGGGAATCACTTGAGCTAGGGAGATGGAGGTGGCAGTGAGCTGAGACTGTGCCACTGCACTCCAGCCTGGGTAACAGAGTGAGACTCTGTTAAAAAAAAAAAAAAAGGAAAAATGAACTTATTTTTAATTTCTGGTCTGATTGTAAAAAGTTATCAGGTAGGGCTAAAAGGAAACCAACCAGTGGTGCTCCTAAAGTTTTTCTGATAGTTTTCATTTTTCATCTGGTTCCCTGATCTTTTGTTGCCATTCTTTTTTTCTGTTGCTTCTATTTTTGCCTCTTCTCTAGAAGTAAATGTTGGTAATATATTTCTTTTATCCTGGTCATTTGAAGGCTCATTTTTGGAGCCCTTGGTGATAGGATTTTTAAGGGAAATTTTTATCCATTCCATCTTTTATTTATGCCACAAACACCTCTTACAGTGCTTCTCAAGCTCCCTAGGCCAGTGGCATCATTGTCACTTGAGATTATTAGAAATGCAGATTCTCAGGCTTCACCCAGGACCTGTTGAATCTGAAACTCTCTGGGTGGGGCTCAGCAATCTGTGTTTTAACAAGTTTGAGAACCACTAGTCTACTGAGTGTCTACTTCTTGTCAAGCACTCTGTTCAATAATGTGATATGGACCATACACTCAAGAAACAACATGGATCCCACACTCAGGAAGCAATACAGATCAGACACGGTGGCTCACACCTGTAATCCCAGCACTTTGAGAGACCAAGGCAGGAGGATCACTTGAGGTCAGGAGATTGAGACCAGCCTGGCCAAAATGGTGAAACCCCATCTCTCCTAAAAATACAAAAATTTCCTGAGTGTGGTGGCATGCGCCTGTAATCCCAGCTATTTGGAAGGCTGAGACAGGAGAATAGCTTGAACCCGGGAGGCAGAGGTTGCAGTGAGCTGAGATTGTGCCATTGCATTCCAGCCTGGGTGACCAAGTGAGACTTTGTCAAAAAAAAAAAAAAAAAGCAATACAAGACAGTATGGAAAAAGTGCTATGTAGATGTAGTTTGTTCTCATGCTGCTATAAAGAACTGCCCAAGAGTGGGTAATTTATAAAGGAAAGAGATTTAATTGACTCAACAGTTCTGCAAGGCTGGGGAGGCCTCAGGAATCTTACAGTCATGGTGGAAGGGGAAGCAAACATGTCCTTCTTCACATGGACGGAGGAAGGATAAGTGCCAAGCAAAAGGGGGAAAAGCCCCTTATAGAATCATCAGATCTTGTGAGAACTCACTCACTATCACGAGAACAGCATGAGGGTAACTGCCCCCATGATTAAATTACCTCCCGCCGGGTCCCTCCTGCAACATGTAGGGATTATGGAAACAGTAATTCAAGATGAGATTTGGGTGGGGAGACAGCCAAACCATATCAGTAGACATGTAAGCAGTATATTTTGGTACCATATTCTGGAAGCTTAGGGGTTGGAAGTTTTCATGGAGATGTATGGCATT
Source organism: Piliocolobus tephrosceles (assembly GCF_002776525.5). Lineage (NCBI taxonomy): Eukaryota > Metazoa > Chordata > Mammalia > Primates > Cercopithecidae > Piliocolobus > Piliocolobus tephrosceles. The sequence goes on along the minus strand of NC_045443.1, from coordinate 103,725,330 downwards.
TGAGCTGGGCCTTGAAGGAACTTTTTGATGGGGGAAGAATTGGGGAAAATAGAATTCCAGGCTGATACGATAAAATCTGAATATACCTGGTGAATGAGGGGAATTTTTAGAAGTTAGAAGTGAGTAGAGACACAGACACAACGTGGAAATGAGTTTCGTTAACCTCCATAGGCCATAGTGAAGGATTGACCTGTAGGGTGTGGACCCATATGGTCCTGTGGCCTGTGAACACTATTGTGATTTGGGATTTCTTGACCCAGAGTAGGAAGGCAAAGAGAGTGCATTCCCAGCATGAAGGTTCCGGGTTCTTTATTTGAGAGGCAGTGTGTGGTCGCTGGCATCCCACATGGAGAAACCTGACTTCTTTACCAGCACCATGCCCTCTATGGCCTTGGGAATCAGACAGGACTAATGGAGAACAGGAAACCATCCCTCTGCCAAAGGGAAGATCAGAGACAAATCTTAATGGAAGAATACTTAGTTACCAACATGAAGTTGGCCTCAGTAGAGCCCGGGCTGGAGGCTTTAAGGAGAAGAGAAGCCCTCAAAGCTCTTGTCACTTTAAAGATGCATAGCAGTGCGAATGGAAGTTCTTTAGGTTAGTAGAAATAATTTCTATCAAGGCCTCAGGAGGGAGCCGGGGCTTCAGTTGGTGAAACCCTTAGGACAGGTTTTAGGGAGTTAGGGAAGACTTGAGGTCTCACATCAGGAGGTCTTCAGTTTCAGTCCCCAGTCCTCCACTGTGACCTAGGCACAACACTTGGGGTAAGATGGTAGGCTTCTCAGTGCCTCAGTAATCACATCTATAAAGTGGGGATGACCATTCTAGCTCTGTCATGGGGTTTTCAATAGGATTAAATGGCATGATACATGTATCCAGTAAGCTCAAAAAAAGATAATTATTATGAGGACACTGTAATCATCACAAATAGTTCATAACGTGGGGTCCATTGACAAGGGTATTTCATGGATGAGCTGCAGGGATCTGTGAATCCCTTGGAATAGTATGTAACTATGTTGTCCAACACAAAAGCCACTAGCCACAGGTGGATATTTAAATGGAAAATAATTAAAGCAAAATAATTTAAAATTCAGTTCCCCAGTCACACTAGCCATGTTTCATGTGCTCAGTAGCCACAGGAGGCTAGTGGCGACCGTATGGGACAGCATAGCTACAGAACATTTTCATCCTCATAGAAAGTTCTGCTGGACAGTGCTGCTATATGATGTTTTATGTGTTGTGTGCTTGAGTTACTTTTTTCTGAGAGAGGGTATGTAGCTTTCATCACACTCTCAAAGGCATTCCTGACCTCAAGTAGGTTAATGAGAACCCAGTGCCTCCAAGTGTTTTGTGACCTGCAGGGTATCATGCAAATAAAAGGTGTTGTTTTTATCCAGAAAACTCCTAGGGTCTTACATGTGTCCTTTTTCTTTCTTTTAATTTCTTAGAGCTCTCCAGTTTCTGTTCTGTTCCCTTTCCCTTCTCCCACGCAAGTTCTGTTTTTCCCACATCCACTAAATAACTGTGGAGGAGGGCAGCTCCCCTCCCTTCCCTGGGGGTTGGGAGCAGGAGATTGCCAAGGCTGTATTCCAGCTCCTACACCTCTCACTGGGAACCACAGTCCCAGGATCCCATGACTGTATCTGCTTTCTGGACCCAAAGATCCAGCTCTGAAAGTGAAGTTAGACATCCTGTCATCTGTAGAACTCTTCATAGTTTACAAACGTCTCCCACATCTGGTCTCATTTTATCCCCACAGCAAACCTGTGAAGTGGGCAGGCCAGGGATTCCCATTTTGCAGTTGTGGAAACTGAGGCTCTAGAAGGTTTAATGACTTGCTGGGTGTGTTAGTTTGTTAGGGCTGTTATAAGAAAATACCATAGACTGGTGACTTAAGCAACAGAAATATATTTTCTCACAATTCTGGAGGCTGGAAGTCTGAGATCAAAGTTAATTCTTTCTGAGGGTGGTGAGGGAAGGATCTGTTCCAGGCCTCCCTCCTTGACTTATAGATGGCCGACTTCTAACTATGTCTTCATACCTCTTCCCACCACGTGTGTCTGTGTGCAAATTTCCTCTTCTCATGAGAACACCAGTCATATTGGATTTGGGCCTGTGCTAAGGACCTCATTTTAACTTATCTCCGTAAAGACCCTGTCTCCAAATAGGGTCACATTCTGAAGTACTTGGTGTACTCAACGCCTGAGTTTTTGCGGGGATGCAGTTCAGCTCTTCATGCTGGGTGTCACGGCTACGTGGTGACCCTGACGTATGGGTCTCCTGGTCCCCTTTGTTTTCTTGCTCTGCCTTGCCTCATCCCTGTATTTCTGATCCTGTGTCTTCTTTTGCTGGCTCTGCAGGCCACCTCAGCCTGGCCTTTTCCATTCTGCCCCTGCCTGCCCCTGCTGCAACCTGGGGGTGTGGTAGGGGCAAGAAGGGTGGCAGCAGTGGTGGTGGGACCCGAGTCTGTGAGCCCATCTGCTGGTCTCCCTGCTACTCACAGAATGAGAGGGGAACCTTCTCTCTGGAAGCCGATTGGTTGACAGGCCAATCAAAAGCCTTAGCTCGGTGCGGAAATGCGTTAAGTTGCTTAGAAAGAAGTGGATGCTAAGGCACCGAAGTGGCTATTTGGATACCAGCCAAAGGAGTAGAAGCTGTAAAAGAACTTGCCAATGTCTTATTTAGCAAAGATCTTTATGATTAAAATAAAGAGCCAAATGTGCACACACATAGTGACAGCAGCAACAACAACATCTACAAAACAACAATAGCAACATGACAACGCAATGATGTGCCTAACCCTGTATGTTTAGAAAGTGTGGGTTTTAATGAAAGGGAGCCATCATCTTGAGCCGTACTCACTGGTGATATTGAAATACCAGTTCTAGGGAAAACGTGACTTATATATTAACAAAAATGCTAATAAAGTGCTTACTATGTGCCAGGCCCTGTTCTAGGCACTAGGAATACAGGGGCCAACAAAATAAGCTCCTGTCCTTCTTGGAGCTGCCATTCAAGGAGAGGAGATGGAGAGTCAGCAAAGTGAACAGACTAGGCGGTCCCTTTTGGACTGAGTCTTGAGCTGAAGGACTTCTGAGTAAATAGTTATTGAGTGAAGACCTGAATGAAGCAGAGACTAAGCCCTTCAGAGTCCTGGGAATTCCATACAAAGGGAACAGCATGTGCAAATGCTCAGAGGAGAGAAGGCACTGGTATGGGTAGAAGGGACAAAGGATCTGGGAGGTGTGCAGGGGTGAGGAGGAGGGTAACAGGAGAAGGTGGAGAAGGCTAGGTCTGGACCACACTGGCCAGAGGAAGGAGTGTGGGTTCTTTATAAGGAATGATGGGAAACTGCTAGAAAGGAGGAAGTAGCATTTTTTGATTTACATTTTAAAATAATACTAAGGCCGGGCGTGGTGGCTCACGCCTGTAATCCCAGCACTCTGGGAGGTCATGTTGGTAGAGATGGAGTTTCATCATGTTGCCCAGGCTGGTCTCAAACTCTTGAGCTCAAGTGAGGCCAGAGGATCCACCAAAAATGCCTCACTTGAGCTCAAGAGTTCGAGACCAGCCTGGGCAATATGGTGAAATCCCGTCTCTACCAAAAATACAAAAAATTAGCTGGATGTGGCGGCACATGCCTGTAGTCCCAGCTACTCAGGAGGTTAAGGTGGGAGAATCGCTTGAACCTGGGAGGCAGAGGTTTCAGTGAAGAGCCAAGTTTGTGCCACTGCACTTCAGCCTGGGTGACAGAGTGAGACCCCAGCTCACAAAAACAAATAAAAAAAAATAGTACTAATAATAGCAAGGAGTTATTGAGTGTTTACCTTAGGCTAGGAGGTGTGCATGTACTATCTCGTTTAACCCTTATATCTGGGAAATATGAAAGGTTAAGATCCCTAATTTTTGGTAAGGAAAATTCAGCTTTAGAGGCAAAGTCCATTTTCTAAGGTTACCAATTAATAAGTGGTGGATCCGAGAGTTGAACCCAGGCAGCGACACTCAGAACTTGGTGCTCCTGATACTAACCAGGTCATTTGGTGGTCTGCAGAGACCCCTAATTGAAGGGAAGTATTATTCTAGACCCTGTGATACGGAGAATTCCCAGTCTTCATAGAGGTTGCAGTCTTACATATCTGACAGCATTAAATCCTAGCTTTGTAGGCATTTTAGAAAATACTTCTGCCAGCATCCAAGGAAGAAGGTTGGGGTTCACATCTGTTAAACTCATAGGTCAAGTGTTTTCTAAACTGCAGAACACCATGAAAATTTGATTTTTATATAATCACAATACCCACAGGCCCGTAAAATCTGTGACTGCACTGAAGCAACTCTGCTGCTCACTAAATCTCAAAAATAATTCCTTTCAAATGTATCTTTCGTGAACCAAACCCTGGGGTTAACTCTCCTATTGACCCATGGGTGAAGGTGATTAACCCTCAAATTTGTCAACTCTGTGTAAATACAAACATAACTGGCTTCTAATGCTAAGTAAATAAAAGAGGATAGATGTACGCTTTTCAGTGTGTGATACTGAGGGGAGCCTAATCAAGAGAAAAGAAAGAAATCTCTGGCATCATCTCAGAGAGGGACCCCTGTTTCCAGTCAAAGGAATTCCATTCTCTCAGCAGGGAGGTAATTGACAATATGGAAAAAAACAGCTGAAAAGGAAGTACCCACTGGAGCTTTCAACTGGGTTGCCTAGGATGGAAGAGATAAAAACAGCTTTTGCCTGAGGTTCTGATTTCAGGACCGAAGTTCAAACATCAAAGGCATGCTGTCTCACCCCCACTTCCCCTTTGAAAGCCTAGGAGACCCGATCTGCAAAACCACTGAGAACAAACATCTTTAGCATCCCATCTGGTAACAGTCCGGTATATAAAATTGAAAAGGTGGGAGGAGGGGTGGGGGAGATTCCGCCTGTGACTTCCCTTTGACACCCTTGGTTTTGGTTTCTGAAAATCTCTCCTCTTGGCCATGCAAGATTGCATCTCTTTATGGGTTCTTTGCATTGTGATACGCTGGAACTGGGCAACCCTTTCATCACTTCTCCTATTTTAGGTAAGGGTGATCCTGGCTTTCTGGGACAAAGTTGGAAGCCTCTTTGGCGTTTGTTAACTGTGATCTCTCATCCGTTGGAAGTGTTTCTCCAACTTGAAAAGAAACCAAATAGACAGACGCGTCCTTTGATAAGCATTTGAATCTCATGCCCCCACCCTGTGAGCCTTAAGCATCCTGCCCACGAGAAGATAAGTTATAATAAGTCTGTATTCTCAAATATTCTCTAAATTCCCACCATGAAGACACTTTGGATGAGTGCACCATCAGTTAAAAGCTTCTCTCATCTTACTAGAGAAATTGCACTACAATATGCTTTTGCAAGCTACCTGTGCTCCCTGAGATTTGGATAGGTCTTTCTGGGAGGAGATATCACTCTTGGCGAAAATCACTGCTCTAAAAATCCAGAGAAGCAGAAGAGAAATCAAGAGACAGGGGCTGTGGGAAAGCCTGTATTCCTTATTGTACACGGCATTGCCCCCACCCCCCACTCTGACCCCCAGCTTGTGGCCAGGGGCAGTGGAGCTTGTGTAAGATGTTTCCGCAGAACCCAGCACAGGTCCTGGAATCAGAAAGTGTTGCTGCTCCATCCTGTGCCCCTGGAAAATCACCTCTTGAGAATGGCAGGAGCCTGGTAAACTGCTTAATAATGCGTTTGAGCAGCAGTTCTCAAAGGGCAGTCTCGGACTAGCTGGAGTCCGCCCCAGACCTGCTGAATTGGAAACGCTGAGGGTGGGTTCCAGCACCCAGAGTAATCATTAGCCCTCCAGGTGGCTCTGATGTACACCCAAATTTGACAACCCCACTGTGCTAGAAAAACCCCTCCATAGAAGGTTAGAAGCAAAACCTTCCAAATAATTGATTCTTGTTTCTTTAGAAACAAAACCAGGACTGTATTTCTAGCATCAGTTATTTGGAAATACTTACAAGCAGTTTATGTTTCTCTTCTCAGACACAACTGTGCTACTCCAGGGTTCTCAGCCAGGAAGATTTGCAAGCAGGTCCTGCTTTAGTTTCTTTTGAAGGCAGAGAGTGGCTGAATTGATCTAACAAGATCAATCGTCCTTAACATTACCCACTGTTCTCATTCATTCATTTGCTTATTTAGTCTTTGAATCATTCATGTGTTTTACAAAAATGTATTGAGCACTTTTGTTCCAGGTACTGTTCTATTAACACTTTTGTTTTGGGTACCATTCATTAAAGTAACGGTGAAAACCGCAATCACTTCTGCACCAACCTAATAGTAGGGCAAGAGTGTAAATTTGTCATCCACATAGGCTGAGATTCGAATGAGCCAATTGCACTGCCAGTTACTGCTGTGTGACCTTGGGCTAGTGACTAAGCTCTCTGAGGCTGTTTCCCTGTCTATAAAATGGGACCAGTAGCTAGCTACTTTATAGATAATGTAGGATTAAATGAGCTAGTGAATACAATTGCTAAGCACCATGCCAGGGCCATGCTCAAGAAATGGAATTGATTATTCCTGGTGTCATATCTAGGGATCAGTGAGATGTCCTTTCTGGTTGGAGTAGAAACTTCTGTCGGGAGGTTGGAGAAGAGAAGAGTGAGGCCAGCTTGCCTATCAGTGATTCTGAACGATGGAGGCACATTAAAATCTCATGAGGAGTTTGTAAAAAATGCTGATGCCTGGGTCTCACCCCCAAATATTCCGGTTTAATTGACCAGGCTGAGAAATACAGGCTTAATCCTGCAACAAAGAGAAAATGAGCCCTGCTCTGGAAACTTGTCTTGGTCTGACCATTTGTCATCAGTGAATTCCAGGGAGGAACGTGTGTCTGGCAGCAGTCACCAGTGAGCAGTGAGTGATACCTTCGGGCTTGGGTGTACTTAGTTAGCTGTTGGGTTGCTGCCCTCATCAGAGACTCAGAGCCCCATGAAACGGTTTGTTGAACTTGGCAAAGTAGTGTATTATGCTTGTGTTTACTCTTTTGAACCCACGGCAAATCATTGAGCGTTTTCACACACTCCCTCTGCTGCCAGATTTACAAGTTCCACATGAAGTCCCTGCAGACTGGATCCAAACTGAGGACTGGCCCCTGTTCGTAACACAGCACCGGAGAGTTCTCTTCACGTGTAATCATGTGAACGAGCGCTTCAGCTGTGAGCCTGTCCAGCCACGTTTCTAATGAGTTTCCTATTAAGTTAGCTATTTGACCTTCAAGTTATTATTTTCATTGTTTTCTTTTGATTACACCCAAGTCATTTTTCTAGAGGCTGGAGATCAGAAACAAAACAGCTACAAACTAACGCTACTCCCAGGCTGTCCTGCCTCGCCCTCCTGGGTTTCCTGGAATTCAGTATTTTCCAGTGCCTTAAATAATGCCACTTATACTTGACACTAATGTTTAAAGAAAAAAAAACTCTATTGCCCCTTACTATGGAGTCTTTCAAAATGAACTGGGATGGCTTTCTTAATTTGCACAGACAGTCACCAGCATGCATTTGGGAAGGCTCATAGCACAGAAGAGGGGCCTCCACAATGGCCATGTACAACAGCGGGGATTTGGATATTGAAAGGGGGGTCAAATTAGATGAACTGTAACTTTTAACCTGCAGAGTCTGGGATTTTTTTTGATTTGGGGAATTTGTGCTCCCCGCCATGACTTCTGACAGCAGGTGCCTCTGGTAGGTATGGCTCAGAGATTGACACCCATGCTTGGAGTAGCCCTAGGGACCAAAGAATGGAAGAGAGCTAGGTTTGCCTTCACCTCAGCTTTTACTGGGGGCCACTCGAATCCTCCGATGTCTTGAAGTGTTCATTCACTATTTCTGCCATTCCTCCACCTCCAGCCCATCACACACATACCTCGAGGGCATGAATGCAGCCTTGGGTGTGGACTGTGCTGGTGCATACCCGTAATTCTGGATTTGATGTCTTCCTTAGTACCCCTTTGCTGCTGAATCGGAACAGCTAACACTTCTGCTTACACTTGCTGCTGTGTAGTGTGATAATACTTACTATGAGGCGTAAGGTAGAGGCTTCGTTTTAGCAGAGGAAGAGCCTGCAGTACAGGAAGGCTAAGTAACTTGCCAAGGTCACCCAACTGGGAAGTGGCTGGAGCCAGAGGTGTGATGACCACAGGCCTGGCCTTTCCACCTTGGTGAGGTTGTGAGGGTGAGATGAACCCCTGTATCAAAGCCCTCTGCCGGGGTTTCCAGGGGTGGAAGACTAAGGCTGTCTTCACAAAGGTATTTCTACCCCCATCACTGCCAGAACTGGGGAGCATGCTTTTTCAGAAGTTCACGGCATCAAGTACAAGAACCCTTGCTTCTTTCTGGGGGTAGTTGTGAGAGGTTCTGATCAATTGCCGGGGCTTTCTCACATTCAGGATTGTGTGAGTGAGTTGTGTTTTTTTTGAGAGAGAGAGAGTGGTGTGTGTGTGTTGTGTATGACACAGAGGCTGAGACAGAGCAATAGAGGGAATGATCAGGGAGGCTCTGGAGTGCGTGTGTGATATTGAGTGTGTATCATGAGCCTGTGGTGATGGCTGATAGAGCCCATTTCCACCTTAGGGTTTTTCTTGGTTTCTAGAAATGCTCCCCAGGGATGGTTGTGGAAGGAGGGTGGAGTCCAGTGGCTTGTCCAGCATGGTGGTGTCAAGTGCCCTCTCCCACACAACTTCTCTCTCTATCCTGGCCACGTCCCCTGCCTTCCTAGGATTGGATATTGGGCCCCATTGGCACTATTAATCCTAGCAGGCACGGATGGGTCTTGGCAAGGCTTCTGCATCCCCTCTTCTGCAGGTGGCTTCTACACTTTCTTACCATTTCTTCTGCCTTCCGTGGAGTCCACTTCTGGCCATGGGTGGCCTTGTTGGCTGTGGTTCTCTTCGGGCATGCCAGCCAACATCTAGACAGAGTTTTGGTTCAAGAAAAGACAGTGAGTGAACAAAAAAGCCTTTTGTTATGCAAACCAGGAACTGCACTGAATCAACTCAGACCAATTTATTGACAGGGAGATGCCAGTTTAAATTTCTCATCCTCACTGCTCTGGGCTTTCAGATTCAAGAGATCAGAGGACCATTTAGTGAAGCCGTGAGCCCACAAGGTGTTTGAAATTGACTTCTAGGGAGGAAAGTTTTGAAGAATGAATCTTGTATTGACTAAATGACTCAGTTGGTTTGCAGACAGTCCTTTCAAGGAAAAGATCACTTCATTTTTGAAGTGAAAAATAAGCTACTTTCTGTAAGGATCGTCCTGATATTTAATAAAAGAGCACCCATGAGGACTGGAAAGGTACTTCGGTCCGAGATTTTTGGGAAAATGACAAAAACGCTGCTGCCTAGGGAGGTAGTGCCGTGGAAGAAATGGCAGCACCCTGGATGCCACCTAGGAGACGGAGCTGATAGAAGGCAAAGGTGTGAAGAGAATTCTCATGGGGCCACTCCTAGGCCCTAGGCCTTTTTTATTAAAATCAACAGATGGGCTGGGTGCAGAGACTCACACCTGTAATCCCAGCATTTTGGGAGGCCGAGGTCGGCCGATGGCTTGAGTTCAGGAGTTTGAGAGCAGCCTGGGCAACATGGCAAAACCGTGTCTCCAACAACAACAACAAAAACAAACAAACAAACAAAAACCCCATAATAATAATAATAAATAAATAAATAATAAAAAAAATTACAAAGATTAGCCAGGAGTGGTGGTGTGTGCCTGTGGTCCTGGCTACTTGGGAGACTGAGACAGGAGGATCACTTAAGCCTGGGAGGCGGAGGTTGCAGTGAGCCGAGGTCTTGCCACTGCACTCCTGCCTGTGTGACAGAGCAAGACCCTGTCTCAACAAACAAACAAAAAAACCAACCAACCAACTAACCAAAAAATTCAACAAAGGACTCTTCCTCCCTGGAGGTTACAGAAAGAAATTCTCCCTTTTTAAAAGCCCACCCTTCCTGGCACATCCTGTAAATTGGTCCTCATCCTCTCTGCTTTCCAGGCCTCTTTCTTCCAAAACGGCCCAGTGTATTCTGCTGTCACGTGGCCAGGGGATGCTTAAAATCCCAGGATCTCCTCACTCATCAGCGTTTCCCTCACTCCAGAGCACTGTTTTTATAATACACGTTTTCTCAAGTTCTACACGTTGTGTTATTAACCTCGAGAGCTGCAGGAGGCAATCTCTGGGAGCTGGGTCATTAGCCTGGTTGTGAAAGCCAAATGATCAGAGGGCAGAACGGGACTGTCAAACCGAACGTCTGATGAAATTCAGGATTACTGTGGAGAAGTAGCTGTTGCTATAGCAACCAATCCCTACTCTCCTTTGAAATGGAAAATAAACAGCAAACACGAAAAATAATTTAAGTTGGTGTCTGGGAAGAAGGAAGGCCTGCTTGTGGAACAGTTGAAGAAAAAGGAGAGTTTGGGTATTTTAGGATATGTTGAAACAATGGTGAAACTATCTCAAAAGCAAAACCCAAGTCATTTTTGGGTGGTTCAGTTCCATGCCAGCTTTTTCTAGAAATCTTTTCAGGTTCCTTCTGGGTGACCTCACTGATCTTTCTGATTGTCCAGGTACTTAAAGTCTGTACTGCAAAGGGTAGCTCTTTAATTATTTTTTAAGTACTGGTCGTTTCCAACTCCAAAGCAACTCCTTGGGGGTAATGACTATGCCTTCTCCTCTTTTATATTCCCTTTGACATGTAGCAAAATACTCAGATTGATGTCTCAAATAGGCTGATAATAAAGCTATTTCAGAAAAATCGGTGAGATTGGCTCCATTTAATGAAGGAGAACCTTTATTGGATGTAATGCGAAAAGCAGAACTGGATGATGGAGGAAGAGGGTGGAGAGTCGTGGCAGGAACATTTGCTTTTGAGTTGCACAAATTTGCCATCCAATCTTACTGGGTATCTACCCAACAAAAATGCATACAGATATGCATCAAAAGACATGCACAAGGATATCCATAGCAATACTATTCATAACAACCCTCAACTGGAAACAGCCCAAATGTCTATCAACAGTAGCATGGATAAATAAACCACACGATACATTCACATAATGGAGTACTCTAGAACAATGAGAATGAACAATCTTTGACGACATTGAGCAGCATAGATTATTCTCACAAACATATTGAATTCATGACAAAGGAAATATACTACGTGATTCCTTTTTTTTTTTTTTTGAGACAGAGTCTCACTGTGTCACCAGGCAGGCTCACTGCAACCTCCTCCTCCTGGGTTCAAGTGATTCTTGTCCCTCAACCTCCCGAGTAGCTGGGATTACAGGTGCCCGCCACCACGCCCAGCTAATTTTTTGTGTATTTAGTAGAGATGGGGTTTCACTATGTTGGCTAGGCTGGTCTCGGTCTCCTGACCTCGTGATCCACCCACCTTGGCATCCCAGAGTGCTGGGATTACGGCCTTGAGCCACCGCTCCTGGCTATGATTCCATTTTTTAGAACTTCAAAACTCATCCAAGATTTTCATTCATATTCCTTATATTCATGGTATTGGTATATCTGTATATTTGGGGAGATGATTAATGACAGAAAGAGGACGTGGCAGGAGTGCTTGCAGGGGGCTGGCAATATTGTTTCTTGATGTGAGTGCTGGTGCCCTATTTATTTATTTTATTTTATTTTTTGTTTTAGAGATGCGGTCTCACTATGTTGACCAGGTTGATCTCAAGCTCCCAGCCTCAAGCAATCCTCCCATCTCGGCCTCCCAAAGTGCTGAGATTACAGGTGTGAGCCACCATGCCTGGTGGGTAGGGATAATATGGATCCCTATCTCATAAGATTGTTGTGAGGAATAAGTGTTTTAATCCATGACATGTAGTAACTGTTCAATAAATGTTAACTATTCTTATTTCAAGCGTTCTAGGGAAGGAGAGATCCCTGTCTGGGAAGTCTCCTGGAAACAATTGAGCCCTGAACAATTTCGTAGGTCCAGGATCCTGGATGCTGTCCTGTGCCTTGCTCCTGTCTCATGGATTGTTCTCGGCGATGTTTGGTCGCCTGTGTGGCTCACCTGCAGCTCCCTGTGGGCCTTCAAGGTCTTGTGCTTTATTCTTCGCCCTCTTCTTTCTCTCCTCCTAGTCTCTGGCCCTGCCAGTTGCTGGTGCTTCTGTTTCTGCTCTGTTCCCTTCCTCTTGCTGACCCTTCTACCTGGCCTGCCTTTCCCTCCCCTCCAAACTGGGAAAAGTCTGCTTTCGGTATCCCCAGTGCCATCTGCATAGTAGGTGCTTTCTGCTGTGCTAAATCCAGGCTCTGCACCACCTGGCCATGGCCCCAGTGCTGTGGGCTGACTTAGGCTGAGCTAAGTTTCTATTCAGGGATTTAATTTTCCTGGTAGGCCTGGCATGTCAAGGGGCATAGTTTTCCTTACCATTCTGGAGCCACCAGGCTTCTGGCTAAAACTGTCTGGCCAAGAGACACAGGCTTTCATTTTTCAGAAAGGAAACCCTTCCCAACTGGTGGAAAATAAGCTTTTGCTTAGTGACTAATAACATAAACACAGACAAGATTTCTGGGCTTATAAATAACCAGTTGTAAAAGTGCCCAAGGGAAGCAGCCGTTTTTTGCTAGAAGAATGGCCAAGAGTATCCCTGTCACCTTGTAGATAGTGACCTTAAGCATGGGCAAAGGAGCGTTGGGCCGAGGGTACGGAAGCTGCTCATTCTTCAGTATTAATTCCCAAGGCCTTGCTCTTATGCATTATAAATCCTAGACTATTCTGGAAAAATAACACCCGCTCTCTTAAGGTCCTTTCCTGCTCGAAAATGCTGTGATTCTGTGGCAGCCACAACATGTTTTAAAGAGCGATGCCAGCAGGGAGAGGAAAGTCTTAGGGTTTTGTTTTGCTAGAGCTGCCTAAGTGGCTGATGAAGTAATTATGAGAACAGCTTCCATTTGTTGAGCACTGGCCGAGGCACCGTGCTGAGGGCAAGAGACCTGTGAGGAAATTACTAGTCTCATTGGACTGATGAGGAGGCCGAGGGGCAGAGGAGTTGAGATATATGAGTAGTAATGGAGTGACTGAGAGCTTGGGGGCAGCAGTCAGACTGCTGGACGCAGTGCTGGCTGTGCCTCGTACTCCCTGTGGTTACGGGAATTATTATTCACCTTGTCCCCAGGTGTTCTCGTCTGTAAAACGGGGATCTTCATAGTTTCAAATCCTTATGATGTAATTCACGCAGAATGCTTGTTAGCATGGTGCCTGCACATGGTAAGCCTACAGCAAATTTTGCTGTTACTAAGAAAGGCTTCAGGAAGCTTCATCTGTAACACCCCCAGCCTGCTTGATGAAACACTGAGGCTTGAAGTCTAGGAATCTTGTTTGCTGTCAGTTAATTTAAAGTGGCAGTCAGGGCCTTGACCATGAGACATGGGCTGCTTCCTATGAGGAACTGGGGATGGTGTCCCAGAGCCAGGCCTGGCCGCTCGGACAGTTCTCTGACCACCTTGCTCGCTGGCCCTGCCTGAGAGAGTGAGGGGCCAGTTTTGTCCCTCGGATATCATCTCATTCATCCAGTGCTTCCGGAACTGGCTCCATATGAGTTCTTCTGGATGCCAATTGGAGGACTGAAATGGCCCAATCAACTGGCAGAACTCTGAGTTAAGGAAACCAGGCTGTCTGAGGACAATCAAGTATTAATGTTTGGCTTGTGTTTGACCATGGAATTCTTTTCTTCTTCAAGGCAGCTTGCAGAATGAGTACCCCATGGAATATGCATTTGGAACTATTTCTTGACCCCTCCAAATGCAGTCAGCAGGGAGGCAAGTGTGAAAGGCTGGCAACCAGTAAGGATGGGGGTAAGGGGTGTCCTTGGAGGTGAGACAGGTGGACAGATCTGCGATATATTTTATTTTATTTTTACTTTATTTTTGAGATGAAATCTCACTCAGTTGTCTAGGCTGGAGTGCAGTGGTGTGATCTCGGCTCACTGCAATCTCCACCTCCTGGGTTCAAGCTATTCTCCTGCCTCAGCCTCCCCAGTAACTGGGATTACAGGCACCTACCACTACGCCTGGCCAATTTTTTATATTTTTTGTAGAGATGGGGTTTCACCATGTTGGCCAGTCTGGTAACTTCTGGCCTCAAGTGATCCACCTGCTTCAGCCTCCCAAAGTGCTGGGATTACAGGTGTGAGCCACCGTGCCCGGCTGGACTCGGGATATATTGTAGAGACAGGATCAGTAGGACTTATTGATGGAAGCTGCTTAGTAAAATATTTGATGTATTGGACTGTATTGAGCCGAATTGTGTTTACGTCTCCTTGATACCAAATCAGTCAGTTGGAGAGGGAAGAATCCAGCCATTGAAACAGCCCTTCTGCCTGTGCGAGGCAAGTGGTCCACACCTCCCGATAGTCACTGTAGGGCCAGAGGCTTTGGCTCCCTTAAAGACACACCAGACTCTTTGGGCTGTGAGGCTTCTTGTTTATTTATCTGTCAAAGTACTTTCCTTCTTACTACATCTCTTGTTTTTAAAATTAGAAAACCCGCTGCCCTCTCCAGGGCCTATCACTCTTTCGTTTTTGGGGCCTGAGCCATGCATCCCGAGGCAGTCGGGATGTTTCCAGTTTCCAGAGTTTATTGTTAATGAAAAGTGCACAACAGGCTGAAATCCCTGGCAGGAGCCAAAGCTGCAGGGTACACCGAGGCCAGCAGACGCTGGAGCAGCCAATTTTATCTGGATGTTCTCTCCTCCTCCTCCCTACCCTCCTCCTTCCCCTTCATTTTATCAGGGAGGTTTGGCTGGACTTGAAGGAGCCAAAAAGGAACTGGGGGGGTCTGAGCTTCTAGCAGCCAGCAACAAGGTATGGGAGGACAGGGAACCCAGGCCTAGGATAGGTTCCAGGTTAACTCGGTTCTTCATTGAATGTGTGTCTGCCTTGGTGCTAGGCTCTGGGGATGAATTAGTATTGATAGCAACAATACTAGCTAACATTATTGAGTGTATGCTGTAAGGGGAAGGCCTTGTAAACACTCAACATACCTGATATCAGGAAGTCCTCCCAGCAGCTCTAAATACTTGCTAATATTATTCATGTTTTATAGTTGACTAAACTGAGGCCCAGAGAGGGCAAGCAACATCCCTAGAATCACACAGCTCTAGGAGTATCTCATCCCAACACTATAGTTTTTAGCTCCGTCCATCTAGGCAGAGGACATGGATATGTAAACCAGGAAATAAACCATAGCACAGTTTGCATGTGCTATGAGGCAAGTATTGACTAGTGCAATGGGAGGGGTGCTGTGGAAACCACGTATGAGCACATTCTTGGCTAATGAATTAGGGTGCTGGGCATAGGGGCCCTGATGGAAATGTTAGAAAAGTGGATGAGATGGAGGGAGGTAGGCAGGGGACCTTCAGGGAGGATCTTGGGTACCCTGCAAAGGTTTTTGGACTATATCCCTTAAGAGTGATGATGGATTTCAAAACAAATATTGCTTATTTTATCCTTGCTCAAAGGACATCTTATGTGAAAGTCCAAAGTATGAAACAGGTGGCAATGGAGTGGCTTTGGACAGCCTGTCATTTGTGGCCTCCCTTCTCCCTGCCTCCATGCATGGGTCCCTGGCCATCTGCCTGGAACCCTGACTTTGAACATCACAGCTAGAGAGCATCAGAGTTGGAGAGAAAGAAGCATTTCCAAGCATTTGGGGAGACTGTTTCCTTGGTGTTGCGGAGGTTCAGTGAGAAGGGGCTGGACCTGGTGGCAGGGAACTGGCTTGAGATGATAGTAGCAGCAGCCCTGCAGGCTGTGGCGTTAGTTCCCCATCCATGCTGGGGACCGGAGCCTTGCTGATTACAGCCAGCTCTTTGGGAGGCCATCCATCTAATGGTTCTGCCCTTGATCTTTGAAGCCAAACTGCCTGATGGCAGGCTGTGCCAGATTCTTAACCTCCGTGGGACTCAGTGTCTTCATCTTTCAAACGGTAAAATTACAGATATTTCCCTGATCATTTGTTGTAGGGTTTAAACGAGTCAGTACATGTGAGGTGCTTAAAACCTTACACACAAACTTGGTGCATAGTAAGTGCTATATTGTTATTTATTATTAATGTTCAAAAATGCCTTTATGTAGTTTGAGTTTACTCATTTAATAAATATTAACTGAGCTCCTACTATGTTACTATGTGCCAAATGCTGTTCTGGGTGCTGAGGATACACCAGTGAGTGAAACTGGATAACCCCCTTTTACATTTGACTGGGGGAGACAGAATAAATACATATGTGGAATGGATGTGTAGTAGGTTCTGAGAGGGGCCCGTGGGATCGTGCACAACCTGGTGGGCCACATTAAAAGCTTTGGGTTTTATTTGCCTGAGATGGGAAGTTATAAAGAGATGACAAGATTGAGCACCCATTTTGGGGTCAGAGTAGCTCTATTAGGACTGGGTACCCGGTCTATATCCAATGGTTAATAAATTATTAGTAGTGTTTATTGTTACCCATTATTGTGTCTACAGGAGAGCCGTTCCGGGAGAGGGTTGTGAGAATGATCTTACAAGGAGAGTGGGGTCCTCAGAAAAGAGAACCACATTTCCCTTAGCATGACAAAGGCATGTCTAGGAACAATGGTGGTGACACACACCATTGCCCACCTGGCAGGACAGCACACCCAGAGCCTCATGATGCTGAATTGACTGATTGGTCCTCTGCCTGGCGATGTCTCCGTTGTCCTCTCTCGCATTCTCTGTAGCATAAGTGAGCTTGTTGGCTAAACAGGGTGTTTGTGTATTGCTGTTTTCCCTCTGCAGTGTTTGAGAACAAAGATAAGATTGTGATCATCATGGAATATGCAAGCAAAGGGGAGCTGTACGATTACATCAGTGAGCGGCGGCGCCTCAGCGAGAGGGAGACCCGGCACTTCTTCCGGCAGATCGTCTCCGCCGTGCACTATTGTCACAAGGTACGGCTGTGACTGGCCCGCAGCTTTGACCATAGATGGTTTTTGTGGCACTGCATGATTTTTTTTCCTGTTATAAAAGTGATATCTGTTCATGGCAACGTGTATGGAGAATTTATGAACTAGAAATAAGAAAATTACCATCACCCATGATTCTGGAATCCAGGGATAACCCATTTTTGACATTTTCGCTTGTTTCCTTTCAGTTTTCTTCCTCCTCCTTCTCACAATTTTTTTTTAGGCAAACTCTTAATTTTGAATAATTTTAGATTTACAGGAAAGTTTCAAAGGTAGTACAGAGAGTTCCCATCTATGCCTCACTCAGTTTACCCTAATATTAACATCTTACATGTCTGTTATACGTTTGTCAAAATGGAGACACCAATGACCTTTTTCTGTTCCAGCATCCAATCTAGGGTACCACACTGGATTCAATTTTACATCGTTTGTGTCATGCTTTCTTACTTAATATTTTGATCTAAATGTTTTCCTATATTATTAAAAATTCTTTGTGATTCTTGATTGTTGGACATTGAGGCTATTTCTAATTTCTGGTTATTACAAATAGTGATCAATATCTTTACATGTGAATATTTTCCTCTCATATGAATAATTTACTTAAGAGAGATTCCAAAAGTAGAATTACTGGGAGAAACGTTCTTGAAACCTTTCTATACTCTTGGTCCCTTTTCTCGCATAGGTCACCTACATGCACATACGTCTTATTACAGCACACCTTGATGGGATGTGCTCAGAAGATAATCCAAGCTAGTTGGGAGGCTGAGTGGGGAGGATTACTTGAACCCAGGAGTTCAAGACCGGCCAGGGCAACATAGCAAGATCCATCTTTGAAAAACTTTTTTTAAAGTAGCCAGGCATGAGGTTGCACACCTGTAGTCCCAGCTGTTTGGGAGGCTGAGGCAGGAGGATCCCTTGAGCACAGCAGTTTGGGGCTGTAGTGAGCTATGATGTTGCCACTGTTCTCCAGCCTGGGTGACAAAGTGAGACCCCACCTCCAAAATAATAATAATAATAATAATAATAATAATAATAATAATAATAATAATATAGCCACAGTAGAGTCACTCTTGGTTTCTGGAAAAGGCATGAAGAACACAGATAATTACAAGCCACGTCTCAGCCATTATTGTTATTAATCATTTTGGCCATGATTTTCATCTCATTCAGACTTTCTCCAGATCTGTCACACCCTGAACAGTCATTTACTTTGAGGATAATGTGACTTGAGTCCAACAGGGCATCCAAAACAGAGTCAACTTGTTTATACAAATGATTGCAACATGGGGCCTCCTGGTTTGTTAAATATTGTGTTTAATTGAGAGTGGCTCTGTGAGTAATTAGAAGACAGTCACTCAAATCTGAAACCCTTAACCCATGTGAACATTGTTTGACCTCTCTTTGTTGACTCAAAATGTGCTCATGATTTGAATCGTATAATATTTTGTATTTCATCATCAGGTATCATTGTAAATCACCATAGAGACGATATTTTTGTTATTTGAAGTGTATGAACACTTGGATTCTGTATGAATGAGGCTTTATTAGACTCATTCCATCTTATTACGAAAACCAGGAATGAAGCAATGTAAACCAAACTGCTCCTGATATTTAAAATTAATGGAATCAGGCGCCTTGTAGTCGACATCTTTCTTCTAAGAGACTTGGCTTTGTGCATTTCTGAATTCAGAAGGCCTCCTTGCAGGCTTGAATTAGAAAAGGGTTAGTAGAAATACATGTTTTCATTTCTCCCTCTGAGGAGTGCTTTTGGAGATATTAAGAATGGTCAAATGAAAAGGAAAATAAACAAGAAAGAACCACCCATAAACATGCCTATTGGTTCGCTCAGAAGAGCAGCTTTGATTGCAGATGTCCTTTATGCTGAATGATGTTCAGAATCATTCAGTGCCCCCCGCTACTTGTCCACGCACCCCCAGATAGCCAGTTCTTTCAGGCCCACTGCTCTTCCCATGCCCACCCACCCCCTAAAAAGATAATAAAAAAGATAGTCTTAAAAAAGAATGAAGAAAACTAATGGTTACTGCCGTGTAGACCGAGAGCCTATTGGCTGACGACTGCTTTTCACATTTCAGCTGGCTGGCTGCTGGTCATTGAAGTTCAGCCTCCAGCCTTGCCAGAGTTTGCCTGAATGGAAAGGTCAGGCAGGACGGCAGCCACCTGCGTCGGTCAGGCCAGTGGTCCCGGTCTCATTGGTCTGCGCTCACACTTCACCTTTCACCCAGCCCTGAGTCCTGCTGAGCGGAGAGGGACTTCCTAAGTCTTCTCTCCAGGCTGCTTAGGAAATGTTATCCTCAGGACACATCAATATGAGTCGCAATAGATTGAGCCAGATGTCTTTCCAGCATTGGATAGGCAGGCAGGCACACAGACAGACAGACAGACGAGGAGTGCCTGTGAGCCCCACAAGTCTTGAGTCCTCAGCAGAGAAATCTGCTTCTTCCCTGGGAATCCCATCCCAGACAGACATTGTTTGCCGCTGCCTGGGATTATATTGCTTTCACACAGTGGAATTACATTCCGACAAAGAATCCCCCTGCTGTTTTACAGGCTCTAGGGGAAAACAGATTCCAGTCATTTTTCCCTTAACCACACAGCAAGTGACTAATGCTCTCCTGTCGCTGGTCGGTTGCTGGCGGGGGAGCGTCAAGACAGTGAGAGCAGCCTGAAGGATGGAGGCGAAGACCACCGGGCTGGCGCATTTCTTTAATCTGTCAGACATTTCCCTTTGCGCACCCTCCTTCTTCCTCTCTCTCTCTTGTTCTCATCCCAGCCGCTCCCATTCAATTCCCTCTTTGTCTTCTCATTTCAGAACGGTGTGGTCCACCGGGACTTGAAGCTGGAAAATATACTGCTCGATGACAACTGCAATATTAAGGTAAAGCTCTTGTCTCGTTGATTGATGTGCAGGGCCTGGGTCTTGCAGCCTTGTGGAGGCTTAACCCGCTCCAAGCCGCAGCCTGGAAATAAGGCAGCCACTTCCTACCTGGCAGGTTGGTGGGGAAGAGTCTCTTTGCTTGAGCTCGAAGTCCAGTTCAAACAATTAAATTCGACAAGCAGTTACTGATCTCCTACTACATGCTGGGCATTGTTCTTCCTCCCTGGGTAAGATGAGATGACTGAGATACAGTGTCTCTCCTCAGGAAGCTCATAATCTAAAATCATCACCATAACAATACTTTTAGCAACCAATAGATACATGTGTATTTTATATTTTTGCCTGATATCACTTAAATTCAATCTTTACGACAACTCTACAAGGTAGGTACTGTTATTTACATAATTTTACAGATAGGGCAACCGAGGCACAGAAAAACTAAGTAATTTGCCCAAGGTAATCCAATGGTAAAGAGTGGAGTTGGGATTTGAACCCATGTCTCTCTGATTCATGAGCCCAAATTCAAGTTGCTTTGCTTGATTTTCTAGCAGGGCCCTAAATTATTTTAGAGCTGGAACTCTTTTCCTGGCCATTTCTTTGTCACTCTCCACCCTGTCTCCTACTTCTCCCTCTCCACCTTCCCACTCCTGAAACCAGCCATGGACTTGGAAAGCTGACCAAAATGGGGATGGTGCTTGCTGTTGGGAAATAGCAAGTTCTGGAGTTTACTCACACAGAGAGTATTATTGCTGGCTGCTGCTGGAGCTGGAGAAAGCTCTCCTGGCCCGCAGGGTTCAAGTGCCTCCCGGGGAGCCCTCTGAATGTCCTTTTGACCATGTCTACAAAATAAGCAAATAAGGTTTCAAAATAAACGGAGCTCACTGCATGGGTTTCATTATGAAACGGCCTGAGTACTCCCAGCACCAGCAGGAGCCTTCCAATTGGCCGCTGGTGACGTTAGTGGCTTATCCCTGGTCCCTGGACAAAGCATGGGAATGATTTTTTGTTGTCGCTGCTATCAGTGGAGGAGCGTGTGATGAGACTTGTTTCCTTGCTTGGAAGGATGGAGTCGCTTTGGTGTTGGGATTCTCTGTACAGATCATGGCGGCAACCATTAGTCACCATCATCCTTTGAGAGGCCCCTGGAAGCCATGACCCAGTGACCTCTTGCTCTTGAAGACTGGTTGACCGTAGTCACATGCAGTCCATAGAATAAGGAGGAAATAGTTGGTCGAAGTAGTTCTCCATGGGAATAGGAAGTGGAATCTCAGGGTCTATTTCTGGCAAAGTAGTTGGATTATTCTAGAAGGAGCACTGGTTATAGAGTTAGAAAATTCTGGGCTGTTTGGCTTACTAGCTTCTTGAGACTGGGAAAACCACTTAACCTTGTTTCCTCAACTGTAAAATAGGGTAACAGTACTACCCACAGGCCTGCTTAGAGTAGTGAATGAGACATTCTGTGTTTAGTTTTGTAAACTGCTAAGCACTCGTGTCCGAATGAGTCAAAGTTAAAAGCAGTGGCTTTGGAGTTAGATATTGCAACCCTGCCCCTTAGTAATGGCAGGATTTGGGGTAAGTTTCTTGATGATTTAGGCTTTAGTTTCCTCATCTGTCAAGTAGGGATGCCAGTTCCTATCTCTGCAGATTATTGTTTATTTGTTCTTTTTTTTTTTTTTTTTTGATGAATATTTTCTGAACAGTTACTGTGTGCAATGTCCTGTGCCCAGTCCTGGGGAGTCCATAACAAATGTGAAGATTTTAGACAATACTACAATCAAAGCAATTCACGCTTAACTGTTACTATACTGGGAGCCTGCTTAAGTGGCTGGCCACTGGAGAGGGAATTAAACCAGAAGTCAGCTGCTCTGAAGATGCCTAGGTCCTGGGGAGTGGTGATCAGGTCATGGCTGAAAAATTGGTCCTGGCTTGAGGGCCACATTTTTCTAAGGGTTTGTGTCATCAACCTTATTGACTTCCTCTCCAGATTTCTTCCTGCCACCTGCCCCCAGAGCGCTCAAAACTAAATGTCATCTTTACAAGGCCTGGAATGTGAGCCTCTTGCCTAGGGATTGGGTTCTATGGTGCAGTGTGACCCCTTGGTCCCATGATGTATTCCCAGAAGTGATAAGACACATAGCTTTCTATGCAATCATAGAATTCCCTAATGGAGGAAAAGAATGATTAGAATTCTGAAAGCAATTGTGCAGGGAAACAGTGAGGCAGGAGCCCAGAAGAATGGCTTCGTTTGTGTAAGCAAAAGGGCAATGATGTTGGGCCTGACAGTTCCCCTGCACCAAGTTCTTCGACCTGGGGTCCCTGTGCATGACGGAGGGAAAGAGCACACACACAAAACAGTATTAACAATGAAGGCTTAGGCATACACTTTTCCTTAAGAATTTCTAATCCTGGCATTTCCCAAGGTAAAGCACGGGTACGCATGCACACATACATCCCAAAGAGAAACCAGATCTTCCCATTATCAATGCTTTTAAATTCCTTTCCTCCTTGTTCAAGGAATCCTACTCAGATCTGAGAATCTACATCTTCAAAGAACTTTGGGGGTCATTTTCCAACCCCTTGTTTTAATGATTAGACCCAGAGAGTCTAGATGATAATGCCCATGACCATGCAGTGACTCACTCTAGACTAAATTGTTGTGTCTTTGCTTCCCCAGAGTGTAGACTAGTGCTTGGCACACAGTAGGTACTTCAAAATGGTTTGACTTTGGAATAAAGGAATGATGAGCCGGGATTAGAACTCATGCGTTTGACTTCCAGGCAAATTATCTTTTCATCATCTCCCATCCACTTCCAAGGTTTTAGAAAATGTGATTCAGCTGGTCTTGATTTGTCTTCTGGTGGTATATGCTCAACTCTTCCTGACTCAGCATTTTGCTGAAACATATTTAGAACGGACCCTTGCTGACAAAGGCAGGCAGACACATGGCCACAAGCTGGCCTCCATGCTCAAGAGAGCCCCTGCCATCCGTGTCTGGACCTGGGGGACCACGGACACATGAGCCACCAACGAACGGGACATGAGCAGCAAGGTCCTCTCTTGGAGCTCCCTCTGGTGCCTCTCTAAGTGTGGATCCATCTTCCATGTTTCAAGTGTGGAGGACTTTGGCCTAGGAAGCCTATATAAATGCTACTGGTTTAAACTTGTCACATGTCGCTGCAGTGGTGGGGAGAGCCATGTAGCTCATTCCTCTCCCCTTCCCTGCCTGATGTTGATTTGCAGAGAGCACATCTGGCCTTGAAAATTATTTATCTGGCCACTGCGAGAGGGTGTGGCTTCTAAAAATATTCACACAGTCGGTCAGCAGAAAGAATGAGAGCAATGTGCTGCTTTGGGCTGCATTCCGCACTCTGGAAGCCTGTCTACTAAAATAGACACCCAGCACAGCATTAATTTGCAATTAATAAAAAACGGGCCAAATACACAGCCCACTCTCTGAGAGAATGGAATGCTGACAATTCCCATAGAAGGCTCCTGTAAAAATGTCTTACAATGAGAAGAGGTCCAGGCACCAGGGTCAGCCGACCTCCTCCAAGAGGGCTGGGAATCTGGTGAGCTCCCAGGGCTCAGAACAGAGGGGCTTAAGGGAAATGGCCTGCTGCCCCTTATGACAATGGAAATGCGGCTGCTGTGGATAAGAAAAGAAGCTTTGAATGGCCAGGGCCAAGAAGAGATAGAAACCTCTGAAGCTTAACAAGACCAAGTGGGGCAGCTCAGAGTCAGCCTCTGGGCTTTGATGATATGAATGTGAGAGCTGTATTCATGCATGAATTAATCAATTCATGTGTTGTGTGTATATATCCATGCACACCTGCATTCACTCATCCATTCCTGCATATATTCACTGAGGAATTGAATATCTCTTCTGGGCAATATTTATTTGATCAGAAATATTCATTAAGGTCCTACTGTGTACTTGGCCCTGTGCTGGGGATGTAATAGAGAACTAGCTGGCCAAATTTCTGTCTTGGAACTCAGGATCTAGCAGTTGTTAAACTAGCAGTGATAATGAACCGTGAGGAGGATACAGAAGTCAGTGAAGAAGAGAAGGTACCTGCTCTAGTGAGCTTAAAATTCCAGTTGGAGTCACAGCAATCAACAAATAAACACATCATGTAATTGGCTGGTAGTGAAGAAAATCCATGCAGGGTGACAATGAAGAATAGATTTGCTCTTTTAGCTAGAGTGCTCAGGGAAGGCCCCTGGTATAGGACTTGAATTCCGCTCATCCCCCAAGCTGTCTCGGGCTTCTTGACCTTGGCACACATGGTTCACACTGTCTGGAATGCTCTGCTCATTCCTTTTAGCCTGCTCCTTCTTTGAGGTCTCTGCTTGAATGTCTCTTCTTCCAGGAGGCCTTCCCTGATCCTCCTCCCTTGGCAGGGCCAAATGGCCCTGTGTAATGTATTCTGGAAGTTCTGAGCAGGAAGTAGTGGGTCTGTCTGGCTGGATGGACCAGAAAGCTTTCATGTAGGAAGAGGAATTGAATTGAGTTTTGAGGGATGGGTAGGAGTTTGATAGTAAGGAACATGATAATGGCTTTTCAAGAGGAAGAAACAGCAAGCACAGGAACACAGCATGGAGACTAGAAAAGGAAAGTATTGGGAGGCCGAGGCGGGTGGATCACAAGGTCAGGAGATCGAGATCACGGTGAAACCCCGACTCTACTAAAAATACAAAAAATTAGCTGGGCGAGGTGGCGGGCGCCTGTAGTCCCAGCTACTGGGGAGGCTGAGGCAGGAGAATGGCGTGAACCGGGGAAGCGGAGCTTGCAGTGAGCCGAGATCGCGCCACTGCACTCCAGCCTGGGCAACAGAGCGAGACTCGGTCTCAAAAAAAAAAAAAAAAAAGAAAAAGAAAAGGAAAGTAATGCTTTCTGAGCCCCTGCTAGAAGCTAGAGCCCCATGTCAGACCTTCCACGCCTTATTTCATTTGGTCCTCAGAATGTCTCCACTGGGGTGTGTGTGGTTATATCATTTTACAGATGAGGAGGCTCTTGCAGCAAATAAGTGATGGGACTGGCTACAAACCTATGGCTGTTTGACTCTAAAGACCAGACACCTGATGAATTCTACCCTCTACTCTCACTATCCAAATTTGCTCCACATCTAAGAGCTCATCACACGAGGGCACTGTTTGGTCTGTGCTTTAGTCAGCCTTACCTTGTCTGCAGGCAGGCTTGCAGACACGACAGCTGTCCCTGCGAGAGACTCTCCAAGTGCTAATGGTGGCTGATGGCCAGGCTGAGTCATGGTGGCCAGAGTAGCCATGCAGGGATGCCAGGGCTGTGTGCTGTGAGCTGGCACTGGCTGCTCATTAGCATCCATGGGAGCTGCTGCTTGGACGCACCCTCTTTTAAGAGCCTCCTCACATTGTTCGTGGTGGGAATTTCTTTTCTTTTAAGAGAGGCGGCATGAGTTTAGATCCTCCAAAGATGGAAGCTGGCCCCACTCACTTCGGCTCCTTGTTCCACTCCCCGCCTTCACTTCCTGGCAACTCAGGAGTGAGGCTGTGGTGGGTGAAGCCACAACGATCAACTCCAAGGCCGGAAAGGAGTTATGGAGTGTATCTTCCTGGATGGAATTGCTGATTTCTCGAAGAGTTACGCAGAAAGTGCATTTCCTCGTCAGCCACCTGACAGCAATAACTCACCTTTATGTAGCAGTTTACAGCCAAGGCAGCTGTTCACCGATGTCTCAGGCAAGCCACTTTACCACCCTGTGCCTCAGTTTTCTTATCTGCAAAATAAGGATAATTTTAGAATTCACTGTCCGCAGTCCTCCAGATAGGATTGTTGTGAGAATTTACTACATTAATATATGTAGCACTCATAGAACTGTGCCTGGCACATGGCAATGCTGCTACTGTTACTTTTATTTTTAGAGACAGGGTCTTGCTCTCTCACATAGACTGGAGTGCAGGGGCACCATCATAGCTCACAGCAGCCTTGAACTCCTGGCCTCAAGCAGTCCCCCTGCTTTAACCTTGAAAAACTCTGGGATTGCAGGCATGAGCCACCACACCCGGCCTCTTTTAATTCTTTTCTTGTTTAATCTGGCTTTGATTTTCACAGCACCAAGCAATTGGTGGTATCGCAATTCCATTTTCCAGCAAAGGAATGTGAGACTCAGAGAGGTTAAATAAAGTAGTCATAGCTAACATTTATTGAAGGCCTACTGTGTGCTAGGTGTAAGCACTTCCACAGATCAGTTTATTTGGTTTGATACCAGCACTTCGAGGTAGGTGACATTATTATCATCAACTCCATTTTATAGATGAAGAAATGCAGGCTCAGAATGGCTCATGTGCAAGTATGTATTATACACTGGGGCTCTTGTTAAAATGCAGTTTTAGTGGCTCTGGGGTGGGGCCTGAGTGTCTCAGGTTCTGAATGGTCCCAGGTGATGCTAATGCTGCTGGTCCGTGGGCCAGATTGGAGTGGGGTGGGATTAACTAAAGTGCCTTCGGTTAGATGCTGGTAAGAGGTGAGGCTGAGATTTGAACTCAAGTACTCAAACCCTGAATCTTTTCCTTTTCCCATCCTACGATGCAGCTTCTCACCCTGGACATGCCTCTGTTATAAACGAGTGATAAGGTCTCCTGGCTCTTTAATGGGCAGTGGCTTTAATGCTTTCGGTTTCCCGTTTGCCTGGTCTAACAAACAGTTGCGAAGTTGGCCAAACCATCAGCCTACCATGATGGCTGTAATTTATAGCGTCAGCTGGTCCCAGGACTGTTCTAGGAGGTTTACATACGTTTTCTCTACTATTCTTACCTATGTAAGGTGGGTTCTAGTCTGAGTCCCATTTTGCAGATAAGGAACTCGAGTGACTTGGCAGGTCCCACCCATCACCTAGTAACGACAAAGCCATGGTTAGCCCCAAGTTCTCCTGGCCCCAAAACATCTGATCTGTGGAGTGCACCACACTTCCTCTTAAACACTGCAGATGACTGTTAGACCATCACTAATTATTGTCATTGCCATCAGCATCCTTTCCTATCAGTTAATGTCAGCAAGGTGACGCTTAGTTTTCACCAGACGAGCTCATTATTAACAGTGTTCTGGAGTTAATCCTTTTATGGTGGTAAAATATATGTAACATGAAACTTACCAGTTTTAGGTACGCCGTTCAGTGGCATTAAGTATACTCATATTGTTGTATAAGCATTACCATCATCCATCTCTAAAATGTTTTCACCTTTCCCAGCTGAAACTCTGTCCCCACTAAACAGTAACTCCCCTTTCCCCCTTCTCCCAGCCACTGGCAATCTCTATTTTCCATCTCTATGAATTCGACTACTCTAGGGACCTCATGCACATGGAATCATATGTGTCCTTTTGTGTCTGGCTTATTTCACTTAGCATAACGTCTTCGGGGTTCGTCTGTGTTGTAGTGAGGTTAATCCTTTTGAAATATGAATGAATAATCACTTCCTCATTTATCTTTCTAACCCCAATTTTCATGCAGCAGGGAGCACCTCCGTAAAGGCTTGATAACAATAAAAACTCCAAATATTAAGGACCGAAGCCTTGAGTTCCATGGCTCCTTTTGAGAATCGAGGCTGAACTGAAGCACAGGGCAGGTTCTGAACCAGTATAGAGCAGGGGAATAGTCAAAACAACAAGTGAAAATGCCAGCTAGGTACCTTCCTCCAAGGCTTACTTGCTAGTGTGTCAGCAAAATACTACAGCCCAGTCGCCTCCTTGCTGGAAAGTCATCCTCTCCTTTTACAGCTGATGTTCTGTTGGAGAAACTGTACGGCTTGGGAAGATCCACGCGCTCCTTCATGTACTTGCTGCCCCTTTTTGCAACCTTCAGCAAAACTTCTTAGGCCCTGGAACCTTCAGCTGTTTCACTTTTAGAGCGAGGGGCAGGATTAACATCTCTCAGGGCTCTTTCAGGTCAAAGTAATTCTGAGATGCGATTATTTTTGTTTTATGATGTTTAAAATCAATGTTTCTCAAATTTCAGTTTTTCATCCTTTTCATGGATTTTACCTTTCCGCAGTATCCTCACTGCTATTTTACTTAATATTTTTGTTGCGTTCAGGTCACTCTTTAAAGTTCTGTCTATTTGAAAAAGAAGCCCTAAATAATTACCTTAAGTGGAAAACCAGAATCACTTACCAAGAATAGAAGGTAAGCTCAGAACTGAGTATAATGGAAACCAAATAGCATTATGAAGTTCCAACTTCATGTTGGTTGCTGCTGCAGGCTAGGCCCAAGGCCTGGTCTCTTGAATAAATACTAAAGAGATACTGAAGACACACCAGTGCCCAACCGAGACTTTCTCCTTGACTTAATCCAAAGAACTGAAGGTGAATCCAGAAAGGAATGAATTTTTCATTTTATTATTCAACGTTATTTAATTCCATTATTATTTGGCATCTAAAATTTCTGTATTTCTTCACCGTCAAGAGTCCCTGGCATTGGGATAGACTCTGCTTCTAGTATAATGAAGGTAATTAACTCTCTGGATTTAAAGTTGGGAAGCAAATATATATAATGAGCTCCAACTCTGGGCCAATTACTGTTGTAAGGACTTTACATACTTTTTGTCATTTAATCTCCGCCATGGCACAGTAGGGATAGACACTCTTCCTAACGCTATTTTACAGATGAGACAACTGAAGCTTCAGAGAGGTTTCATAACCAGGGGCCGTTTCCCCTCCTATCAGTAGTTGATGTAAGTTCCATATGGCATTAAATCTTACAGCCGAAGCCTAAGTTTCAAAGGCTCAAGGTTTGAGAACGCTCAGTGTGTGTGTGTGTGTGTGTGTGTGTGTGTGTGTGTGTGTGTGTGTTGATTAATACTGCTTTCCCTTCGAAGTGCCAAGAACACAAGCTAATCTGGATTTCTATTAATCTTGTGTCAGTGGCAATGACAGTTTTACTGGGAGAGGCTGATAAACATCAGTCTGCGAGGATGGGAGTGGGCCATAACATAAACACACTTCTCCAGAGCGGCTACAGAGCAAATGAGGCTGCCCAGATTCGGAGTGAAAACTCCCAGCGTGAGCGTGCACATGTGCAGTGGGTGCCTCTCACACGCACGTGAAGCTCATATCGTGCCCCAGGCACTGCTGCCAGGCGGGAAGGGAATGCGTTTTTCTGTGTGTAGCCATTCCATGCCTCTTCTGATTGACAGGGCACACTTCATAAAGCTTCCAACCAACTTCCTGCAAGCAAGTCAGGGGCCTTGATAAGAAAGTGGAATTCAGGGCAATTAAGTGCAGTCTGAGCACAGAGAATGCATTTTCTGAGGATGGTTGTACACCAGCTGCTTTCAATGACATTCCGTTCATTCAGGGATGACTTTTACAAAATAGGCTGCTTCTAGGGGCTGTGACCACAACAGAGCCTCGGTGGTATTCAGGCTGGGCTGTCTCTGGGCATGTGAATCATGCAGCTCTTTTCCAAGCCTCAAATGGAAATCAGCTTGGAGAATGATGGAAACCTACAGGGGCTCAGCTTGCAAGGTTGACTTAGAGTGGAGTGAAATATGCAGGTGACCCAGGGGAAGGGTGGCACTGTGGTTTGAAGCTTTAGAGACATGGGGGTTTATATTGCTGCATATTAGTTACTCATCTTCTTAAATGAGTAACCTCATCTCCTTAAACCTCAATTTCCTCATCTGTTAAAGGAATTTTTCAAAAAATTTGCGGTAAAGTGGACATAACATAAAACTGACTATTTTAAGCTTTTTTAGGCATAAAATGCATTCATATTGCTGTGTAAACCAGGTTTTTGTTAAGATTAGATTAAAGAATTTAAAGTGTTTGGAGCAGTACCTGATAACTGGAAGTTGTTCAAAAAGTGGCAATTAAGTTTATCATCATTATTATTATTATTATTTTGCATTATGTATTAATTATCTTGTGCTTTTCAAAATATAATGCCTGTTCCAGTGACAAGTGTTTCTTGGGTATGGGCAGGTGCTAAGGAGTGGATGATACAAAGTTAAGGGGAGGATGTGGAACCTGCCAACTGCCTCAGGAAACTCAGAGTCTGGTAGGGAAAGCAAATATATATATGTATGTATATATGCATATATATGTGTGCATATACATATACATATATATGTAAAAATGCTGTCATAAATAACACATAAAACACTTCAAGAAACCAAAGGAGAAGAGAATGATTCCAAGGAGTGTGGAGTACAATGGAAACAAGGCTAGGTGAAACATTTGCATGAAACTTGAAGATTATGAAGCACTTTTACACTCACAGTCTCATCTTTTTTTTTTCTTTTTTGAGATTGAGTCTCCCTCTGTGGCCCAGGCTGCAGTGCAGTGGTGCAATCTTGGCTCACTGCAACCTTTGCCTCCTGGATTCAAGTGATTCTCATGCCTCAGCCTCCCGAGTAGCTGAGATTACAGGCATGCACCACCATGCCTGGCTAATTTTTATATTTTTAGTAGAGACGGAGTTTCTCCGTGTTGGCCAGGCTGATCTCGAATTCTTGACCTCAAATGATCTGCCCGGCCAAGGTCTCATCTCGATTGATTTCTTTTTCTTCTTATTCTCATGATAATCCTGTGAGCTAGAACAGGGAAGGGATCATGGATTCCCATTTTCTGGTGGGTAAACTGAGGCTCAAGGTCACTGAGTGACAGATGGATAGGTGCAGAGTTGGGCTGAAATATGATGACTCAAAACCCAATGCTGTGAGTCAATTAGTCCATTTCATCTCAGGTCACAAGACAGTCAAAATACAGTTCTGATCAGGGTGTGAGTGGATACAGAGGTGGTATCACCAGTTGCATAGGTCAGGGGTTTTCCGCAGTGTGATATGCACGCCACTGCAGATGCAATATGATTGAGTAGACCACAGAGGGAGAATTCCTAAATTAATAGTTACACGCTTTAAAGTTCATCAGAAACATCAAGCCAGTGATTTTGTGAATGTTATTTCTCAGAACAAGTCTAAATTAAAGTTTAAATAGAGCGTCCATTTAAAGAGTAATTTCTAAGTAAGTCGCAAAGCTTGTAGTCTGCAGATTTGGTACAACTTGTGATGGATGCCAAGGACTGCAGCTAGGAAACACGGACCTGCTTGGGCTGAGTGGTCCTTTATGAAGACTCAGGGCTGGAGAGAAAATGGCGATCCAGCCAGCAGACCAACCCAGGTGCCCTTCATCCACTCTGTGTGCTGTGTGGTGTGAACTGATTCAACACAGACATAATCTGGAATGGTAACAAGTCTCCCTGGTTCTTGCTTCTCTTTGCAGATTGCTGACTTTGGGCTTTCCAACCTGTACCAGAAAGATAAGTTCTTACAAACGTTTTGTGGGAGTCCCCTCTATGCATCTCCTGAGATTGTCAATGGGAGACCTTACCGAGGGCCAGAGGTGAGCAGCTTGCCCGATGCATATGGGGCGGGGGAGGGGAGGGAGAAGAGGAAGGAAGGGCAAAAATTGGATTTGAGAAATGCTTAAAAAAACAGAGCCTAAAAAAGTCAGCAAGGAAAACTTTTCCTTATACGATTATAAAAGCAATAATATATACTCCTGGGAGGAAATTTGGAAAACCCAGAAAAGCCTAAAGGAGAAAATAAAGGTACCTGCCATCCCTCCACAAAAGAGAATCACTTAATACTTTTGTGACTTTTAAACTTTTCCCAATGAAGATCTCTGCATTTCAAAACTAATTGGGATTAAGTTAATAAAAGGCAAGATACATATATATATATGACACACATATGTATATCTTGCCCTTTACTATCAAAACTATCTTGTGACACTTTCCAAATTCATTATTAAAAACATGATTTTCGGCCGGGTGCGGTGGCTCACACCTGTGATCCCAGCACTTTGGGAGGCCGAGGCGGGCGGATCACGAGGTCAGGAGATCGAGACCATTCTGGCTACCATGGTGAAACCCCGTATCTACTAAAAAATACAAAAAAATTAGCCGGGCGTGGTGGTGGGCACCTGTAGTCCCAGCTGCTTGGGAGGCTGAGGCAGGAGAATGGCGTGAACCCACGAGACGGAGCTTGCAGTGAGCGGAGATCGTGCCATTGCACTCCAGCCTGGGCGACAGAGCGAGACTCTGTCTCAACAAAAAAAAAAAAAAAAGAAACAAAAAACACCCAACATGATTTTAATGACATTTTATTGATGAATATACCATAATTTATTTAGTAATGTCTAGATGTGAACATTTAGTTTTTTCCCTATTATATCGAAACAGACACAACAAACAAAAGATTGCCTCACTCTGGAGTAAATATCTTTTTTTGTATATATTTTTGGCAGCATGCATATCTGACTAAGGAAATACATTTTAATGACATCTTCTAATTCATGAGAAATACATTTCCCTACATGCTAGTGCTTTCAAGGGCCACTGTAAGATATGGGTATGTGGAAATTTTCTTTTGAAAATGAGTGAGTTGTGGGTGATGATTCTCTTTTTGAAAGATGGTTCTCTTTTCAGAGAAGTTCATCCACTCAGTATCCTTTAAATAGCTGCTGCTCAGTGTGTTGAAATGTTTTCTTTTAAATATTTATCTGTTTGAGAGTGTTTCGGGGCAGGGCTGAAGGGTAAAGAGAAGGATGCCAAGACCATTTATCAACTGCAATGAAGAGAAAGTCTTTCTAAAATAAGAATGCGAGGGAGGAGCATAGAACTCAATTTACAAACTTGTAGAAACTCAACACTAAATTTCTCGTAGATAATGAGTATTTTGGTCTTTGATGACCTGTTTTTTGAGGTTACAGGCTGGCAGCCTGTGATCTGGTCAGCAAACTCCTTTATTTGGCCACCTTAGTTTTTATTTTAAAAAATTGAGCAAACATGTAATAATTAGGAGATTCCATATAAAAGTTTGGTTTCTGACTTCTCTTGAAAAACCAAAGAATCTAGTAGTGCTAGGCCCACATGACTACATGGCAGCAATTAGCTACACAGAGGTTGTCTGCCTAAGACGGGTGAATGTACTGTACAGTTTGTCTCCATCCCCAACACTCTATGTCGTAACCCCAATTCTTTCTTGCTTTGTGTGTATCTGTTGTTTGCTTGGCTCTTACAAGATTTCAGTTTGTAATTCCTGATTCATTTGAAGAAAGTGCAGGAAGGAATTGATTCCTGGATTGGGAATGAAGAGCCCCGCATCCCAGTTTTACCTCCATCACTGGGGTAGGGCCTCTGGAGAAACCATTTAGGTTCTTCCTGCCTCAGTATTCTCATCTGTCAAATGGGGCTGAAAATAGTCCTGGCCCTAACTGCTTCACAAAATTGTAGTGAGGATTAAATAAGATAATCTGTTTAAGAAAGTACTTTACTAGGTGGGACCACTGGCCTCTGTTCAGAATGGAAAGGTCAGGCTCCGTAGCAGGTCCCAGCTGCACTGCTGTCAGATG
The DNA here is from genome assembly GCF_002776525.5 of Piliocolobus tephrosceles. Taxonomy (NCBI): domain Eukaryota; kingdom Metazoa; phylum Chordata; class Mammalia; order Primates; family Cercopithecidae; genus Piliocolobus; species Piliocolobus tephrosceles. Next base: position 103,692,094 of record NC_045443.1, on the reverse strand, counting down.
TCAGGCTGCACTGGGAACCTGTCTTCCAGGTGCTAAATTCAGTTCCTGGGGGCATTGGGGATGGCTGCTCACAGGCTGTGATGCTAATGGTTTGGCAGGCATCTTGGGATCTGTTTCCCAGCTCCTATATGTGCTGTCTCTCTGCTTCAGGTGGACAGCTGGGCCCTGGGCGTGTTGCTTTACACCCTTGTTTATGGAACAATGCCCTTCGATGGTTTCGATCACAAAAACCTCATTCGGCAGATCAGCAGTGGAGAGTACCGGGAGCCCACGCAGCCCTCAGGTGCGTGCCCTGTGGAGGGAGGGTCAGAGGTGGAGGGGAGAGAGATCTGTTTACCCACTCTCATTTTCTGCTTTTGTTTTAGTATGTCTGTCTGGAGTCTCCTGGTTTTCCTCTTTCTTCTTCCCAGAAGCATCATCCTTGGCAAAGCTTGCTTGTTAGGCTGCTTTCCCCAAACCTTCCCAAAGAAACTTTTCAGAGCACACATTCTAGGAGTCCTGTTTGCTTGCTGTGTGGATCTGGGCAAGTCACTTAAGCTCGTTGGATTCAGATTCTCCACCATAAATAAAAATTTTGGAAAAGGTATTAGACGAGGTCTCTCCCAGTCTGAGTAGACATAGAAACCACCCACCTCAAAATGTAAATACTGTGAGTGTGGCCACTGCTCTGTCTCTCACTACTGTGCCACTGGCATAGGGTATGGCTCATGGGCACTGTCTCATTACTGATTTCTGCATAACAACTCTACCCCATCTGCCCCACAAAACAAACTCAGTGGCTTACACAACCTTGAAGTCATCTCTTTCACTCCTGTGGGTTGGGAGGTGCTTTTCTGGCCTTGGGGTTTTTCCTACAGTTGTAAGCAGATGGCAGCTGGGGCTGCTGCTGGGGCTGAGCAGTGGACCTTCCTCGGCGCTCTCTGAGGTGCCACCCCACAGTGGCAGCAAGGGGTTCTAAGAAAGAGGAATAAAAATTGCTGAGCCTTCTTTCTTCTTTTTAAATTTGTTTTTCTTGAGACAGTGTCTTGCTCTGTTGCCCAGGCTGGAGTGCCAGTGCTATGTCCACGCTTGTACCCAGATTGTGTCATATCTGCTGTGTTCTATTGGTCAAGACAACCATGGCCATGAGCTCCGTCTCTTGATGGGGAGCATCATGCCTGTACAGAGGGTGTGTACAGCTGGTCATCGCTGGTCATCACTGGTCGTTTTCGTTAAAAAATGAAGTTAACATTGGCACTTCATTTATATACATACTATACACATGCATATATATACACATATATACATGTATATCTATATATCTGTACATACACAGTTGATTCTCATTATTCATAGTAGTTATGTTCTATAAAGTTGCTACAAATACAAACACTGAATTTGTGAATACTGAACTATTGCTCCTGGGGGAAATAGAGGGTTAGATTCCTGAGAGCCTCTGCTCACAATATTTTTGTCAACTGATTGATATATAACCTTGTTTCATGTGTGTCTCTGTTTAAAGACACCTTATTTAATCTGTATTATTAGTTCATTAACATCAAACTCAACAGCCAACAGCACTGTAACTCATGCCTGAACAAAGCTGATCTAACACACTTATCTTCTCCATAAGGCACATCACAGCCTTCTTGTGCTAGGAACACTAAACAGTGCTTCAGCACTGTTTTGGGGGCCCATTTAAAATGGAGGAATCACCAAAAAAAATTCCAAAAAATGTGAGAAACACAGCACTAAATAGACTGAGAAAAGAACACTTTGTATAATAGTATGAGATCTGAAATAAGAAGGCAGAGTGTTGCCTTGTTTGACCTTAGCTGTGAATACATATGTGTGTTGGGTGGGGTGACTAACTTTTTGCTGCTCTGTGCATATGCAAAAATGACTGCAAAAGAGCTGTGAATATTCATTTTGAGGTTACAAATAAATTTTAGCGAGTAGACAAATTTGCAAATACAGACCCTATGGATACTGAGGCTAGACTGTTGTGTGTGTGTGTATATAGATATACATTCTCTCTCTATATATATATATAATTTTTTCAACAAGCCAGCCTATTCTTTTTGGAAAAGTTCAGAGTGACCTCTAAAGTGGTCTTCTTTGCCTCACCAGCTAACCGATGCCAATGCGGTTCCTGGCACATTGTAGGGGTTCAAGGAATACTTATTGAATGACTGAGGATGATCATCTTGGTACTTTTCAGAGGTGTTTCTTGCCCCAGTCCCTTTTACCAGGCCTTTGCCAGCTTCTCATTTGCCTACATAAGCAGCTGAGGGGAGGTGGCATCTTCCCAGAATATAATTCACCCCAATTGGGGGAACACAGTTTGAACCTAAAAGTCAGTTTATAAGCTCTGAGAGTCATTTGGTTCCTGTGGCCTTCTCAGCATCCCTTTAGGGGTTTTCCCTGTTTGTCTGGCAGCAGAAATTTGCAAGTAGAATTTTCAGACAGGCTGTGAGTAGGTAGCAGATATAGATCACTTCTCTGATCTGACAGCTCAGTAGGAGATGGCTTATGTCAGAGAGGGAAAGAAGGCGAGCTCACTGAGTATTGGTCTCAAAACCTGGCCAGGACCTTGGGGGGAGGCCAGTTTCGGAAACAGCCACTCTTACTGCCCAGGTGTGTCAGGTAAGTGCCTCTGAGCCACACTCCATGTTCTGTCTCTGGCATGCTTTCCCAGTGACTGCAGGTGCTGTGTGTTTATACAAGCCCACCTACGGAGGAATAAAGAAAGCAATGGTGATCTACACCTGTTTTTCCTCTGGTAAAATGATATTCACCAAAGGAATGGTGGGGCACTTCTCGGGGTCAAGTCTGGATTCCTTCTTGGTTACTGACCTTCCACATTTTCTAAAGATTCAAGATGATAAAAAGCTTCGTAGCTCTGTGACATTTCCTCACTTGTAGGGAAAACATGCCACCATGTGATGGCACCCCGGCCTGTTCCAAGTCTTGATTACGCTTTTGATGGATGGTCTGAAAGGCTGGGGCATCCTGCTCCATAATGTGACTGGACCAGGTCTCCAAATGGATTTTTCCTAGAGGGAGTGTGTGTCTTTCATCACTGCTGGAGGGTCCCACTATCACAAAGCTAGAAGCTCCCACGTAATGCCCGATTCTTTTTGTCCCTTGTCCCTTAGATGCTCGAGGACTCATACGGTGGATGCTGATGGTGAACCCCGATCGCCGGGCCACTATTGAGGACATTGCCAACCACTGGTGGGTAAACTGGGGCTATAAGAGCAGCGTGTGTGACTGCGATGCCCTCCATGACTCTGAGTCCCCACTCCTGGCTCGGATCATTGACTGGCACCACCGTTCCACAGGGCTGCAGGCTGACACCGAAGCCAAAATGAAGGGCCTGGTCAAACCCACGACCTCTGAGGTCATGCTAGAGCGGCAGCGGTCGCTGAAGAAATCCAAGAAGGAGAATGACTTCGCTCAGTCTGGTCTGGATGCAGTGCCTGAAAGCCCATCCAAGTTGAGTTCCAAGAGGCCCAAGGGGATCCTGAAGAAGCGAAGCAACAGCGAGCATCGCTCTCACAGCACTGGCTTCATTGAAGGTGTAGTTGGTCCTGCCTTACCCTCTACTTTCAAGATGGAGCAGGACTTATGCAGGACTGGTGTGCTCCTTCCAAGCTCACCAGAGGCAGAGGTGCCGGGAAAACTCAGCCCCAAGCAGTCGGCCACGATGCCCAAGAAAGGCATCTTGAAAAAGACCCAGCAGAGAGAATCAGGTTACTACTCTTCCCCAGAGCGCAGTGAGTCTTCGGAGCTGTTGGACAGTAATGATGTGATGGGCAGCAGCATCCCCTCCCCCAGCCCCCCAGCCCCAGCCAGGGTGACCTCCCACAGCCTCTCCTGCCGGAGGAAGGGCATCTTGAAACACAGCAGCAAATACTCAGCGGGTGCCATGGACCCGGCCCTGGTCAGCCCTGAAATGCCCACACTGGAATCCCTGTCGGAGCCTGGTGTCCCTGCTGAGGGCCTTTCCCGGAGCTACAGCCGTCCTTCCAGTGTCATCAGCGATGACAGTGTGCTGTCCAGCGACTCTTTCGACTTGCTGGATTTGCAGGAGAATCGCCCTGCCCGCCAGCGCATCCGCAGCTGCGTCTCTGCAGAAAACTTCCTCCAGATCCAGGACTTTGAGGGGCTCCAGAACCGGCCCCGGCCCCAGTACCTGAAGCGGTACCGGAACCGGTTGGCAGACAGCAGCTTCTCCCTCCTCGCAGACATGGATGATGTGACTCAGGTCTACAAGCAAGCGCTGGAGATCTGCAGCAAGCTCAACTAGCACTCCAGGGCGCCGGGGGCAGGTGGGGGTACGAGGGAGGAAGGGGAGCAAGACTTGGGCTCACAGGCTGGTTACCTCTTTGCTGGCCTTGACAACAGACTGAAAAAGGATTGGCACTGTCTCACTTGGCCAAGTTTGCAGCCTTGAGCCAACACCTAAAAGGGAGGGGTGGGCTCTTCTGCCAGTTCTGACAACTGTCAGTCAGAATTTGGGCCCTATTTGGCATTTGCTTTATGGCACCTCCTAGAGGACCAGCTGTCCAGGAGAGGTGGTGTTGACCGGCACTCAGTGGGTAGAGTGGAAGCATATGGGGAGGGAGCATTTCCTTAGAAGTTATCCAAATGTTTCTGGAGGAGGGGCAGGAGACACTTGGGCTGTTTGCCTTGGGTGAGCCCAAAGAACTTGCCCCTTTTCTCCTTGCATTAGCAAGCTAGATCTGGCTGCATGGAGCTGGCAAGTAGATTTCAGCAACTTGAGCTTGAGTTGATGATCAATTAATAGTGGCTGCTGGTTGTGCTGGTGTGAGTGGCCCACATCATGGGGAAGGAGTGCTGTGATTGACTAGTAATGGCTACCACGGGAAAGGGAAGGGAAGCAGTAGCACTAATGCTATGTAGTTGTCATCTTTGATCTGGCTAGGCCCTCGGAATCGGGTTTAGTCATTCCTGTGGGATCTATGTTAACTCTTTCATGCCACTGGTGAGGCATTTGTTAATTTGCTACTCAGCTTTGATGAAAGACAGGGCCTTGGTCAGAGAGAGAACACTCTGAACTCTGCTAAGGACATAGAGTCAGCCCATGGTGATTTAGCTCCTTGCTGTTCACCTCCTCTTTCCTGATGTCTGCCTTGCTCTACAGCACAACCTCTTGAGTGTGGACAGGGAGAAAGATGATGGTGTCAGAGGTAAAAACTATTGTATATGACAGGGCACAAGATGGTCTGTGATCTTTGCACAGATGAATGGAAGTTGATGTGCGCCAACAAGAGGCAACTTGTCACTTTCTTTCTCAATATTAACTGGAATGCTGCCTCTTGGGTTCTCACACGCATGGATGCTTTGAGTTGGACGTGCTACTGTCCATAGTCTCCAGAGGATTACCTGGCTCAACCATTGGCTCTGTTCACCAATGACAAATGGTTTCCCCATCCACTGAGTGTAGCATCCTCAGAGGTAGACAAGTTTGCTTCTAGGGAGTTAGATGTAGGTGGGATATTGGGATGAGGAAAGGAAAATCAGGTAGACGGTGCTTTTTCCCCCCAAATCTAAGTATTCTATGTCATGGTTTTAAACTTTGACATGAACTCCTGGGCTTTGGGGGAAAAGAAAATTCCATTCATTTAAATGAATAAGGTGTTGAAAGAGTGCAGGGGGTTGGGAGGAAGCATGTAAGAGAGTGAACATTTCCTTAGATGTCACCCAGATGGTTCCGGGGGAGGTAGAAAAGAGGTGCGGCAGGACTCTTATCTTAAAAAGTAAAAAAAAGAAAAGAAAAAAAAAGAAAAAAAAAACACTAGGTATGTAATTTCTAAACACCCGGATCACAATGACAAGATGCCACTCCAACCATGGGACACCTTCAGGATTCTAGGTTTGGACTTCCTGGTCTCTTTGGGATGACTTCAGATTCTGCTGGCCAAGGCAAATGGAACTCATTTCAAGATGGCCACCACTGGTAGCCATGTAGATACAGGAAGACTGGTCTTGGGAACATCTGTGGAAAAACCAACAAAAAATAGTTTGTAGAGAGAGAAGAAAAAGTTCACCTTACAGTGCTAAGAAAGTGCATTAGAATGGAGTTGCCCTTTCCTTAAGGAGACAGTTTGGTTTCTCCCCTTGCCACCGGCTCTGGTGTTTTGGCTTGTGCATTCCTTCAGGTTGAGCTGAGCAGTGTGTTATGGGAAGCTGCTCAGTTTCCTTTCATTCAATTCCACCTCCTTCCTGAACTCTAATAGAGGTTAAAAGGGGAAAAAAAAAAAAATCTGTAGATAGCAAATTGTGCGTGTGTGGGGGGCGGGGGGGATGGGGGTGTGGTGTGGGTGCATGGAGGGCAACCTGCAACTCTGAGCTCCCTACTTCCTGCCTCATTTCATTCTGGCTTTTCTGAACAGCCTATGCTGCTGCCCTGCTGGCCCCTTGCGCACGGCAGCTGGCCGTGTCCTTAGCTGTCAGTATGACTTAGATCTAGCACCTACCTACTGGTTGATGTGCTTTTTCCTTTTGCCAAGTGATTGAGTCTGTTTAGTATTTTCCATCATTCTAGTCTTTAAGTAAAAATGACACTATTGAGGAAAGTCAGTCTACTCCCTTCTTCCTTCCCCCCAAACACGTGTTCTCTTTCGTCAGGAAACTCAGCCAGTGGACTGTGGCAGAGAAAGTCCTCCACTCAGAGGCAGAGACTCTGAGTTAAGTCATAGGTGGCCTTAGGCATCTGCATTGTTTGCGGGGGTTAAGTTTTCCTTCCAGTGAGGGCTGGAAGGATGAATTAGCTGGTCTCTGAAGCCCTGCTTAGCTCTGACACTGCCAACATCCTCTGATTCTAGGTGTGATGTTGACTGTCCTTTCAAGGAAAAACTTGCAATAGAGGGAAAAGCCGTTAAAGCAGCTCCCTGCTTCATCATTAAGTCCTGTCATCCCTACCAGCCAATCCCAGTCAAAGAAGTTATGCTTTATTCGCTTCCGTGGAATTACAAGTGAGAGACGCTTTTAGGACCTGATGGACAAAGCAGGAGATTCGCTGTCAGCTTTCCTGGTCCTCTCCTTGCTTCTGTGGGCCTTGCACCGTCTTAGTTTACACATCTGCCAAAGGGGTAGAATTACACTTCTTTTTACAGGTAAATTTCAAGGCACGATCAGTTTTCAGGAAGTGCTTCAAGACCCCAGGTGAAATGAAAATGCTAAGTACCCTCTGAATTGCCATCCCTGTTACCAGGTGCTGCTTTTTCAGATGATGGGGACACTTTTCAGGGTGAAATTCAGGCGAGTTTTGCCCAGGCCTGCTGTCTTGAGTACAAATGTGAATGATCAACTGACTGCTTGTTGCCAAACTGGAAATGTTCTGTAGGGATTTACTGGCATGGTATCATTCCTAGAAGAAAAAAGAGAGAAACTTGACTGCACATTAAAAAAAAAAAAAAAAAAAAAAAAAAAAAAAAAAAAAAAA
>NC_045443.1:103630087-103684541 GCF_002776525.5 Piliocolobus tephrosceles | reverse complement strand
AAAAAAAAAAAAAAAAAAAAAAAAAAAAAAAAAAAAAAAAAAAAATCCACGTTGTGACTTTTATTTAATTTCTATTTTTTTTTTTTTTTGGTAATAAAAAGTTGACTTTTTTTATTTGAATTTGTCTTTTTTATTTATTGGTCTGAAAGGCATTTCAAAGGTATTATAATAATATATTGGTGTAATTTAATTGGTGCAACATGCTTTATGGCTCCTGTCAAAATTGGTTTTCACTCATTTGATTGGTTTGAGCCCAGAACAGCCTACAGGGGAAAAAAAAGCTGGATAACTACCCAAAGTGTTTGTATTTTTATTGGAAACTGATTTTTGTTTCATTTTGGTCTTTGTTTCTGTTTTTATTTTTAAATTAAATAAATTGCAATGAACTGAACCAGAGAGCTTGCTTCTTTATTTGGTGGTTTTTCTTAGTCAAGTAAGTGACAGAATCAATATAAGTAACAGACACCTACCCAAATGAGCTTAAGCACAAAAGGGAATTTATTCGAAGTTCTCAGAAGAGGAAATGCAGCTTGCAGTGCAGCTGGAATTAAGAATTGGAGTGGTGGATTGAAGAGGACAGTATACCCTCTATTCTGCTCTCTTTGCGTATCAGCTTTCTTCTCCTTTTGTACCCTGACTTTCTCCTCCCTGATTGTGGAACCTACCTCGGCTTATCCCATAGCTTCCAAATTTACATGTTCTCAGTCTTGGTTTCCAAAAGAGACTACTCACCAGGTTCCTTAGTTCTGCACTCTAGACGTCATCAAAGGCTAACACTCAACCACGCTTTTCCCCCACATTGCAGTTTCCTGTGCCTGCCCTTTCCCTAGGCACTCCCTTCTATCCCAAGGGCAGGAAGTTGCTAATCTGATTGGGATTAATCAGAGTCCAAGATCAGTGGGTCATGATTTCCTAATGGGGAAGGCCACTCACGGCTCTGCCTAGAATGACATAGTATCTTGAGTCCCATTTTGCCACTATTTCTTGTGCGAATAGACCCTCCACAAAGCTCTTGGAAGGAGAGGTGCATCATAGAACAAGACTGAAGGGTACCTGGATCCTGGCCATAATATCAAGTCACATCAAACCCTACCCTAGTATCAAACATTAGACAGTGATGCTGTGCACAGAGTAGTAGTGTTATAGGATCCATGCCAGAAAAGTCTGACTTTCCAAATAACAACTTGCACCCCTTTCCTAGTTTACTGGAAGAACATCTGATGTAGCATTGCCATATTTAGCAAATAAAACTATAGAATGCCTAGTTACATTTGAACTTCACATATACTATGAATAATTTTTCAGTATAAGTGTATTCCAGACAATATTTGGGTCATGCTTATACTAAAAAAAAAATTTGTCTGAAATTCAAATTTAACTGGGCATACTGTATACTATCTGTCAACCTAACCTGATAGGGCTTAGTTGTCCAAATTGACGAGGTGCTGGGTACGGGAGGAGGTTGGGGAATGGATGCTTATAATTGTGGCTTGCCAGATTAGAACATGTTGGTGCGTCTCAGGTTGGGCTGAGGTGGGAAGAATTCCAAGTTCAGTCTGGACTTGATAATTGCAATTGAGTTAAGTTGCTACACCTTTTTGGAACTCAGCTTTCTCATCTGTCTAATGGGTGTATTCATTGCTCTCTCAACCCAACTCTAACAGGGGTACGAAAAAGAAGGAATGAGAGAAATTCTATGAAGTTACCTTGAATATAAAACTCAATATGAATGAGAAACAATAGTCCTTTCTTGGGAGGGCAATATTCACTGACTTAAAATAGGACATTTAAAGACCCATGGGCTTTTAATTCTTACTATAGCCCCTGCCCCCACTAGCAAATGGGCAGTCATTTGCAGTTAGAGGGGCTGTAGGTCATTTGTGGAGTGTATTTGCTTTGAAGTGTGGCCCTTGGAAAAGACATAATTCTGTATCCAGGCAGAAAGAATAGCCTGTGCACGGCCTAGAGGCTGGACCAAATGTGACATAGTAAGTGTAATGAAAAAATAGGGTTGCTTGTAGTGGCAGCAGCTGACATGTTGTCAACTGTTGTGGGGTTAATGGGCAGTGGTCACTTTAAGGAGGAAAAGTTGAGAGAACTAATATGTATTTAACTTCCACATAATGCCCTCTCCATCTTTGTTCAGTAGCAAATGACAGAAATCCACTCAGACCATGCTAAGTAATGACTAATTTACTACTTCATGGAACCGAGAAGCCCAGGTGTGTGTCTCAGGCACAGCTGGATCCAGGAGTTCAAGGGATCTCATTGGCCTCCTTTCCACTCACTCTCCTTGGATGCGGCTTTATTCTTAGTACGCCCTCCCCACATGGCAGCAAGATAGCTCCTGGCCAAAGCAGGGTTATAACGTTATTTTAGAGTGTGATCCTCCAACCAGATAGGTTCTTAATATCCTAGCATTTATGTAACAAGGAAGGACTGTGATTGTCTTTGTTTGGGTCATGTGTCTCCTTCTGGCCCATCACAGAGTCTGGGTGGAGAAGTGCTCTTATTGGCCAGACTGGATCATATACCCACCTTGCAGTATATTTGAATGACACGGAATCACACAGAATGTGGGAGGACAGTTCCCCAAAGGAAGGAATTCAGAGCCAACGATGTTAATTACACATTTTAGGCTTCAATTTCCTCACTCATATAGTAGCATTAAATAATGGCTAATTTGCAGAGTTATTGTGAAGATTAAATGAAATAAAGTACCTAATGCAGTGCCTGGCACATAGTGGATTTTTAATTTATACAGATAATCTCAGGGAAGACAATAGTAGTAATACTATAAAGAGGAGAAATATTTGTTAGGAAGATTTTAGCTGTAAAATCAGCTATAATCTCAGAAAATTCAGCTGAAATTGGCTTAAACACTACAAGGGCTTTATCAGTTCATATACCTGGAATTCTAGAGGTTGGGGAGTTTCCCAGTTACTTGGGTCTAGTGAAATAAGTTACATATACAACCCCCCTCCCCAAATTACATATAGTAAGTTCTATGGAAGAAATGGATATGGTGCAGAGATAGAGAAGTAAGGGTGGGAGCTACCTCCTGTAGAAAGAGCATTCAGGGAAGGCATCTCTGAAGAGGCGACTTTTGGGCAGAGATCTGAAGATGAAGACTAGCCATATGTAAAGTGAGCATTCTGGGCCGAGAGAACAGTATCTGCAAAGGCCCTTGGGTCTTCACACTAGAGCTTTACAGGATTCATTTCTGGTTCCATTGGCATAGGACAGCCATGATCCAGGGAGCGTGATGTTTTGTTAAACATGTGTGACCATGTTCTAACATGGACTGAATGTGATCATTTATGACTTTGTGTACAGATGGCTGCTTCCTTCAACAGGTGGTCCCCAGACAAAGATACATGCCATGAAGTGCAGTTTTAAATGAGAACATGTTTCCGCTGCAGAAATTCACTGCCAATTTATTGAAATTTATGGAGAGGATGTTCTTAATCTACAGAATCATGCAAAGTTTGGGGTATGGAAGTGGAACAGCAGTGTTGCTACATGAAGACCAGAAAGTGCAAACAAAGGGGTTTTCATGTCACAAGACTTGTCTCCTCCTGGCACAACTGTCTGGTTCCAGTGGGAGGTTGCATGGGAAATTTGCAATCAACTTTGTTGTAAAATAGTGAGTTATTTTCATCCTGATGAAAAACTTACACTTCTCTACCTGACTGGGAATATCCATTGTATCTTGACCAGCTGGTTCCCCATCCACTCCATGTACTAGTGTTTGTTTGTGAATTAGTCTGGACAGACTATGTTATGCTAAAGTAACAAATAAACCCTGAAATGTCAATGTGTCGATATAATAACAATTTCTCGCTCCCACTAAGTCCAGTACAGGGCTGTTCTCTTGTCACGTCACCTCCCAGCAGGTACTCAAACACCTGAGCTGCTTCCATCCTGTGGTTCTGACATCTCTGGGTTCTTCATTTCTAGCTGTGCAAATGAAGGAGAGAGCAGAACTCGGAACCTTTTAAAGATCAGGCCTAGGTGTGGTGTGCATCATTTGCGCCCACCTCCCACTGGTCAAAACTCAGCCATCTGACCTCGACCTAATCATAGACAGTCCTCAAGTCTATGGTACTTAAAAAGCGAAAAGTAAAATGGAATCAGATGAACACTCAGCAATGTTTCCGCCACAGCTTATTTTTGCTTCCTGGTGGGAACTCTCACCATTAAGAAAAATAATTATTGTTAGAATTAACCAAGTGCTTACTGCGCCGCAGTCCATGTGCCTACCCTTTGCATTTATTATCTCTTTGAAGTTTCCTCATGTTCCCTTATCTCCATTTTTACAGATAAGGAAACACTTTTGGAAAAGCGCAGTAACTTGCCCAAGTCAACCCACTGTTAAATGTGCATCTGGATTCAAATATGGGCCTGGATGACTGACTTTCAAGCCCAAGCTCTTAGTTGCTCTGTTGGGTGGGAATCAGGGATGATCATTCTGCAACTCAGTCTCCTTGACAGTAAGCCCAGCCTGTTGCCATCTCTGTTGATATAAACAACATTTCCTGCAGGAGCTGAGCAGATAACAGGAACAAAGACAGTTGCCCAAATCAATGCACTCTCCAAACAAACATGGAGCAGAGAGCAACTGTCCCCAGTACCCCACTGATGTGAAGTTCTAGAAGCTCCCGTCTCAGCAGATGGGATTAACAGAATGATTCATGTTTCTTAACTACTCTACTGTGGGATGGGATGGAGGTCACTCCATCCTGAGCACCTGCAATGGCTCAGAATTCAGTAAAGGAGACAGCAGGTCTCCAGTGGCTGTCCAAAGCTGTGCATGCACATATTCCAACAGGGCTCTATGTGGCCTTTTCTATGTTGTGGTGCCTCAGGGGACCCTACTTCTAGAGGACTGAGAGCTCAAAGCAACCTGGTTGGGGCCATATGGAAACACAGGATGCCAGGCTGGGTTGCATGGACCTGCCTGGAGTCAGGCACTGCAACAGCAACTTCATCACATAAAAATCAGTGGGTCATCATGACTTCAAAGCCCAGTACAGGGCGATGACACTGGCATGGCCCTCAACCAGAATTCCACAGAAACACCTCACTGTCAGTGAAATTCAGGGCTGGGGACAGTTCATTTTGGAGGCAGCTGGAGAAAAGGGACTCCAAAAAATAGCTAGCTTGAGAATGTTCTGCAAGTTGGAAGCTGTGAATCACCGAAGCTGAAAAACATCTGATTCAGCAGTGCCTAGGGCGTTCCAGAAGTTTCAGCTGTCAGGCCTTGGAGTCCAGACAAAAGCATGTGTGCAGAGCAGAAAGCCAGATGCAGACCTCTTACCCAGTCCTGCTGGTCATCTCCAAAGGCATGGATGTGGATTCAATTGCTAGGAAGTACAGATGGTCACTGGAAATGGGCTCTGCTTAGACTGGCTTCTTACAAACACGTGTAGCTAAGCACTATTTTGATGAAGGAGAGAGATATGGGTGGCTGGGGAAAAGTTGCCTCCCATTTTAGAGAAACAACTTATAATCACATGCTCAGGTCCTTTGGGGATCTAGAGTGGTGGGATCACGTTGCCCATGAAGCTACATTGGAGCTAATAGGAGTGCTCCCTGTTGAGAAGGGAATTTCAAAGTGAAGAAACGGATTGAAAGAGGTGAGTTATCCTTCAAGTTTGCAGTGCAGTCGTGGCATGTCAGTGCTTTGACTAGTTTCATCTGAGATTTTTCCTATTCTTGCACCAGAAGAGTAAGAAATACATTTATTTTTATTGTAAGTTACCCAGTCTCAGATATTCAATTATAGCAACAGAAAATGGACTAAGATAGTCATCTTCATGTTTTTGAGTCAGAAGAGTTGTTTATATATACTAGACACAAGGATTTTGTGGGATACATTTTTATAAATATTTCCCCAGTTGTTGAATTTGTCTTTTATTTTTGATTCATAGAGTGATTTGAAAAGCAGAGGCTTTGAATTTTGATAAAGTCAATTTTATAAATTTTCTAATGGTTGAGTTTTTGTGTCCTATCTCAGAAATTTTTGCCTACATTGACGTTGCAAATATATTCTTTACATTGTCTTTTAAAAGCTTTATATTTAAGTTTTTGCATTTAGGTGTATGATCCATTTTAAGGTAAGTTGTTTACTATATGGGGAATGACTGAATTTTACTTATTTTTTTCTGTATGAGATGTTAGTTTTTGGAATGCTATTTATTGAAATGACCATTCTTTCTCTGTTAAATTGACATAGCACCCTTGTAAAATAATTAACTATGGATGTGTGGGTCTATTTCTGACCCTGTATTCTTTCCCATTAATTGGTCAATCATTTTGCCAAAATCATACCACCTTGATTATTGTAGCTTTTAGTAACTTTTGAAATCATATAACTTTGTTTCTATTTTAAAAATTATTTTGGATATTTTGGGTCCTTTGCATTTCCAAATAAATTTTAGAATCAGTTGTCCATTTCGACAAAGCAGACTGCTAAGATTTTGATTGCAATTATAATAAATCTATAAATCATCTGGGGAGAATTGACATGTTAACAATACTAAGTCTCCCAACTCATGGACAGGGTGTATGTATTTATTTAGGTCTTCTTTTATTTCTGTCAGGATTAGTTTTCATTTTCAGTATGCAGGAATTACACAGTTTTGTTAAATTTATTCCTATGTATGTTAGACTTTTGAACTATTATAAACAGAATTCTTTACAAATTTATTTCCCAAGTTTTTTGTGGCTAGTATGTAGAAATAGAGTTGAATTTTATGAACTGGCTAAATTCACTTAGTAGTCCTACCTAGTAGCTTTTTTTTGTTAAAAGATCCAGTAGGATTTTCCATGTGTGTGGATTTTTCCATTTTAGGTTCTCTGTGTATAAAATCTGTTCTACTTCTTCCTTTTTAATTTGTATGTTTGTATTTCTTTTCCTTGCCTCATTACAATACAACAAAGCACACCTAATACTAGGATTTCCAGTATGATGTTGAATGGACATAGACTGAGCAAATGTCTTTCCTCATTCTGAACTTAGTGAAAAATATTCAGTCTTTCACGATTATGTATAATGTTAGTTATAAATGTCTTCTACCAAGTTGAGGAAGTTTCTTTTCTTTTTCTTTTTCTTTTTTTTTTTTTTTGTGAAACCGAGTCTGAGTCTGTTGCCCAGGCTGGAGTGCAGTGGAGAGATCTTGGCTCACTGCAAGCTCCACCTCCCGGGTTCCAGCGATTCTTCTGCCTCAGCCTCCCAAGCAGCTGGGATTACAGGCGCCCACCAATATGCCCAGCTAATTTTTGTATTTTTAGTAGAGATGGGGTTTCACCATGTTGGCCAGGCTGGTCTTGAACTCCTGACCTCAGGTGATCCACCCGCCTCTCGGCCTCCCAAGGTGCTGGGATTATAGGCATGGGTCACTGTGCCTGGCCAGAAGTTTCTTTACATTCCTACTTTGCTGAGAGATTTCTTTAAATTATAAATGGGTAAAGAAATTTGTTAAATACTTTTCTTAAATTTATTAAGATAACTATGTTTTTTCTTCTTTAGTATGTTAATATGGTGATTGTATTAGATGAGTTTTGAATATTAAACCAACCTTGCCTTCCTGAGATAATTTTCACTTCATGTTGTATTGTTCTTTAAATATATTGCCAAATTCGTTTTGCTGATATTTTGCAAAATATGTTATTTTCATTCAAGACATTGGTTTATAGTTTTTCTCTCTCTCTTTAATGTCTTTGTCTGGTTTTGTCTCAGGACAACGGTGACCTTAAACTGTGTTAGAAAATCTTGTCTTCCTTTCTATTGTCTGGAAGTGTTTGTGTACAGTTGGCATTATTTCTTCATTAAATATTTGATTTAGTATACCAGTGAAGGTATTTGGACCTGGAATTTCCTTTGTGGAAAGCTTTAATGTCATTATTTTTGATCCTTTCTTCTTTTCAAATATAAGCATTGAAAGCTGTATGGTTTTGTTTAATAATTGCTGAAGCATCCCACAAATATTGACATGGTTTGTTTTCATTTTCATTTGGTTCAAAATATTTTCTGATTTCCTTGTTGATTTATTCTTTTCATATTTACTCATAATCTTATGGCTGCTGGGTTTTCACTCTTTTGTGTTCCAAGTCTCCCTCTGGTACCAGTTTTCTTCTTCATGAAGAACTTCCATGAACATTTCTTCTTGTGAAAATCAGTTAGTGACAACTTCTCTCAGCTTTTGTTTGTCTGGAAAAAAAAAATCTTTATTTCAACTCTACTTTTGAAAGATATTTTTTCTGGTTATCAAAATTTACATGACAATTTACATCTTTATCCCTCAAAGATATCAGTCCTCTGTCTTCTGGTTTGCATAGTTTCTGATGAGACATCTGAGATAATTTTTCTCTTTGTTCTCTGGGTTTATCATGTCTGTTTTTCTGTGCAGCTTTTCATATTTTTCATTTAGTAGTTATTTCTTTAGCAATTGATTGTGATTTCTCTTGGTATGGTTTTCTATGTGTTTATCTTTCCTTGAGTTCATTGACCTTCTTGCATCTGTAAGTTTATAGATGTCATCAAAAATTTAGATTTTAAAATTGCCATTATAAATTCAATTTTATTTTTCTGTTCATCTTTCTCCTTTTGGAACTCCAGCAACATTTATGTTATACCATTTGATGTTGACCTACAGCTCAGTGAGGCTCTGTTTATATTTTTCAGTCTTTTTCTTTTTCTCTGTGGTTCCTCTTGAATTTTTTTCATTCCTGAAAGTTCCATTTGGCATGTTTTCATGTGTGTGTATATAGCGTGTGTCACACACACACACTATATACACTATAGATAGATCTATCTATATATGCACACACTACATATAAATAGTGTATGTGTGTGTTCCTTTGTATATACATATATTCTTTCATTATACTCACGTTTCTCTTTAAGCACTTGAGCTTGCATACCTGAAAGATTTTAAAGTCCTTAGTTGATAATTCATTCATCTTTAAAATTTATAGATGTTTCTATTGATTGATTTTCCTTCTTTTACAAATCATATTCTTTCATCATAATTACTAATTTTTTAACTAGAGGTTGGACATTAGGTGTATTTTAATTGGTTAGTGCTGGATTTTATTATATCCCTTTGAAGAGTGTTATGCTTTGTATTGGTGGGTCAAGTGACTTGGATGCAATTCAGCTTGATTCTTTTGAGGCTCAATTTTGATATTTTTAAATGGTTAATTTAATCCCTTTACTGAAGGGCTTATTTAGCCCCACTACCAAGACATAAAACTTCCATGGCGTTACTACCTTTCCCATGTATTTAGCATTGTCTCTGTGCTCTGGCTGGTGGGAAGTTGAATATTTTCAGCCCTGGGTGAGCTCTGAGAATTGTTTGGCTTGCAGCTCTCTAGTGATTTTTTTTCTGTTAATTTTCCTTGCCCAGCCTCATTTGCATGTGGAGATTAATGTTTAGCTAAAGATCCAGAGTGCCCCTATGCAGATTTCTGGAGCTCTTTCTTTGTATAGTTTCCTTCACTCCAGTACTCTGTGCTTTCCAAATCTACCTACCCTGGCCTCCCTGATCTCTGTGACTTTCTCTGTTTGGGTTCATCCTCCTGGTGATTCAGTCCAAAAGTTACTTCCAGGTTAAGATGGTGCAATTGTCTGGTTTACTTTAGTTTTTCATTTTATTGGTGATTATGGTCCTGTGTTACTTGCTGTTTAATGTCTGAAAACACTTCTTGAATCTATTTTGTTTTGTTTGTAGATTGTTTTTTCAGTGGGTCAGGGTGTATCCCATAGGAGTTTCTCCTTCATGGGTAGAAGCAAAAGTTGAGATTAAGTCTTTTGCCCAATCACAAATAGATGTTAGCACAACTGGGTCTAAAACCCAAATATGATAGACTTCAAAGCCTGTGCCCTTCATCATGATCAAGATCCCATTCTCCCCTTTTTTGGACCACATTCCAGAAGGAAGGCAGGTAAGAACCCAGTCAGTAAAAAGCAAACTGGCTATTCTTAGTGCTACAATTCCAGTAAGAAGGATTAGGCAGGGAATTTGCTGTTATAGTTGGCGACTTCTCAGAAGTGCCCTGCCAAAGTTAGCTTTTATTTATTTTCTTCCTTGTGAGTGAATGGAGAAAGTATGGGGCAGTTCGTCGTTTATTTGTTCGCTGGTTCATTAATTCTATCATTTATTCCTCCATTTAAGATTATTAATGGAACACCTGCTGTGTACCACGCACTAGGTTTTTGTTGTTGTTGTTGTTTTGGGAGGGAAATGCAGCTCCCAGTGGGTTTTGCTTTGCTTTCTTCCTCTTCATTCCTATACTGTCTCCCAAACTTTCAATATGATCATGTGGGAAAGCCCCAGATGGTGACATTTTAGGGATGACTCCCTGGACCCTTGTGTAGCTTCTGAGTTGTTAGGAGAGAAGTTAGGGTCTCCTTTCAAATTAAAATAAACGCCAACACCCCTGGGGAGGTATCATACATTAAGCCATTGTCAGCTAAATCTTGGCCAGCTATTAATGTTTCAGGAGAGATTTATTAAGTGTTAATTAAGAGTAAGCATGAAGAACAACATAGGCCTCTTGGGAAATGGGACAGAATGAGAAAGCAAAGGAATTCTCACAGAAAAGGTGGCAAGGATAAATTCTGAAATTTTGTCCCAAGCTGAGATGTATATGTCCCTTGTATTCTTTGGTCTGGGTGTCATAATAATAACAAAGTTGAGTGACATTTTGTAGGTTATAGGTCCCCACACCCACTCATTTGTTTTTCTTGAAGCCACCTCTCAACAGCCTTTGGAGGTAAACATTAGTACTGCTGATGAAGTAGAAATTGGAAGAAGGAAAGTCACTAGCTCAAGTTGCCCAGCTGATAAGTGTTATGGTCTGAATTTGAACCGAGGCCATCTAACTCTGGTGCTTCTGGTCCTAATTCTCCTCTGCCATCTAAACTTGCAAAGCTGCTTGCTATGACCAAATCATCTCTGCTTCATTACTGGTTCTATCAGTTCAGGATTTTCCTGGGCAACTCTTTCACAGAGCACCAAGTTTGGTGTCCAAGGTGATTTGGGCTTTTTGAATGCATGCAGATATTTGTTGCCAACCTCAGGAACCATTTCTTCCTCTTTGTGGCTGGTTGATTGGAATGGTAGCAAAAGAGCAAGTCTGGCCAGCTACTTTGTGGAAGACCAAGAAATGACAAAGGACGCAGGATGTTCTTTAAAGTTCTGAACAACATGAGGCTGACTAAATGGGAATGAAAGGGCTTTTGAGGAGAAATAGGAATTAAACAATAGTCTATCATCAGGTTTACTGCTGCTGGAAAACAGAATGCAAATGTATTTGCCGGGTGAGATTCTAAGGCTATTTTTAAGAGAGGTACCAGCCGGCATTCAATGAAGGCTAGATGGGTTAATGAAATAAACGCATTTCCCGCTTCTCCGTGATTTATATTTCTAAGGCTGCACTACATAGTAATTCAATAAAGCTGAAATGGCAGGAATGTCTGGCAGATTTTTTGGAATATGATACTTGGCTCATTATGGTGGTTCAGTTTCAGTATCTGGATAAGGGTGAGATACAAAGGGACATCAGGAACAATCTTTTCTTCTCTCTCTTTCAGCCTCTACCACTTCAGCATAGCCTGCTCTAGCTCAACCTTATTCATGTCAATATAATAGGTTATTATTAAAGGCTTCCTGAAGCTTATTTTCTATTTGAGAATGATGAGGTATTCACTGCCTGCCAATCATGGTCTTCACAATTAGAAAGTTTATGCCTCAGTTAATGGTTTTTCTTTTCCTCTTGATGTAACAAGAGAATTTATCCTGTGAGTAATACTGGAATTTATCCTCATGGCCATTTTCCTCTGTTAGTGCCCCAGGGACTATTTGAAACTACTTCTTTGTGTGTGTGTGAATATATGAGACAGAGAGACTCGGGGGAGAGGGAGAAAGAGACAGGAGTGAGAGGGCAGAGAGGGGAGAAAGTATTAATCTCATAGAACTCTTAGTTTCCATTCTGATAGCATTTGTTGAATATATAGTCTGTGCCCCTAATGGTCCTATAGTGGAAATCTATATGGTCCTATCTGGAAATCTGCTTTGTGTCAGTTCTACATCACTTATTTTGGGATTCTGTTTCTGGCAAGGCAATGTGATTCAGTGGGACCTCACCGGGCTGTAATTACCTTTCACACTATAGGGACAAGCTCTTCATTCACTCTGACTAGTTCAATTTTTTTCTTCTGGACCTAATAATTAGTTCAGTATTCATTCTAAAGCCCAAACAGGACCAATCAATGCCACTTGGGTGATCAAGTATGGATGTTGAGTGGTGGCAGGGGTGGGGGTGGGGGGATTTGTGATGATTGTTGTCACCTTCTTTTCTTTTCTTTTCTTTTCTTTTCTTTTCTTTTCTTTTCTTTTCTTTTCTTTCCTTCCTTCCTTCCTTCCTTCCTTCTTTCTTTTTCTGGACTCACCATTAGGATGATGTAAATCTAGAGATACTACTGGTGGCCAATTTTTATCATCAAATGATAACAGAGATGGCCTGAGAATGAAGCCAAGAAAGAGCACCACAGAACTAAGAGCGTAAGTGAAATGTGTATTGTAGCATCATTTGATCTCCTGAGCCAAGCTGCCCTCAAAGCAAACACTAACCTGAGACTTCATAGTGATGAGAGTTATTCTCCTTTTTTGGGCTGAATTAGTTTGATTTGGGTTTCTGTCACTTGCAATGGAAGAACAGCTTCTGGATACCTGAACACATGGAGGTTCCTGGAGGGTTGGTGCACCCAGGAACCTTCAGATGTTCCAAGCAAGAGAAAGCATGGAAACTGTGCACTCCTTCCCCCCATTTCTCACCCTATGCATCTCTTCATCTGTATCCTTTGCAATATCCTCTATAATAAACCAGTCAACTTAAGTTGTTTCCCTGAGTTCTGGGAGCTGTCTTAACAAATTAATTAAACCCAAAATGGGGGTCATAGGAACCCCAACTTGAAGCTAGTTGGTCAGAAGTTCTAGAGGTCCAGACTTGTGACTGGTGTCTTGGTGCAGGAGAGAAAGAGAGTCTTGGGGACTGACCCTATCTCCAGGTAGCTAGTGTTGGCACTGAATTGGAGGATGCCCACCTGGGGTCTACTGCTTGGTGTGTGGCAACAAATCTCCACATCTTTGTTACAAAAGTCTTCTGTGTTGATCATTGTTGTGGTGGTGTGAAAGCAGAAGAAAAGCAAGGTTTGACAGAGTTTTCCCCTACACAGATAGTAACGACAGTGTGAGGAAGGAAGGAGTTGCTGGACTCTAGAAGGAGAGAGCTCTGTCAAGAGGGCTTCCTTGACAGGAGCTGTCACTAGGGAAAGCAGCCAGCCAGAGGTGACCTTGCTGGGAGGGAGCCTGGGAAATGACTGCTGAACCTCTGCTGAAGTCAGAGGGCAGATATCCCTTCCTGTAGTTGACACGGGTCAGCTTCCAAGGCTCAGAGCAGGTGGAGAAGGGTGGAGAATGCACCGGAAGGGGCATGATATGGTTTGGCTGTGTCTCCACCCAGATCTCATCTTGAATTGTAGCTTCCATAATTTTCACATGTCTGGGAGGAACTTGGTGGAAGGTAATTGAATAAAGGGGACAGGTATTTCCCATGCTGTTCTGGTGATAGTGAATAAGTCCCACAATATCTGATAGTTTTATAAAGGGGAGTTCCCCTGCATACACTCTCTTCTTGCCTGCCACCATGTGAGACGAGACCTTACTCCTCCTTGTTTTCCACCATGATTGTGGGGCCTCCCCGGCCATATGGAACTGTGAGTCAATTAAACCTCTTTCCTTTATGAATTAAACAGTCATAGGTATGTCTTTATTAGTAGCATGAGAACAGACTAATACAAGGCAAATAAGAGATCCTCAGTGGAGGTGCATGCTGTCACTGTCCCTATTTTATAGATGAGGAAATCAGGGCTCAGAGAGGCCACAGTGATAACGGGCCAAAGATTATATCAATCAGTGGTAAAGACAGATGGCAACTCAGTCCCCCTGACCATAAAGCTGTGCTCACCGCAGTCATCGTGGCCCTGGGGCTTTTGGCTGGACTGTTTGCCTTTGAAAAGTGACCCACAGGCCTGTGTGCCAGGCTGTAGGATGGGGACGGACATTGATTGGACTTCTCCTTCTTGCCAGGCACTGTGCTAGGCATTTAACCCACAACAGGCCTATTGAGATAGGTGTTGCTGATTCCGTTCCATACGTGAATAATCTGAGCCTCAGAGAGGCTAAGTAACTTGCTCAAGGGTACACAGCTGGTGGATACTGACCTAGGTTCCAGAGGTCAGATTCCAGAACCCATGATCTTTCCACTATGTCCCAGGGCAGGGACCTAAGGAGCAGAAAGGGGAAAGGAGAGGGAGAGAGAGAGAGGCCGTTGTGCAAGTTGTTTTGAGACGGTGGGCAGGAACTGGGGAGAATTCGGGTGGCAGCATCTTTCTTGGGCCCAGGAAGCATAAGGCATGTAGGCAGGAATCCCAGAGTGCCATCTGGAGTTCCAGAACATCCCTAAGCAGCCTTTATATCTGCAGGCCTGTGCCGGGCCGCAGACTCACATGAAAGCATAAAAACACTCTGTGGCAGATGGGAATTTGAAATCACGTGTTGTGAGCAGCCAGAGCCAGGAGCTGTGACTCCCATGTGGCGCTGTCAGCATGTCTGAGACACCGCTTCTCATCCTTCCTCCCCTGCCTGTCCTTTCCACTCTGAGTTTCTCCTCCCTCTCTCTCCTTTGCTTTCACTATTAACATTTTATTTTATATATTTTTTATTTTATCTTAGCTTGAGTTTTCTCAAGTTTCCTCTGCCTCCTCCCTGGACGTGGAGACACATCTTCACTTTGTTCTTCAGGCCTCTCAAATTCAACGTGTTCAAGTAAAAATCCCATTCTTCTCACTTAGCAAATCTGCCTCTCTTCCTTGTTGGTTTTGCATTTTGCCTTCTGGCACAGGATGCCCGGATGGAAAGCTGGGAAGAGCCGGTTTTGCGTCCTGCCTCACCTCTCCTTTCCCTCCCGCTATTTCCAGTTGGATTCCCCATCGCTCTTGGTGCCCCTTCTGCTTCCTCTGACTGGTTTCCGCACTCTTCATCTTTCACTGAAGCTCTTCAGATATTTTTGGAGCCGAGTCCCTGACTGCTTGGTCTCTTCTCTGCTTCCTCCAGCACATTGCCACAGATATCACTTGAAAACATTGTCCAGGTGATACCAACAGTTTTAGCAAGAAGAGAAAATGGAGGCATTGTCCACATGCCTTTGGGAAGGAAGGTGTAGAGGGCAGGCTCACAGCCCCCACAAGACTCCAGCCCTAATTCTGGGGGCATTGAATGTTAGTTATTTCCATGGCAAAAGGGACTTTGCAGAGGAAATCTAGGTTAGCAATGAGTTGACTTAAGATAGGGACATTATCCTGGATTAGCCAGGTAGGCTCAGTGTAATCACACAAGCCCTTAATTGCAGAAGGGGAATGCAGAAGGGAAAGTCAGAGAGATTTTAAGAATAGGAAGGATTCAAAGCTCTGTTACTGGCTTGAAGATGGAGGGGGTCCTAGGTCAAGGAAATGGGAACCTCAGTCCTACAGCTAGAAGGAGCTGAATTCTTTCAGCAACCTGAGTGAGCTCGGAGGGGGCTTCAGTCTAGAGCCTCTGGAAGAGAATGCAGCTCTGCAGGCACCTTTTCAGCCCTGTTAGGTCCTGAGCAGAATTCAACCATGCCATGCCAGATGTCTGAGCTACTGAACTCTGATGTAATGAATGGTTTTTGTTTGTAAGCCCCTACGTTCGTGGTACTTTGTTATGGCAGCCCCAATACAAACTAATACAAGTAGAAAACTAATAAACACAACAAAAGCCAGAAAGATAAATCAGAAACCAATAATAATGATTATGTTTATGGTTATGAGGGGACAGAAATAGGGAGACATCTCTGACACACAGGGAAATTAGCATACACTGAACGTTTGCTGTGGACCAAACACCATGTCAAGTCCTTTGACTGCGACACCAGACTGGGATCTGAGTTGTAAGCAATAGAAAGGGTCTTTGGCTAATCTAAGCCAGAAAGAAATTTATGAAAGAATATAAGGCATCTCCCAGAAACTCCAAGAAGGCTGGAAAACAAGGCTTGGGAAATAGTTGGGAACATAAAGGAAGCAAGGTGGCCAGAACTCAGCCAAAATTGGACCATAGAGCCAGGGTGTTGGGTAGACTACAGCTACCCTGGCTGTCCCCTGGCACTGTAGCTGCTGTACTACCACAGCCAGCTCTGGCATTTGGCCATTGGGCATTGTTAGGGGTACCACTGCTCTAGAAAATGGGATGGTTCTGGTAAGTACAGTATTGCCAAAATGGATCCTGCCTCATCCCTGTGTCTGTGGACCGTTACTTTGAGATTTAAAACTTTGAGCAGGTGTGTCTGGTTGGGTCACAGGCCCAGAAGTTTCAACTGCTGTACAGCCAAAAAGCTGACTCACAGAAAATGGCAAATCATCCTGCACCATCTCATTTAATCCACATAATAACCCAGCAGGGAACTACTATTATCCCCACTTAATAGATAAGGAAACCAAGGCTGCCAGGAAGGTGAAGCTCCTTTCCCAAGATCCTGAGCTTGTATAGGGCAGAACTAAAATTTGAACTCAAGTCATCTAAGCTTTATATGCACATCCTGTGGCCTCTTCTTGCAGTGACAGTCAAGGTTCAGATCCTTTCTGAGGAAAGAAGAGGCAAGTGGATTTTATCTGGTGTGTGGTTCAGAGAACTCCGGGGAGACAGGTTGAATGGGAGCAGTAGCTGGCCAAACAGCACTGACCCATTTGCTTTTGAGGCTTGGGCATGGCAGAACTTTAATTTTTTCCCTATTTAGTGAAATATACCTTCAGACATCTGTTCTGAATTGGTCCCCTGTTGTTAGTATATATTGCGTGGCATGGCCTACTCTCTCTCAACTTGAAATTTAGACAAGGGACGTTGAGGCTCTGCTGATGAGACCACCACTGGGGAACTTCATCTTCTGTCTTGCCTCTCCTTGCCCCCTTTACTGTCCTTCTCCACCAACATTGCAAAGGAAATGAGATAGAATCCCAGGTGGGTGGGATTCAGGATTCAAGGATCCCAAAGTGGGCATCCTTGACACAGCTCTCTTCTCCTGCTCCATTATCCTCCCAGCCCTGAGCCAGGCCAATGACAGAAAGAACAAAAAGAAGGCCTCGTTTGTAATCTATTTCCTGATTTGAGATATCTGGAGCAGGTCCAGTCATAGGCCACTGATTAAAAGCGGGTTAGTTACTGTCACTGGTGTGAGGACCAGGCTAAATGGAAACAGGCCAAGCTCAGGCTCCACAGAGAGGAAACCCTAATTCAAAAGTTCCCTGGGATGACCTCCAATAAAAACGATCTGTGAGGGTGACTTATGAGCACTGACAAGAATTGGTTCATTTAGGCATTATTTATGATAAATGTGCAGTATATACATATACTCAATATAGATATACATTCAATATTCAAATATAGAAAATAAATATTCGCTAGTTTTGCACACATGTAGGCCTATGCAGTAGAGTTTAGGAATTAAGCATGTGAACTCTTGATCACCTACTGTGTGCTAGGCATCTGACACACATCATCTCACTTAATATTCACATCACTCTCTGAAGAGGATATCATTGTGAATATCACTGATATTTTACAGGCAACAAAATGGAAAATGATGGCAGACGTAATGTAAGGGAGATCGTTTTCATACATTGTAAAGTACAGTGGAATGGTTGACCATAATTACTGCCATTATGATTAATCATCATTATTAGTTTTAATAATGATTGAAATAGAGAGGGTTGATGTTAGCCCACATTACATGGCCACAGCCAACCAGGATGTCAGTCAGGAGGGACTGAAAGTTGAAGGACAGGGTCATTCCTATCCAAGTGAGTCCAAAACTCACTCCCTGTATCTATTTAGGCACACTCAGTCCTAGGTATTTTTCTCATATAACTCATCTGATCCTACAACTGCCATAAGAGATAGAGATAATTATTCTTCTTTTACAGTGGAAGAAGTTGACATGGAGAAAGAGACTAGGCAATTGTTCAAGTTCATATAATCAATGGAGATTTGCACCCTGGCCAACTCCGGAGCCTACTGGCTTTGCCACTAAGCCAGTGAGCTCATTGCTTTACCACCAGCCTTAGTCACATTTCAGCAAGTGTGTAGGATTGCTAGACTTCACTCATAAAAGTATAGAATGCCTAATTAAACTTGAGTTTGCATAAGTGACGAGTAATTTTTTTTAGTATAAGTGTCTCGCATGAGACATGGCCATGTGATAATGCGTGTAGAGTCTGTTAAACACCAGGCACATAGTTGGTGTTCAAAAAGCCTCATTTCCTTCTCTTATGTCAGACTGCTAATTCCTACCCAACTCTGATGTCTATGACTCTTCAGTATCAAATCCTAAATTCCAGCCGGGTACATCCTTTATTATGTTCACCAGCCTCCCTTATTGCTTCCTTCTAACTAGGTGCAGCCAAGTGACTAAGTTATTTTAGATGAAATGCAATCACAAGTGTGACTTAGAGTTTTAGAAAGTTTAGAAAGCTTTTGGAAAGTTTCCTTCAAAGGGAGGGGACAAACTCGTCTTCATTCTTTTGGTCTTTCCCATTTCTCCCTTTATCTGGCCTATAATGTACATGGAATGACTGGCATCTGGCCAGTCATCTGGGACCACAAGGTGACCTTGAGGATGAAGCCATTGCATGAGGTCAGTGAAGCAGAAAGACAGATGCCTATATCCCTTCCTAATGACCATGGATCCACTATCCCTGCCAGGGACTGCCTATCTCTAGACGTCTTTTGTGCATGACAGAAACTGGCTTCTTCTTATGAAGTCTGATCTCTGTTAGTAGCAGTCCAATGTAATTCATAACTGATATGCATTATCCAGTATATATTTCATATGTACCTATTATAAGCCAGACATTGTGCTGGATTCTGGAAGTAAAAGAATGCCATTATGTAGCTCAAGGTCTTTTCAAACTTTCTTTATTCTTCAAACTATTTTATTCCTGCAGAGCCAGGAGCAACCTCAGCAACTTCTCAAATCAATGCATTCATTTTATTTATTTGATATCTATACTGCGTTTTGCCTCAGAAAATTTCGTAAGTCATTTTTCTCAGCTCATAGCACATAGTCATCATTAGTCCTTGTAAAGGCTCTCTCTCATTTTATTTTTTCCCTTTCTTCTATGTCCCTCTCTCCCTACAATAAGTAATAGCCCTAAAGTGTGTATATATACACATATATGTATATATGAGTGTGTGTATATATATACATATATGTAATATATATTTGTATATATGTATGTAATACATTTGTATATATGTGTAATATATTTGTATATATGTATGTAATATATGTACACACACACACACATAAACCATTAAATAAGGCTGTGTTCTTATAAAATATTACCAGTCTATGAGTCTGTAATTTTCACAAATGATATGCTATAAACCTAATTCTTTTTAATTTTTTTCACTTAATACTATTTTTCTAATACAAATATATTACTAACAATAAAACTACTGAATGAAGTTTAAGATTTCTCTGCAAAAATTTTTGTTGTGTTGGTTTGTAGAGTATATCCCACTAAGGATGAATAGTTAGGATATTGTGTTCAAACATTTGTTTTTAATTTTGGAGTTAGTCTTTTCTCCCCTCTTTTTGGTTTAATTTATTTTTGAATGTGTAAAACACATAGTTCCAAACACAAAACTAAATTAAAAATTCTACTCAGTGATGGCTTCTTCCCATCCTTACCCCTCCTTCCTGTTTATTTACCCCCATAACCGGAAACATAATCATGATTATTGGTTTCTGGTTTATCTTTCTGGCTTTTTTTTGAGCGAAAGTAAACACATACATATATATTCTCATTTCTCTTTCTTATTTCGTGACATATAGTGCACATATAAACAGTGTTCTATACCTGGGCATATATATGCTGGAGTTATTCCAAACATATATACTGGAATTATTACCAAGAATATATGCTGAAGTTATTCCAAATCAGTAAACAGAAATTTTTAACATACTTTTTACATTTGCATTTGCATAGTACTCCATTGTGACAATGTACAATAGTTTCTTCAACTAATTTCCTATTGTTTGAAATTTAAGTTGCTTGCATTCTTTTATTACAGACAATACCACTGTGGATAACCCTGGATGCATGTTGTATTTGTGGAGATGCATTTCCAGGGTGGATTCCTGGTAATGGACCTGCAGGGTCAAAGCACAAATGCTACATCACTTTATGAAATTAATATGGTTTTGCTGTGTCCCCATTCAATCTCATCTTGAATCTTAATCCTGTAATCCCTATGTGTAGTGGGAGGGAAATGGTAGGAGGCAATTGAATCATGGGGATATTTCCCCTATGCTGTTCTCATGATAGTGAGTGAGTTCTCACAAGATCTGATGGTCTTATAAGTATCTGGCATTTCCCCTGCTGGCACTCATTCTCTCTACTGCTGCCCTGTGAAGAGGTACCTTTTGCCATGACTGTAAGTTTCCTGAGGCCTCCCCAGCCATGTGGAACTGTGGGTCAATTAAACCTCTTTTCTTTATAAACCTCTTTTCTTTATAAACAACCCAGTCTTGGATATTTCTTCATAGCAACATGAGAATGGACTAATACAGAGATATTTTCAAATTCCCCTCTATAGGGAATGTGTCATTTGCATCTCCTCAGCAATGTGTAAGATGCCTGTTAATCCACAGTCCTGCCAACAGTGAAGTTGAACTTTTATATTTTAAACAATTGAATAGGTGAGAAATAGTATTTCAGTACAGATTTAATTTGTATTTTTTTTCTTGTTATGAGGGAGGTTGTACATCTTTTCATGTGTTTCTGGATTGCTTGCTTGTTTTGCATAATACTACACCTTTGTAATCTATCCACATTGCTCTGTGGATATATGGTTTGTTGTGCCTTTTTGCTCCATTGCATTCTGTAGACTACATTCATATAAGTTTAACTTGGTTCTTTTTCCTAGCATCTTCCATTACCATAAGCCATTACCATAAACATGGGGAGAGACAATTTCTCTGGGATATATATCTAGGAGGACATATGCACATTTAATTTCACTCAGGGCTGCCAGATTTTTCTGAAATGTCTGTAACCATCTACCTTTCCACCAACATGGCATAAGAATTTTTACTTCAAATTTACTCATGTTACAGATAAGGCAGTGTGGCCTAGATGGATCATAAATTCAGCCAGTAAGAGCCAGGATTTGAACCTTGGTCCTTCAGTCTACATTAATCATTGTTGACTAATGCCACATTCAATAAAAATGAATTAATTCAACAGACATTTATGGAGTGTTCACTGCATGGCAAAGGCTCTGCGTACTGGAGATATAAGAAGGAGATTATTGTCTTAAGGTGTAGCGGGGGAGATCAGTAAATAATCAAAGAGCGATAGTCAAGATTTGTATATGTCCATCTGGAAGTATGCATATGTCACGTGGGTGGTCTGTGTGAAGTGGCCAAGCCAGCCTTTCTTCTGACACTTGGCCAAGTCTGAACAGGATGAAGGAGGCTGATAATTTTGCTCTTTTGCTTCACCAGATTCCTCTGCTGGTCACAGGCTCATTTTATAAGGCTTTGTGGGAACGTTTCCACATCTAGAAATGTTGGCCAACTAGTCTGCCATATTAATAAGTTCTTTGGAAAGCTCAATCCACATACAGTTAGAAAAAAAGAAATACATTTGGATGGGTACATCATCCTCTGGTTTTGTCCTCAGGACTATGAATTTCTGATGAGAACTTAGAGAAAACAAGTTTCTCCTTTTGTAGTTTTATCTGATTTGGCTCCCATCATTTTCCACCTGCGTTAAAAGCAACTCGTTTGGACTGGAGCAGTGTCCCACAGTTTTCAATGCCTGGGCCTTTTTCTTGAGACAGAGTCTTGCTCTGCTGCCTAGGCTGAGTACAGTGGTATAATCATAGCTCACTGCAACCTCAGACTCCTGGGCTCAAGTAATCCTCCCACCTCAGCCTTAAAGTAGGCAGGACTACAGGCATGCACCACCATGCTGGGCTAATTTTAAAATTTTTATCTTTCATTTTTAGTAGAGATGAGATTTTGCTATGTTGCCCAGGCTGGTCTCAAACTCCTGGCCTCAAGTGATCCTCCTGCCTTCGTCTCCCAAAGTGCTGGTATTACAAGCATGAGCCAGCATGCCTGACCTCTTATTCCTTTTCTATCCATGTTTTCAAAGACATTATCTTTTGAATAAATCATTTGCTAGATAATGACTACTATTATTTTTCTATTTATGATTCAGATATGTTTGATTATGTAATAAAATCACATTTTAGAATTTCTTATGATGGCCCTGATAGCCAATCAGACCTTCTAATTGTCACCTGATCATATGGTTTGGCTCTGTGCCTCCACCCAAATCTCATCTCAAATTGTAATACCCATGTGTCAAGGGAGGGACCAGGTGGGAGGTAATTGGATTATGAGGGTGGTTTCCTCCATGCTGTTCTCATGATAGTGAGGGAGTTCTCACGAGATCTGATGCTTTTTAAAGGGGCAGTTTCCCCTGCATGCTCTCTCTCTCTTGCTGCTTTGTGAAGAAGGTGCTTGCTTCTCCTTCACCTTCCACCATGATTATAAATTTTCTGAGACCTCCCCAGCCTTGTAAAACTGTGAGTCAATTAAACCTCTTCTTTTTATAAATTATCCTGTTTTGGGTAATTCTTTATAACAGTGTGAAAGTGGACAGCTAGAGACTTCAATAATATTTAAGACATTCTGGGCTCCATATCTCTGATTATCTCTCTCTATATATATATGTGTTTGTGTGAGTGTGTATACATATGGAGACAGGGAGAGAATTGCATCTCAGGAATTCCTCTGATGTCACCTATGATTATCATCCAATGAGTTCGGTACTCAATTGATGGAGTCTCAGAAAAAAATCTTACATTGTGTTAAACGTATGGGCTATGAGGTCAGACTGCTTATGTTCGATCCCAGATATGGCTCTTGCTTTCAGGTATCGAGTAACTACTGTGTGCCAGGCATGGCTCTAAAGTGATGGCAGGAGTGGCCTATCTGTAGTGGCTGCTGCGAAGACACCAGCTGCAGCGGGGTAGGTACAACTGGGGCTGTGCACTCTGTGGAAAAGAGTCTGTGCAAAAGAGCTAGCAGGAGCCGGGAACTGGTGGGAGCCTTGTCCCCTGCTGAGTGGGTGGGGTGGGAGCCCCATGCTCCCTGGGTGCATGCTGCAGACCCGGGCATCCCGGGCATCCCTGTGCTCTTGAGGGCCCAGGAAGCTTCTTGCCCCTACAGGCTTGAAAGTGCCTGCTCCCACTGCCTGGCCTTTCCCTGCTCCTGGTGCCCACCCTGGGGTGAAGCAAAGTTGTGGCCAAGCCCGAGTGCTGTCACAACCCTGCTGGGTGTGTGCACACTTGGGGTGGTGCTGATACACCAGCCCCCTCCTGCCTTGGCCCTTTGTGGACTTTGGGCACTGATGAGCATGGGAGGGAAGCTGAGGTAGGTGACTGAGGGCAGCTCTGTGTGGGCCTGCAGGTGCCCCTTGGCAGGAACAGCCTGGGTGCCTTGGACAGCATGTTGATAGCAGGAGGCAGACAGGTTCCTGGGCAGAAAGGGGCGGGTCCTTGGTGAAACACCTTCATGTCAGGGAGAGCCTGAAGCCTGGGGGCTGGGCTGCCAGTTCTGGGTGGAGTCTGTGGCTGGAGTGAGAACTTATGGTGCTTTTTCTGCGCTTGTCCTTGGCTGCCCATGGGCCAATCAGCATGTACTTCCTCCCTTCTGAGCCCATAAAACGCAGCCAGACTCACACAGATATTGGGATGACCTGCCTGCAGATAGGAGCTACCCACTTTGGACCTCCAGAGAGCTGTACTGTTGCTCAATAAAGCACTTTGCCTTGTTCACTCTCTAGTTGTCTGCATACCTCATCCTTCCTGGATGTGGGACAAGAACTCAGGACCTGCTGAATGGTGGGACTGAAAGACCTGTAACACAAACAGGGCTGAAACACATCCCCTTGCTGGCCACATTGCAGGTGACAAGAAGGAGAGTAGAGCTGTGGCCCTTTAGGGACCCTAGACCTAGGGGCTCCCCAAGTCAGAGCTGTAACACCCTCTTTGGGGCTCTGAGGTTTCTGGCATCTTTGAGCTTTCAGGCACTATCATGTTCCCCCTGCCCAGACACTGGTGCCTGCAACAGAAGCCACTTGCGGTATGTCTGGTCCAGCTGTAGCCTTGCACGGAGTCAGTGTCTGTGCCAGTGCCTGGAGTTGCCTGCCCCACTGCAGCAGCTAGTATGCCTGGCTGTGTGCAGTGGCCAGACCCTGTGCTTGCTTGTTTGCTCACATACCCCTTGCTGCTCCATGCCTGGCTCGCCCTTGGCAGGTGTGGAATCCGGGCCAGTAGTGCAAGCCAAGCGCAGCCCGCTGGGCCAAGTGGGTGGAATTGAGTCCAGCGGGCACAAACAATACTCAGGCAGAAGGCACTGCTGGCCACAGAGGTTTCCAGCTGGTGAAGTGACACCCCAAGGATCCCGTGACATAAGCACTTGGAATTTATTATTAAATTAAATGCTCTATTACTTTTGTTTACAGGTGGCACCTTAACTTGGCTTCATCAAAACTAAAGTAATTTATTTATTTATATTCAAAAAGTCTATGACTTCAGGTCTGGCTGGATCCAGGGTTCAGAAGCTATCAAGTCCTAGTCCTACCTTCTTGTATTTCCTCCTCAATCAGGCTGCTTGTGGCAACTTTTCTCATGACAGCTCCAGTTTTACAATTTACCCACTGCTCAATCTGAATAGAAGAGATTCTGTCTTCCTGAGAGTTTCAACAGAAGTGTCAGAATGAGAGGACAGATTTATCTGTCCGTTTCAGAACAACCCACCGTGGCTGTGGGAGTTTGATGCTCAGACTGCACAGATATACGTCAAATGCCCATGCTGGACCTGGGGGAGGGGGTCTGCTTCACAACATCACCTGAGAGTAGGGGAAGGCCGCTCCTCAAGGAAAACTGGGGGGCTGTGGTCAGAAGATGGGCATGGATGCTGGCATGCAGAAGAGCAGATGCCCCATCCATTTCACAGATGGGGAAACTGAGGTGAACTTAGGCCCAAAAGCTGGGAACTGGCTCACGTCACAGCCAGTAAATGGGGCTGCCAAGATTCTGACCCAGTTCTCTGTAACTCCATGGCCCTCACCTCTTCTGCTGTGTACTGCTGCGGGCAGGCTGTGCCTCATGTCCCTTTCTGTGCCCTCACACTCTCTGGCTATTCCTGGTTCTGAGATCCTATTTGTACTCTCAGGGTGTGTAGATCTCCGTCTTCATCATGTCCTCCACCCTCCATTCTAATTAACAGGGTTCTTTGGTTTTGAACCACCTTGTCTTTCACTGCCTTATCTCAGCTGGTTCTCATAGTAATCTAGGGTGGTACACTGGGCTAAGACTATTGTCTGTTAGTAACATAAAAACTACAGCTTTAGGGTGGTATGCAGTGGGTGCTAATAATGGTGACACACTCTTGAACATAAATTGTTCTCCTACAAGTGTTTCTCCCACTGTTAGTTCCTCAAAAAACACCAGGAGGTGAGTTAGCTGTGGATCAGATTGTGGGCTAGTGGATGTGTTAAGAACAGAGCATGTGGGCAGCAAAGTGCCAAAAGGAAGAAAAAGGAAAGAAAGGGGAAGGGAGGGAAAGCAAGATAAGAAAAAGGGAGGGGAGGGGAGGAGGAGAAAGAGAAGGAGAGAGGAGGGGAGGGGAGGGAGGGGAGAAGAGGGTAGGAAAGGGAAAAGATAGGAGGGGAGAGGAGGGAAAGGAAGAGAAGGGAAGGGGAGAGGAGGGGAAGGGAGGGGAGGAGAAAGAAGGGGAGGGGAGGAGAAGGAAGAGAAGGTGAGGGGAGGAAAAAGAGGAGGTGAAACGAGGGAAAGAAAGAGAAGAGAAGGGGGGAAGGGAGGGGAGAAAAGGAAGAGAAAGAGAGGGGAGGGGAGGACAGAGGAGGGGAGAAGAGAGAAAGGAAGATAAAGAGAGGGGAGTGGGGGAGGGAAAGGAAGAGAAGGAGAGAGGCGGGAAAGGAAGTGAAGGGAAAGGGAGAGAAGGGGAAGGGAGGGGAGGCAAAGAAAGGGGAAGGGAGGGGAGAGGAGGGGAAGGAAGGGGAGGCAAAGAGAAGAGAGGGGAGGAAAGGGAGGGGAGAGGACAGGAGGGGAGGAAAAGAAAGAAAGAGAAAGCAAAAGGAGGGGAGGGGAGGGAAAGAAGGAGGATGGGACAGGAGGGGTGGGGAGGAGAGGGGACAGGAATTAAGGGAAGGCAAAAGAACTTGCTTTTCACCTTCACCAATCAGGTTAAGTCTCCCCTCTTCCCTGGGGGATGATGTGGGTAGGCTTTGCATCCTCACCTAAATCTCTTGTTGAATTGTAATCCCCATAGTCCCCATGTGTGAAGGGAGAGACCAGGTGGAGGTAATGGAATCATGGGGCGGTTCCCCCCGTGCTGTTCTCGTGATAGTGAGTCCTCACAAGATCTGATGGTTTTATAAGGGGCTCTTCCCCCTTCGCTTGGCACTTCTTCCGGCTGCTTTGTGAAGAAGGTTCCTTCCTTCCTTCCCTTCACATTCCACCGTGACCGTAAGTTTCCTGAGGCCTCCCCAGCTATGCTGATCTGAGTTCATTAAAAACCTCTTATAAATTACCCAGTCTTGGGCAATTCTTTAACCTCTTTTTTTTTTTTTTTTTTTTTTTTTTTTTTTTTTTTTTTTGAGACAGAGTCTCGCTCTGTCGCCGGGGCTGGAGTGCAGTGGCGCGGTCTTGGCTCACTGCAAGCTCCGCCTCCCGGGTTTACGCCATTCTCCTGCCTCAGCCTCCCGAGTAGCTGGGACCACAGGCGCCCGCCACTGCACTCGGCTAATTTTTTGTATTTTTAGTAGAGACGGGGTTTCGCCGAGTTAGCCAGGATGGGGCAATTCTTTATAGCAGTATGAAAATGGACTAATAAAGGGGGTGAGAAAGGGGGCAGAGAGAAGCTCAGAGTGTCGCCCCAGGAGAGCTCTTGCTACTGCGTGGAAAGACACATCAAGAGGAGAACAAAGGTTTCCCTTCCAACATTGCTTGCTGACACAGTCCCGGGCTCTGAGACTCGTGTAAGGTTCTAGGGAGGCTGTCTTGCCCTGGCCCTCAGATTGTTCACATACCACAGGTGTTTGAGAGAAAGAGCAGAGCAAATGAGGAGGCACCATAACTACTAAACTAACTTTTCACCAAGCATGCTGTGGTGGTGAGGTGCATGGCTTTGGAGTTGCATGAATATGGCTGTAAATTCCAGCTCTGCCATTTACTGTGGGACATAAACACATCCTGGATCCTCTCTATGTGTTACTGTACTTATGCATTAAATGGCAGTCATTATATCAACCTTGTGTGGTTATCAAGATAATTTAAAGAGTGTCTGTAAAATGCCTGGAGCATAATAGGTCCTCAATAAATAATAGCTATGAGCAAAACCTACCTCCTCCTCAAGGTTTACAAGCCCCTCCTTTCTCTCCCACCCTCTCCCTGCTGTTCATTGCACACAGCACAAACGCACTAATCTTCTTTCAGCCCCTCAAACACGCCAAGTCCATTCCCATGTCAGGACCTTGGCCTGTGCTGTTCCCTTTGCCTGAAGAACTCTCCTCATGAATGTCCAGCCTCACAGCTCTTCCTTATCTCTCCTGCAGTGGTGCTTACTCTCATTTCCTTATCTTACCTCCTTAATTCATCCAAGTTCCTCCCTACCACACCACCCTGTTGCATCTCTTACAACATGTATCATTGTCTGAAATGACTTGGAGTTTTTTGATGTTCTCTCTTCTGCTAGGATGGAACTTCCAGGAGGACAGAAACTTCCACTGTGTTTCTCATGCTGTATTTCCAGTATCGGGGCCTAGTAGATGCTCAATAAACTCTTCTGAAGGAGACAATGACCATGGTGATGGTGATAGTGACATTGACTATGTGGACTCAATAATCTCCTCTTTCCCAACCTTCAGAAATTTTTTCTTTTCTAACCTGCCTCAGCTTCAGAGCTTCTCCCTGTGTCTTGCAGGAGTTTTGTGGGTCACAGGCAGTGCCGGATGTAAAGAACGCAGCCCATGGGATGAGGAGATGACACACACAGCCTTTGGGAGGAAGACACGGCCCATGAAAGAGAGCAACGTGAAACACAGCAATGTGAAACGGCAGAGTTTTCTTGGCCTGAGGTCTGAGATGCTGCGGTGAGTTTATAGAATGCTAGCCAGTTATGGTTGTTTGTTATGGAACATTTACATAGCATTCAATGTTGTTGGCCAGGATCTTTTACAATCCTCTAATCAAATTTGCAAAGAACTTTACAAACTTTAAAAAAATTAGCTATTAGTTTTAAACTAGCAGGAGTACACCTGCACCAAAAAAGGGGACGCTTGAGTTTTGTGGGACTGGAATTCCTTTTCATCCTCAGATGCCTGGCTTCATCTCAGCTGGTTGTACTGAGGGTTAGGCCTTTAACATAATTTCTTTTGAGGGAGGACACAAGTCAAACCATAACAGTTCGTAATCATGACCAAAAAGACATTAGGAATCTCCACACTAAATTAGAAATACCATTTGATCCAGCAAACCCACTACTGGGTATCTACCCAGAGGAAAAAAAGTTATTATATGGAAAAGATACTTGCACACACGTTTATAGCAGCACAATTTGCAATTACAAAAATGTGGAACCAGCCCAAATGCCCATCAATCAATGAGTGGATAAAGAAATTCTGGTGTATACATTTACCATGGAATACTACTCAGCCATAAAAAGGAATGAATTAATGGCATTTGCCATAACCTGGATGGAATGGGAGACTATTATTCTAAGTGAAGTAACTCAGGCATGGAAAACCAAATATCATATGTTCTCACTCGTAAATGAGAGCTAAGCTATGAAGATGCAAAGGCGTAAGAATGATACAATGGACTTTGGGGACTTGGGGAAAGGGTGGGAGGGGGTAAGGGATAAAAGACTACAAATTTGATTCAATACATACTGCTCAGGTGATGGGTGCACCAAAATCTCACAAATCACCACTAAAGAACTTACTCATAAAACCAGATACCACCTGTTCCGCCAAAACCTATGGAAAGAAAACATTTTTTAAAAAGAGGACATTAGTCTACATGATTTTTTTTTGATTTTTTTTTTTTGTGTGTGTGTGTTTGTGTTTGTGTTTTTGTTTTGTTTTGTTTTTGAGACGGTCTCACTCTGTCGCTCCAGCTAGAATGCAATGGCTCGATCTTGGCTCTCTGCTACCTCTGCCTCCTGGGTTCAAATGATTCTCATGCCTCAGCCACCTGAATAGCTGGGATTACAGGCACAGGTCACTACACCCTGGTAATTTTTGTATTTTTTGTAGAGATGGGGTTTCACCATGTTGCCCAGGCTGTTTTGAAATCCCGGAGCTCAAAGTAATCTACCTGCCTTGGCCTCCCAAAGTGTTAAGATTATGGGAGTGGGCCATTACACCTGGCTTGTTATTTGTTTTGATGGAAGAAATGATGTTTTGCAATTGTAGTCTGCTCTGCAAAAAAATAATGATGTATGTTAGGAACTTACAAAATTAGCTAATGTATCAGAAAGTCATATACAGTGGAATTTCTAGGCCAAAAAATAAGAGTATTTTTAAGGATTTTGATTTTCATCACCTAATTTCCTCCAGAAAGACTGAGCTGTAATGCTTTCAGTTAGAGCAATGGTAGGTGTTCCTGTGACATCAGGCTTTATTATCTTTGTTTACTGGGCCATGCCTGGCATCTATTAGGTGTGCAATACATATTTCAATGTAAAACACAATTTCTTCATTGTATTTCATTTCTTCATGCTTCATTTTAAAGCATTAGCATGTGTCAAATATTGCATGGGATATACTTGAGCTGAAAGATTATCTATGGTTTGAAATTCAAATTTAAGTAGGCATTTTGTGTTTTTATTTGCTCAATTTGGCAAAATCTGTTTGTACAATGGGAATAAAAGCAACCCCCTCTCATGACCAGAATATGATCACCACAGTCACTCCAGGCTGTCTCTAGCCCAGTGGCTGGCATGGAGTAGGCCCTCATCAAAAGACACAAACAGAGACGAAACAGAGAACATTTGTTTCTCTGTGCACTACTTGCCTTTGCAAGCAGCTGCCATTTCTTTAAGCACTTAAGAAATCTCAGGCATTTTAGGGACATTATCTCAATCTTGTCATTGCTCACTTAGCTCCAGTCATACTGGTCTCCTTTCTGTTACTCAGACACAAGCCAGCCTGTCCTGGCCTTGGGCTCTTTGCACAAAGTTCCCCCTGCCTGGACTGCTCTTGCCTCAACCCCTTTGCATGGCTGCCTCTTCTCACTGTTCAGGTCTTAGCTCGAATCTTATTCCTTAGGTAAGACATCATGCTCAGCCCACCAAAGCTTCCCTCTTCTTGTCCTCAAGCCACATGCGTGTCATCTCCGTGTCTCGTCATCTGCCTAACACTGCTTATTGTCCAAGGCAGAGCCCCAGACAGAGGCCATGGTCACAAAGTAGGCAGGAAAGTCAAGGGAACACTGTCAGTGACTCTTGTCAGACCCTGGTGGCTCCAGGCGGCTCAGCTCTGTAGCATTTCAGAGGGGCTCGAATGAAGAATAAGTCAAGCCGTGGGCCGACCCAACCTGGGCAGGATGTGAGGAGGGCAGG
Organism: Piliocolobus tephrosceles; assembly: GCF_002776525.5. Lineage (NCBI taxonomy): Eukaryota > Metazoa > Chordata > Mammalia > Primates > Cercopithecidae > Piliocolobus > Piliocolobus tephrosceles. Next base: position 103,653,728 of record NC_045443.1, on the reverse strand, counting down.
AGGTGTCACCACTGGCACAGGAGAGAAAAGCAGCAGCGGCTGCTGCCTGTTGGCTGGGAGGGGACATTGGTGAGCACAGTTGAGCCCCTGCCACCCCCAACTCCTCAAAGTCATTGGAAGGAATGTGATGGGAGTTGGAGCTTCCCTGACTGTGTGAGGATGAAGCCAGATAAATTCTGTTTGTTAAGGCACTAGGTAGCGGGGAAAATTGTGGCTAAAATTATGACTCTTCTTCTTTAAGGGAGGAGGGGCATGGCTAACTGGACTAAGGCAGAGAGAGGTGAAGAATGCTGATTTCACTTAGCCCTCCTCAGCAGCCCCGTGCAACATTTTTGTGGGCTAAGGGTGATCTTAGCCAGTGAAAAACTTTTGGTCTTATCAGTCTTCTGGCTGCGTCAGTCCTGAGAGCATTTGGTGGTGGTGGCGGCAGGGTGGGGGTGTTGGGTATGTTGTGGTGCAGAGAGGAATCTTCCCTCCAGCCAAGCAGCCAAGTAGTAGCTGGGTGCTTTGATCCAGACAATTCTTCAGGAGAAATTTCGTCCCCTATTCTCATGTTTTCATGAGGAAATTTTTCCCCTCTTTCCAGGAGGTAAAGAATTTGGAAGTAATGCTCTTCCTACTTTTTTCTTGCTGAATCTTCCCTCAAGGGGTGAGGAGAGCTTAACCTGATTGATGTTCACCTCTTCCTCTCTCTCTCCTTTCATAATGGCCTGTCTGCAGGATGCAGGCTTTCTTCCAGAGCTCCCATAGACAGCTGCTCAGGTGGTACACTGCAAAACTCCATGAGTTGCCATTAGCAGACAGGGAGCAAATGGCACCCTCTAGAGTGCAGAGTGCAGGCCCTGTATTCTCCTGCAATTCCAGCCTTCTGCCAAGGTGTAAATACCTCGGGATCAGATATGGGACATTTTCATCATCACAGAAATTTCCACTGAAGAACTTTGGGCTAGATTTAGGGGAAAGTTGCAAGAACCTATTTAACCAGGGAAAATAGGCTGTGTTCTCTAATTAGGCAGTACCAAGATTATAGGTGATAGTTTATCCTCCATTGGACTTCTGTATTTATATTTCTAGATTTATTTTGCCCTAGGGGCAGTGAGGCAGTGGTGAGATTAATCCCTTTAACTCCTAACACAACCAAGTAAGGACAAAGGGATAATAGAACTGAGCCCTAAAAGAGGCACTGAAAGGGAGGGACCCAGCTGCCAAGGGACTTGAGGATGCCACACCCAGCACACATTAGGACTGACCACCAAGAGAGATCTGAGGGAGGGAAAGTGGCAAAGTCTTTCAGAAACAGCTCCAGAATCCTTGAGATCCAGATCAGATTGTCTTGAAACCTCATTCCATCCCCTCAGCAGTTCGACTCTCTTCTCCAGGTTTCTTTTTTTTGAGATGGCGTCTCGCTCTGTCGCCCATGTTGGAGTGCAGTGGTGGAATCCCAGCTCACTGCAACCTCTGCCTCCAGGGTTCAAGTGATTCTCCTGCTTCAGCCACTCAAGTAGCTGGGACTACAGGTGCACGCCATCTGCCCAGCTAATTTTTGTATTTTTTTTTAGTAGAGCCGGGGTTTTACCTTGTTGGCCAGGTTGGTCTCGAACTCATGACCTCAGGTGATCCACCCGCCTTGGCCTCCCAAAGTGCTGGGATTACAGGTGTGAGTGACTGCGCCTGACCCCTTCTCCAGATTTCTGAGTATTCTTGACATTCTCAGGGTCCTTTTCTGCTTGAGACTAACCTATCTGTGCTGTGTCAACCCAGACCTAACTTTCAGCCCCTTCTTTGGTTTTGATGCACCCCCCTTCTATCCCCATGCCAAATATTTGAGAGGAAATATGGAATGATGGTGAACAGTTAGGACTCTGAAGTCACACTGCCTGGGCCTGTCACTTGCTACTAGCTTTGGGACCTTGGGCAACTTACCAAACTTCTCTGTGCCTCAGTTTCCTCGTCTGGGAAATTGGAATAATAATTGAGTTATTGTAAGAATTAGATGGATTAATTTGTGGAAAGTCCTAGAACAGTTCCTAGCACATAATAACCCTTTAAAAAGGGTTAGTCCCTATTTGTAGGTATATTGGATTTCACTGAAGATTTGGAGTCGACAGAGAAATCAGACTGTGTACGCTGCTGTAAACAATTCGAAATATGCAGTTAGCCATTCCTGGTGTTAAATGTCTGTTCAGCTTCCGGCAAAGAAGTTCTGATTAGCCTCCTACTGTATGTGGTACTGATCTCCCCTCTGTCCCCCTTTTTTCTTCTTCTCCCTTCTTTGGCTGGACATCTCTAGAGTGGGGGTCCCAGCTGGCCAGAGCAGGGTATGGGGTTTTATCATCCAAATCCCTGACTGCTATTTTACAATGAGTTTTTATCATTCCAGATTTATGACTTTTCATGCTTTTATGCCAGTGGCATTTCAGGCTAAAATAGCTGTTGTTATCTATTTCAGAGGAAGTGGGAGATGGGAGCTTGCATACGTCGTCTGTGAGTAATCGGCTGCGGCTTTGAGTCAGTAATTCCTGGTCCCCTTTCTGCAGGGTCTAGGCTGGGGGCTGTAGTGCAGCTGATCTAAAGTTTATTCTGGGGTGTTGCCTAAGCCCAGTGTAAGCACCACTCCTCTTAGAAAAAAAAAAAAAAGAGACCTGGAGTGGTGAACCTGGGAGGAACTGGCACCGGAATTAGAGCAGAAAAGACCCAGGTCTCATACCAGCTCTGCTACTTACCAGCCCTGCGATCTTGGGCAATTTCTTTCACTTCTCTGGGTCTCAGTTTCCTGACATGCAAAATGCTATAGCAACCTTACGACGCTTTTACTACATTGTAAAGTTCAGTGGGATAGTGTATTTAAAAGGCAATAGTGCATTTTAAAAACCTGGTATACAGTGGGTGCTCAATAAGCATTTGTTTTAACTTACTTTATTCATTGCTCATACAATGTTTATGAGGTGGGTGTTCTTGCCTTATTTTGATAGGCAAATTGCTGCAGGTTAGGAAGCTAATAAACACTTGAGCCGGGATGGCAACTGAACTGTCTAGTTCCAAATGTTATGGTTTTGCCTTTTATATATCACACAAACAAATCCATGAATACATTCTCTTTGTCAAAACTCAACAATTCATAAGCATATAGAGTGAAAAGTTAAATTCATCCTTCATCTGTTGACCCCATTCTCCTCCTCAAAGATAATCACCATTAACAGTTAATTATGAGTATAGTTCATTTATTATGAAGCTTCACAATTTTTAAACACTTTTAAAAAAAGGAATGGGATCTATATCTATCGTCTCTCTCTCTCTTTCTCTGTCTACATATCTATCTATCTACCTATCTAATCTATCTATCTACCTATCTATTTAACCAGTTTTGTGATTCATTTTTGATGCGTAGCTCTATGTCGTGGAGACATTTTCGTACCAGTACATGTAACTTTGCATCATTCTTTGTAACCACTATTTAAGAGTCTGTAAAATGATTATATGATAAATTATGTAATCAGGTTTAATTATTGCAATCAAGTGTTAATGTAATCAAGTATTAATGATTTATCTATTGAAAAATGTTTGGATTGTGTTCAGTGTTTTGCTTTCTAACGTCACTTGCTGGTTTTAATTTGACGGGACTTGATTCTGATGTAGTTCCCATCTGTCAGTCTTTCTTGTTACAGCTACTGCATTTTGTGTCTTGCTTAGGAAGATCTTCTTCCCATCTCAAGGTTGTAAAAACATTATCCTATATTTTCTTCTAGAATGCTAAAAATCACACCGTAACACTAGAAGTGAAACCCAAGACATGCTTTGTCACTTACAGTGTGGGGTCAGTGTTATCAAGCTGTTGAGGATAAGAACTAATTGCCAGCCACTGGTCATGTTGTGTCTGAATTCATTTGTTATGGAGCATACTTCGTAGTTTTGGTTTCTATGTTGAACTCTAGTGCATCTGGGATTTATTGTTTTGAATGGTGTGGAGTAGGATCTAATTTTATTTTTTCTTTTGTAAGAGGGCAGTTTTGTCAATACCATGTATTGGATAGTCTTTCCTTTCTCTTCTAATTTAAATGGTCACCATTATTATCATTATGGGTCTATTTCTGAAATCTCCTCTTCCATTTATGTATATATATTATCCATTTATATATCCAAGAGGAGATATATAAGCTTAGTTATATTAATCATTTATTCTGTTCCTTTGCTCTATACTTGAGACAATACTATGTTGGCAAAATGTAAGTGTTCAAATAATGCTAAATATTTTTGACTGAATTAATGTAGTGAATTAAATAGATGCCTTACTTCATGATTCTGGTATTTCTTTGATTATGTTCCTAAATCTGATCTGATCTGTTAATATTTATTTGGAATTTTCATTAGTTTGGTGAAGATGGACTATGGTTTCTGAAATCTTACCTGCAAATATTTATTTGGAATTTTGCGTTAGTTTGATGAAGATGGACTGTAGTTTTCTAAATCTGACCTGTCAATATTTATTTGGAGTTCTGTATTAGTTTGGTGAAGATAGACTATGGTTTTCTAAATCTTATCTGTTAATATGTATTTGGAATTTTGCATTAGTTTGGTAAAGATGGACTGTAATTTTCTGAATCTAACCTGTGAATATTTATTTGGAATTTTGCATTGGTTTGGTGGCATTGGACGATAGTTTTCTAATCTGACCTGTCAATATTTATTTGGAGTTTTCCATTGGTTTTGTAACTTTGGACTATTTTGCATTGGTTTGGTGAAGCTGGATTTTTGTTTTTTATTTGCGTGCTCTCCTTGTCTGGCTTTGGTAGCAGCGAATGAGTCCCACGGTCTTTCATCAGATCACACCTTCTCTTTATTGAATTTCTACATATGTTAGTGACAGATTTTATTTCGGCTATTGTGACAGCACTAGAGCTCTGGAGCATCCGTGAGAGAATATAACTAAAGAAAAACTCAGATCTTGATCTTGGATGAGATTGCTGGAATCTGGGGGCTGTTGCAGACTGGATGGCTTGGCTCAATGGAGGAATGCAGGCATCAGTTCTAGGAGTATTGTGAACCTGCCTAAGGAGGGTGGCAGGGTATTAACTTCACCGCATGTGGGTGTGTGTGTGTGTGTGTGCGCGCGCGTGTGTCTTCATGCTATGCATATGCATGAGTATTTGCGTATGTATTTGTGTTAAGCCTATATGCATGAATGTATAGCATATACATGCAGGTATAATATGTGAACACGTGAATGAGTCTACATGCCTGTGAGTAGATGTATGTGTGTATGAATACATGTGTGTTGGGGTGGCTTGCTTGTGTGTGTACTGATGAAATTCCTGCCTCATTCCAGGGCTGGCAAGATAATGCAGGGATTGCTTTGGCCTTCATGGATTTTGGGAGTGGGTGGATCAGATGGTCAAGGTGAGATACAACTGGGAAAAGCCAAAGCAGGGGAAGTAAGGCCTAGGGCTGCCAATGTGGCTTTGCAAAAGTGATTTAATTTCTCTCAACCTCAGTCTCCTCACATAAAACATGAGAGAGACTCACCCCTGCCCTGTCCCCTCCTTCTGTCCTCATGCTCGGTGTGAGACTCAGATGAGTTGACATCTGTGAAAGCCCCTCACAGGTCAAAGTGGAAGGAAATGCCATCAAGGTCTGTTTTTTTTTGTTTCCCAGATGTGCTGTCACTAACAAGGCTGGGGTGGTGACATGGGGGCCCTAGTGCTGGGCTGTCAAACAAACACGTAGGAATGTGCATTCCCCCAGGAGCTGGTACCCTCAGTGGCGTGTCAAAGGGCTTGGATACTTCAAATGCAAGCCAACTTCACTTCTCTTTGTCTGTGGATATCAGTGCTTACTCCTCCTTCCCAACCCTCCTGTTGACACACAGATGAGCCAAGACAGACAAGCTGCATCTCTCTCTGGAGCAAATGCTGGACATGCAGAACCAGATTTGGAAGCTGCCTGTCAGGGCAACAGGAAAACTTCAACCACTCCCTCTTGCTGAACCTGCCCTGCACTGTCCACTCACTTTCCCTTAGATAACTGTATTTGCCAGTTTAAAGGTGCCTGGGCTAGACTTCAGCAAAGTGGCCCCAACTATGCTTCTCCTGCTTTAAACACTATGGCATGGTCATTGTGCTCTGCAGGAGTCTGCAGGAGTGAGGTCACCCATACTGTTTGGCAGCTGAGGGTCGGGCAGTCAGAAGATGAGGGCAGCAAGGAAGACCTGCCACTTGTGAGTGTGGGTTAATGTGGGAGAGTGCTGCCTGACAGTGGCCCACCTGAATAAATGGTACCAAAACATCCAGTCAGATCCTATTTCATGGGAAGTGTATTAGCACTCTTTCTGATATAAATGACAGAAAAGCAAAACAAAACACCCATACCAAATTAACATAAGGAAAAAGCAAAATTTATTGGCTTAAGTAACTGGGAAGTCAAAATATAAGTTTCAGGCATAGCTGGATCCAAGCATCAACCGTCTTCAGAGTATACTCTCTCTCTCCATCTCTTTGCTCTTTCCCCCTCTGCATTTGACTGCATTCCCTTCTCCTACAGACAGGTTAACTCTCTGTGATGGAGGAAGATGGCCACTAGAAGTTCTGACTTCACATCTTCCCAAGACCCCCCAAAACAGATCATCTTCCCAGACTGCTTTAGCAGAAGTCTCAGTGAAGACTAATTTGCCTGTCTTGGGTCATATGTCTATTGTGGTCCAATCACTGTGGTTGGAGAGACAAAATCTGACTGGCCATTGGGGATCACTGGCTCACCCCTGTAGCTAAAGTAGGAGAATTCACAGTTCTACGATAGCACTTGGAGTGGGGATCCATGCATCCCCAAATGGAAGAGATGCGGGACAATCAAAATTTTCTTTCCTACAGAAAGAACAAATGCTGGCTCAATTGAGAGAAGATGGGTTCCTTGACCTAAGTTACTTCCTGAGTCTTTGTAGGCAACATTTTCCATTGCTTTGAAACCATCTGATAGTAAAAGGAATAACATGGGGTTATTGTCCTTACTATTTATTAAGAGTATGGTGATTTCCCCCCAACACCTTACATTTCCAAGGCTGCTTGCAGTGTCATCATTGGAAATTATTTATGCATGTCTATCTCTTTCTTGAAATCTCAAGAACACAGACTGGAAAGATGAGCCTAAAGATTCCGTAGATGTCACCTTCCTTCTGCTCAGATCATATTTGGGAAGAGGAAGTTCAATGTTTGGTGAAAATGCCTGAGAGGATCATTGATATAGTTTATAAATCTAGTAGAGCCTATCTTTTTCATTAGATTCTGGAGAGACCCACCCAGCTGGTAAAAGTCCTAGACATTTTATTCTTATGAAGAATCATTAAGAAAACTGGAGGTATTATTTATCTTGAAAAACAGAAGACATACTGTTACTAAAATTGCCTGAAATTATCACAAGTTTTGAGTCAGTGATGATAAAACGAGTCTGTGTCATGGGTCAATGTTTAGGACCCTCATAGACCCTAATATATTTCCGCAGATTAGTCCTCCCTGTAGACAAAATTACTGTCAGTAGATTCTGGCCAGTAATTTTATCTATAGGGAGGACTAATCTGTGCAAGTATGTTAGTCTGCTCAACAAAATACCATAGACTGAGTGACTTAAGCAACAGAAATTTATTTTCTCACAGTTCTGGAGGCTAGAAGTCCCAAATCGAAGTCTGGCAGGGCTGGTTTCTGGTGAGGGCTCCCTTCCTGGCTTGCAGATGACTGCCTTCTTGCTGTGTCCTCACATGGTGAGGAGAGAGCAAGCAAGCTCCCTGGTGTCTCTTCTTATAAGAACACTCATCCTATTGAATCAGGTCTCCCCAGCTACTCCTGCTATGATCTCATTTAACCTCAAGTACGTCTTATTACATAAAGGTCCTATCTCCAAATACAGTTACATTGGGGATTGGGGTTTCAACATATGAATTTGGTGGGGGAGGGCATTTAGTTTATAATAGGAAGGAACAGTAGATTTATTCTTAATCCTGGTGAATCTCATCTTCCTTATCTTAAAAATGGAGAAAAAGAATATATTAAGATTAGCTCAGCTTCGAGTGACCCAAAATTCAAATTTAAATTAATAGTTGCCTAAACAAGATAGAAGTTTAATTCTTTCGATACAAATAAGTCTAGAAGGGAGCAGGGAGGGGTAGTTTGGCAGCTCTATGATCATAAGGAATTCCAGATTCTTCTTTTTTTTCTTTGAGACAGAGTCTCATTCTGTCACCCAGGCTGGAGTGCAGTGGTGCTATCTCGGCTCACTGCATCTTCCACCTCCCTGATTCAAGCAATTCTCCCACCTCAGCCTCCCAGGTAGGTGGGACTACAGGTGTGTACCACCACACCAAGCTAATTTTTGTATTTTTAGTAGAGATGAGATTTCGCCATGTTGACTAGGCTGGTCTCGAACTCCTGACCTCAGGTGATCTACTCGCCTCAGCCTCCCAAAGTGCTGGGATTACAAGTATGAACCACTGCGTCCAGCCAGGTTCTTCATTTTATTGTTCTATCTTCAATGCGTAACTTCTATTTTATAATCCAAGATGGCAGTTTGAGTTCCATGCCCAAAACATTTTAGCCATCAAGAAAGAGGACAAAGATGAAGAAGAGTATGCCTATTTTATTTAAGTATTTTTTCTGGATGTTGCACACGTAATTTCCTTTTATGTCTCCTTGGTCAGAACTCCTACACTGAGCTAACTTGGATTAAACGAATGCCAAAGTGCCTTCCAAGTCTACAGTTCTATGATGCCTCCTAAGAGTGAATGGAGGACTCACTGTGAGGTTTCTGATTATTGACTCATGATACAGACTCGTTTTAACATCACTGACTCAAAACATGCGATAATTTTAGGCAGAAGCAGAAATGAAATGAACTTCTTTTGTAAGCAAAAGATAAGTTAGAATGTAATGAGATGATTAATATTTTGAAAGAAAAACATGCTTCAAACACAACTCAAGGAGTCACGGACTTGAGAATAGTTGGTAGACAAAGTAGAAAATAATCTTATCTACTGATCAAAGCAGGTCTTCTAAGCTTTCATTTTGTTACTGAACAATCAGTAACAAATGTTACTCATATGCTTCCAGATGTGCGTGGAAGACAATACCATGGCACCAGATTTTGAGAAAAGAAAAGCTTTATTTTGAGTCAACTGGCAAGGAGACAGGGGGAAATGCTCCAATCTGTCTCCCTGAGCTGAGGGCTTGGGTGGGTTTTATAAGCATAGGGTAATGAGGTATGATCTGATTGGATCTTGCAATGAAGTGATGCCAGGAGGCATGATCTGACTGGATCCTGCCATGGGGTAATGCCAGAGTTTGATCTGATTGAATCCTGTCATTGGTGTCCACCTCTTAATTCAGTCCCTGCTCCTCTGCCCGAGCACTTAGGCTCCCTCCGTGGTTGTACACTTGGTTCATCTGGGCATGCTGTGGTTATATGACCTTCCACTTGGGAGTCCATGGCATGTAAAAAAACTCACAACTTTGTTACATAAAAATTGAAGTAGATTGGTTTAGTCCAGTTACAATTTTAGTTAAAAGTCAAGGAATTTGATGAAACGACCTCCAAGGTACCTTTCCAATAATTCTATACAAATTTGAGTGCATAATAGAATAATATTTCTAGGTTTGCCCCACCCAGTTAGCAAAATATCTTCTTTTTTTATCCTCTTCCTTCTACCAGTCATCTGCTGCCACATAACAAATTACAGCAAACAGTGGCTTAAACACACATTTATTATTCCCAGCTTTTGAGGTCAGGAATCTGGGCATGGCTTAGCTGGGTTCTCTGTTTTTGTCTCTCACAAGGCTGTAATTGACATGTCAGCCAGGGCTGAGGTCTTGTCTGAAAGTTTGACTATACTTTCATACAAGGTGGTTCTGGATGGCTGAGCATATTTTCTGTACAGTTTTGTTTGATTTTTCTCAAAGAGGGTCCCCCAATTGTATAAGGTTCAGCTCCCTCCACCCTCTAGAAGGGACCTGCCTCTGCTTCCCTCTCACTGTTGATTCTGTGACTCAGGATCCTCTTTCTAAGTAGCTGAGTGCCTGTGAGCTCTCAGGAGGATGGAGATCATAATGCCTCTGCCTTCATGTTGCCCTTGGGATCCCTTTCAGCTCTTACAGCAGGGTCCACAGCCAGCAGGCCCAGAGCGACCGCCTAACCTAGGTGCCTCTCAGAAACGAGCCTATTATTCATTAACAAGCCTGGTTATTTTATGGGCCAATTAACTAGGGAGGCCATGGAAGGGAAATTCCAACATTGTGCAAGTCTACATCTCCCCCTCTTCATCTCTCTTTTCTCCCTGCTGTAGTTTGGGTTTCTGCCACTGTTTAAATTTAAGCCGATTTGCTATCCCAGCATCTGCAGTTTGATTATTTGACTATTGCCTGGCTCTTGGTGAAACCACTGGGGACCCCACTAGCCAGTGATTAAATCTGGGCCATGATTACAATGGTTTTATTTTAGCTGGGCCTTTGTTTATGGGCCCACTGGTATTAGAGTACAATGTTATTGTAATGAGGTATTAGCCTCATAGAAAGAGTCATGTGAAGCAAGTGGCTGAGGCGCGCCAGACAAATGGACTCGATTATTTGGCCAAAAATCTTTGCTTGATCTTCCATTTGGTTGTGAAAGAGAGCGTGTGGAGCAATTGCAGAGGAGGCTGGCCGTTACTGAACACTTACTGTGTGTCAGGCAAGACTGTGGCGCTGATCAATGTTATGCATTTTATTTTGAAATGATCCGGAGAGGTGGGATTACTAACACATTGATATTTACAGAGGAGGCACAGAGTAGTTAAGAAACTGCCCTTAGTCACACAGCTAGCAAACGGAGGAGGTGTGTGCTACCCAGTCTGTTTGACTTCAAGGGCTCTGTTTCTTTTACTGGATGATGTGGATGTACTTGGTTGGGCACTCCCAGCCCCTATGGGTCTTTTTTCGTTTGCTTGTTTGTTTTTGATCTGGTGGTCTCAGTTTCAGACTTTCTTTCTGGTGGGTGCTGCCTGATGAGAGGAAGTCCTGAGAAGTAAGAATTCAGGTAAAGTCATTGTAGGAAGAGTCACCAAGACTGTTTTTGCTATCCCAAGAGCAGGGTCTCATTCCAGCTCTGCCATGGGAGTTTGTGTTTTCCTTGGACAAGTCCCTGTCTCTCTGCCTCTCCATTCCCCGTTTCCTTCTCCAGCATTATCACCTACCACTTTCTATCTAGCTCATGCTGCATTAGCTTCACAGGATGCAATTAGTTTATTTGTAAGTGTTCTCAGGAAACACTGATAAGGGAGAGAGAACATGAGACAAAGGGGGGAAGTAAGCCAATATCCAGTGAGTTATTAAGTACAGTCTCTTGTGGGCAACTGCTGCTTAGTCCTGCTGGGGACTCCAGGGCCAGTGTAGGACACACACGTTAGAGTTATGCCACCTGAGGGCAGGTAGATCTTCTGTGACTTTGGAGAAAGCAGTCTAAAAGTTGCAAGTTTTGGCAATTGGAAGACTGGCTAATGTGCAGAGAACTGCCCAGTGCCAAGAGGCTATGAGAATGTCATTGACGCTGTTCTTATACAATGAGAAAAGTAAACCACAATTTGTTACCTCTGGAGTAGGGTTTTCTGTTGTTTCCAGTTAAAGGGATTCCTAAGATGAGCTCTCGTCTAAGGATCCCTTCCTTTCTTTCAGTCCCGTGCACATGCTGCCCTGTACCCCTTTCATACTCTTGCCTCTGCCTGGTGTTCTTTCTCCTTCTACAGAGACTTTTCATCCTTTCAGTATGGCTGTGTCTGATCAACCGGTCAAAAGTTGACTGCTCTTTGAACCCAGGTTTGTCCATTTTTTAATGGTTAGATTCAAGAAGCATACATTCACCCTGTTGAAAGATTCTAAATACTCCCATTTTCCGTACTGACTGTCGTGAAAGCAAAATAAACAAGAGACCATCAGCCCAGGGCTGTCCCTATGTTTTTGTAACAAATTGCAACCTAACTTAGTACTTCAACAAGCCAAAACCTACTTTAGGAGTATTTTTTTGTAACAAATAACTGAATTTCAGCCAATCACAGACATCCAACTGATCAGACCATGCCCCAGTAAGGCAAATACCTATCTGTAATGAATCAAGTTATTTCTGCACTTTACTTCTGTGTTCAGCCCATAAAACCTCACTTCCCACGCTGCAGAGCGCAGCTCTCAAAACCTCTTCTGGTTCTGAGTGCTGTCCCCTTCACGACTTGTTTTTTGCTCAAATAAATATTGTTAAATTTATTTTTTCTAAAGTTTTCCACTTAACATTGGTAACACACAGTTCACTCTCGCCAGGGACTACACTTTGAATAGTATTGCTTTGCACAATTCCGTACATTTGTACCTATTGAAGACGTTCTGTTTAGCTATTGCTGCATTAAAAAAATGACCCCCAAAACTTCCTCGCTTCAAACAACAACAATTTTATAATCTCAGATAATGTATTTGGGTCAGGAATTAGAAAAAGGCTCAGCTGGTCAATTCTGGTTTGGGATCTGTCATATGGTTGCACCCAGTGGCTGGACTTGGACTAATGCAGGGCTGGGGAAGCTGGGGGCTGGTTGGACATCTCTGTCTTTGTGTAGTCTCAGGGCTGTTCCATGTCTTTGTGTAGTCTCAGGGCTGTTCCATGTTGTCTTTCTGCATAGGCTAGCTTGGACTTCCTTCCAGCATGGCAATTTCAGGGAAGTGGACTGTTTACCTGAGGGCTTAGATGTCAAACCTGAGTGTCCTAGTAGGCAAGATGGTATCTCAGTCATCTTCTAGGAACTGGCCTAAGAAGTCATGAAGCATCAGTTTGAATACCTGTTGGTTGAGACAGTGACAAAAGTGAACCCATATTCAAGGGAAGGGGAAATACATCCCTCTTCTTGATGGAGGTAGCAAGAGTCTAGAAGAACATGTGAGATGAGAGATATTGTTGCAATCACCTTTGGAATATATGATCTGTCTCCTCCTATGGGGTGGTATACATATGGGCTGGGTGTGAGGGGCAAAGAATGAAGGCATAAAGCCTTTTAGAAAGCTGGTCTAGGTGAAAATGGAATGGGATATTATATAAGCAGTGGAAAAGGAGAGGGGAAGCTGGTTTGTATTATTTAGGAGGTAGAAATCACTAGGAAATGGTGACCAGGATGTGAAGAGTGAAGGAGAACAAGAACACAGATATACCAAAGATTGTTGGCTTGGTGGTTTGGGTGGATGGTGGGTCATTCACTAAGTTAGAGAATGTAGGAGGAAGAGCAGGAAGCAGGAGTGGGGCTGTTGATAGATTTGGCTTTGGACGTGCTGAGTTGGAGTCATATTGCGTGAGTCATTAAAACTCTTCCAAGTATAGGACTGAGTGACAGTGTGGAAATTGGAAAAGACTATATCCAGGTCTTCAGAGTCTCTCACAGGAGTGTGTCAGATGCTCCAAGAAATTGGGCAACAGAAAGGCTGGATTATAGGGTAGATTGATACATTCAGGCAAGGAGGCTGGTTGAGGCAGCATAGTGCAGCGTTTGCAAAAGTTGCCTGATTATCAGAATCACCTGGAGAGCTTGTTAAAAATAAAAATTCCCAGGCTCCACCCCAAACATACTGGATCAGAATCTTCAGGGGAGAGGCCTGGGAATCCCGCTTTTTAATAAATGCCCCAGGTGAGTCTGATCAGGCAAGTTTGGCAAATGCTAAGGAAGTGATTATAGGGCTCTGCATTACGTAACAGCAGGAGTGTCATTCACATACACAAAATGTGAGTGGTCCTCCCTGATGTGTACTAAACTGTCACCCTAGATTAAGAGCTCAGGCTCTCAAGTTAAACAAGTATGTGTGTCAATTTGAGCTCTACTGCTTCCTCCTATGTGATCATGGGAATGTAAAACCACTCTCAGTCTCAGCTTCTCATCTGTAAAATGGGAATAATCATCTCCTTGATAAAGTTGTTGTCATATGATTCTATGAGTGCATTTCAACACCAATTATCCCACAACTGGGTGTCCAACAATTCAATTTAATCCTAACACTAACAACCTGGAGTTAGTGTCAGATCCCACAAGTTAAAAGGGAAGGTTCCCAACAAGACTACCCCTACTTCAGATGTCAGCTGCACGTGGGGTCTCCAGGCTACTCATACTTTTGTCCAACTTGGCTACAAATGTGGGGGCTGACCCCTTCTCAGGTGTGATAATTCACTAGGACAACTCACACAACTCAGGAAAGCACTATATTGATGATTACCATTTTATTATAAAGGACACAATGATCAGCCAGATGAGGTGGCACATAGGGCAAGGTCTAGAAGGGTCCCAACCACAGAAGCCTCTGCCCTGTGGCATCCAGGGAACACATTCACCAATCAGGAAGCTCCTAGAGCCTTGTTGTTCAAAGTTTTTATTGAGGTCTCAATTCTGTAGTCATGATTCAATCAGTGGTTGAGGGATTGAACTCAGTCACCAGTGCCCCTCTCCTCTCCAGAGGTTGGGGAAGAGAGTGCTGAAAGTTCCAGCTCTATAATCACATGATTGACCTTCTTGGTGAGCAGCTCCCATCCTGAATCTATCTAGGGAAACTGCCAGGAGCCACTTTATTGGCATAACAAAGACATTCCTGTCACTCAGAAAATTCCCAGAGTTTTTAAAGCTGTGTGCCAGGAACTGGGACCAAAGACCAGATATATTTTTAAAATTATACCACAATGCTCAAGTGAGCTACCACAATAGCTCACTTTACATGAGCTAATGATGTCAAGTGTTCTGCATAGTACCCAGCATATGGCAAGATCTCAATAAATAATAAATGTGATAATAAAGAAATAGATACAACAACAACAATAATAATAGTAATTAGTAATTATAGTAGTAGTACTAAAGAAGGACTTAAGTTGTCAGGTTTACAGCATACATGGAGTCTGGATTTAGGGATCCATATAGTTAAATTTGAAACACAAGCTCTAGACCAATAGTAGAAGTGTGTGATTTGCAGTATCCCTGAGCTTTGAGCTGTAAGTGCTCAAATCTCTTCAGCTGAGAGTCAAGATTTGTACTAGAACTGCTATCCTTAGACTTTGGTGGGCACCAGAATCATGGGTGAAGCTTCTTAAACATAGAGACCCATGGATTCCATT
Organism: Piliocolobus tephrosceles; assembly: GCF_002776525.5. Lineage (NCBI taxonomy): Eukaryota > Metazoa > Chordata > Mammalia > Primates > Cercopithecidae > Piliocolobus > Piliocolobus tephrosceles. The sequence goes on along the minus strand of NC_045443.1, from coordinate 103,638,602 downwards.
ATGGATATTCTGATTGGTAGGGCTACTGTGGGAACAGAACACCTGTAACTTTTTTTTAACAAGTTTTCCAGGTGATAATAATTCATGTTAAAGGTAGAGAAACCACTGCCCTAGAGCCTCTATGTGAGAATCAAGTTGTCCAAGCTTTGAGAGAAGGCTGGAGAAACTGGACGGAGATGTGGCAGACACTGTTGATTTCCTGCCTGACAGTCATTATTTCTCTTTCGTACTTGCCACAAAGACAACAATTTGGTCTCAGATGATGGCAGCCATACTACTCTGGAAAGGCTGGGTCCTTCTCCACCCCCAGGGGTAAGTGTGAAAGCCACTCAGGTGAAAGTACTCTCCTTTCACTTGCCTTCAGAAAGTCTGAGTGTGGCCAGGTGATGCAACGCTGGCCAGCGGGCATGAGGGGAGATCATTTGGGGGATGGGAATGGCTATCATTGCTGGTTAGATTAAAAAGGTAAGGAGGAAGATTTCCTTTTACTGCCTTCGAGCCTATAGTTGGTAAGTGATATCTGGAGGTGGATCAGTTATCTTGGAAACATGAGGCAAGCAAGCTTAGGAAGATGGGCTGGCACAGTGAGCATGGTACAGTGGAAAGAAGTCTTTGCCCTCAAAAAAGGGTCCATGAATACATCATTGAGCTAATGGGTGAATCCGTCCAGGAGCCGCTCTCCCTCAGGAGTTCTTAATACAAGTAACAGAGGCTATCTAATGGGAGTTTTTTTTCCATTCTTGACTAAGGCCCCAAAAGTTAGTCCTACAGGCACCTCTCCCCTCCTCCCAACATTATATCCAGGGAAGTTCTAGGCTAGACTTCTGGATCTGGGAACTACTGAAATTTTGGACCAGATGACTCTGTGTTATGAAGGGCTATGCTGTGCATTGTAGAATGTTTACCAGCATCCCTGCTCCTCAGCCTCCTGGATGCCAGCAGCACCCTTCTAGGTGTGACAACCAAAAGTGCCTCCTGACATTGCCAAATGTCCTCAGGAAGTGGGTAAGGGAGACAGCACTATCCTTCACTGACAGCCATTGCTGTCTGTGAATTACCTCTTTAGGTCCCCTTCCCTTGGTTTAAGATGAAGAGAATGATTCACAGACATTAATACGTCCCCACTGTACCCACACTGGCAGCTGTCCAAACTTGTGGGCTCCAGGCTTCCACTGTGTTGGAGGTGAGCATAATTGGAGAGTTCTTGGGAGAACTTTGGGATGCCTGGATGTTTTGGGAGACCCAGGGACTGTTGCCAGACTCTGGCCTGGAGAAGTTTAAAGGCGAGAAACTGGTGGAGCGTTATGTGGCAGAACAGCAAGAGTGGAGGCCTCCGTGGCAGGGGACAGATGGGGAAGCCATGCCAGATCACCATGGAAGGATTCACCCTTGGAAGTTCGAGGCAGGTGAGGGCTGTGTAGGGTGTATGGGGGCAGGTGGTGGTAATTGGTCAGTGGCAGGTGGATTATCTTTGCTCAAAAATAGTGTGGCAGGAAGTAGCTGAGGCGAGAGTCTCCAGTAACCACAAAAATGTCTCCATCTGCCATCAGATGGCCACAATGCCAGGTAACAATGGCACCAACTGATTAGGATCTTCCTCTTATTCCTGTTCTGCCCTATAGGGATCAGAGAAGCAACATTAGCAAGCGAGAGACAGCTGGAGCAAGGAACAGAAAGATACCCCTGTCCTCCTTACTCATTAGAGACTTTCTAGCTTCAGCCTAGCATGAACTGGGTAAAAAGGAGGGGCTGGAAAATGAGGAAGAACCTTTAACTTGGATGAGAAATTGAGGTTTTGATATTTGACTGGGCTGGACTTTTATCACATGGTAAATGAGATGATTAGTTAATACCTAATAGTAATCAGAAAAACTAAGGACTCTTCCCAAGCTATCATACATGGCAGGGTCAGCAAACTTTTCTGTAAACGGAATATAGAGTAGACATTTTAGGCTTGGTGAGCCTTGGGGTCTCTGTTGCAAATACTCATCAACTCTATCTGTTTCACGTACTCCATTCTACTACTATAATGTGAACGCAGCCACAGACAATATGGAAACGAATGGGCGTGGCTGTGTGCCTATAAAACTTCATTTAAAAAGCAAGCCGCTGGTTGGATTTGTTCTATGGGCCATTGTTTGCCTAATCAAGGGGTTCACAGTTTGGGTTTGGGGAGCTGCGAGCTGTTAGTGAAGTTCTGAAAGACTAAATGTGTCTTTCTTACGCGAGTTAAATGACTTTCTTATGTGAGGCACCTAGAGTAGTCAAATTCATAAAGACAGAAAGTAGAATGGTGGTGGCCAGGGACTGAGGGGCACGACACTGCTTAGCACTTACTGAATACAGCATGTTTGATAAACCAGTTACAAATACCTGTCTTAATTCCTTGTTGCTGAAGCCACTTTTCTATTACTTGTGGCTGAATCAGACACAGAAGAATACCAGAGCACCTGACGTGTAGCCATCGTTATCTTCATTATCCATCTGAATGTTTTGTTTGACAGGGATTACTTGGATCTGGGTAAGAATTCAGTGATTGGTTTTTTTATTTGTTTGTTTGTTTGTTTTTAATTGTGGTAAAAAAAAAAAAAACAACAACATGAGGGCCGGGAGCAGTGGCTCACACCTGTAATCCCGGCACTTTGGGAGGCCGAGGAGGATGGATCACCTGAGGTCAGGAGTTCAAGAAGAGCCTGACCAATATGGTGAAACCTCCGGTTCTACTAAAAATATAAAAATTAGCTGGGCATGGTGGCGTGCACCTGTAATCCCAGCTACTCGGTGGCTGAGGCAGGAGAATGGCTTGAACTTGGGAGGCAGAGGTTGCAATGAGCCAAGATCACACCATTGCACTCCAGCCTGGGTGACAGAGCAAGACTCCGTCTCAAAACAGACAAAAAATAACGTGAAATTTACCATCTTAACCATTTTTAAGTGTATAGTTCAGTAGTGTTGAGTGTTAAATAGATTCATATTGTTGGAAACAGATATTCAGAACTTTTCATCTTGTAAAACTGAAGCTCTTTATGCATTAAACAACACTCCCCCTTCTCCTGCCCCTCAGTCCCTGGCAACCACCATTCTACTTTCTGTTTTTATGAATTTGACTATTCTAGGTGCCTCACATAAGAAAGTCACATAATATTTGTCTTTTTGTGACCTACTTATTTTGTGATTGATTTAGCATAATGTCATCAAGTTTCCTCCATGTTTCAGCATGGAACAGGATTTCCTCCCTTTTAAAGGCTGAAGAGTATTCTGTTTGTGGAAACCACTTTTTGTTTATCCATTCATTTATGGATGGACTCTTGAGTTACTTCCACCTTTTGGCTGCTATGCTATGCAAATGCTGCTATGAACACAAGTATAAAAATATCTCTTTGAGATTCTGCTTTCAGTTGTTTTGGTTGTATACCCAGAAGTGGGATTGTGGAGGTCATACAGTAGTTCTATGTATTAGTCTGTTCTTGCACTGGTATAAATACCTGAGACTGGGTAATGTATAAAGGAAAGGGTTTTAATTGGCTCACAGTTCTGCAAGCTGTAGAGGAAGCATAGTGGTGTCATCCTCTGGGAAGGCCTCAGGGAGCTTACAATCATGGTGGAAGGCAATGGGGAAGTGAGGCATCTTACATGATAGTAGCAGCAGAAAGAGAGAGAGGGGGGAGATGCTATACACTTTTAAACAACCAGATCTCACTCAGTATCATGAGAATAGCACTGAGAGGTTGGTGCTAACCCATTTATGAGAACTCTATCCCTGGGATCCAATCACCTCCCACCAGTCCCCCCAGTCCCCACCTCCAACACGGGATTACAATTCAACATGAGATTTGGTGGGGACGCAGATGGAAACCACATCATTCTAATTTTAATTGTTTGAGGAACCGCCATCCTGTTTCCCACAGTGGTTGTACTATTTTACAGTTCCACGGACAGTACTATTATTTTTGTTTTTGTTTTGTTTTTTAAAGAGAGTATGGGTGTTTATTTTTATGAGTGAAAAGCATTCTTTTTCCTTCGCCCTCTCTGACTTCCTTTGACCTAACTGACACAAGGCCATCCTTCTGGCGTAGGATTTTCTGTGACCTCTGCAGAGTAAGTTGGCTCCCTTCAACATACCCCCAGCACCCTATACCTCCCCTTCTGCAACACTCTCCATGCTTTGGTTGGCAGCTTTCACCTATCTTCCTCAGTGAAAACTCTGTCAGGGCAGAGCTGGGCTTGCCTTCTTCCCAGCTGGTTCTCTGGCCCAGTTGGCAGCACATAGTAGGTGCTCATTAAATGAATGCTTCTTGACTGAATGAGTTGCAGCCTCCCCTCCAACTCTTGCCCTTCCTTCTCTCCCTTTCCAGTTCTGCTGTCAAGTGGCCTATTGGAGAAAAGGGCATGGATGATGAAAATACAGATGAGAAAAAGGGGTGAGGAATTCTGTGCAAATGAACTACATTCAGCAACAGCAAATTCACTGCATTCTTTAGAAGCCTATGAAAATCTGGCAGACAAAAAAGGGTCTTGTGAGTGGGTGTCAAATGATGAGTGTAACCAGGGATGGACATTTTTTAGAAGTGGGGAAAGAGATGAGGCATTGCTATGTCCTCTTAGACAAGAGAGAACAGTGTCTTCCAATTTTAAAATGTCTCTCTTTTTCTATAAAAGGCTTAATTGATGGTTTAGGGAGATTTTCTTCCTGGGAAAAGCAAATTCTGCTGTGTTAGCATCAATACAAGGAAGCCTTCTCTGGAATGAAGCAGTCTCTTGTAGGTGAAAACAGAGAGAAATTCTGCTCCACACCTTGCATGCTCAGCGGCATATATGGACAGAGAAAAGATTGATTTTTTTGTGTTCCTTCTTTAAAAATATTTTTGTTTTGAGTTAGTACCAGATCTACAAAAAAAGTTGCAAGAATAGCACAGAAATTTCTTGAGTATTCTTATCTAGATTTCCCAAAGGTTAACATGTTTACCACATTTGCCTTATTATTCTCTCTCTGTAAACATGTTAGCATTTCTTTTTCTGACCTGCTCAAGAGGAAATTGTAGACATGATGCCCCCTTCACCTCTTTTTCTTTTCTTTTCTTTTTTTTTTTTTGAGACTGAGTCTCACTCTGTCGCCCAAGCTGGAATGCAGTGGCCCTATCTTGGCTCACTGCAAGCTCTGCCTCCTGGGTTCATGCCATTCTCCTGCCTCAGCCTCCCGAGTAGCTGGGACTACAGGCATCTGCCACCATGCCTGGCTAATTTTTTTGTATTTTTGGTAGAGACGGGGTTTCACCGTGTTAGCCAGGATGGTCTTGATCTCCTGACCTCATGATCCTCCCGCCTCAGCCTCCCCTCCCAAAGTGCTGGGATTACAGGTGTGAGCCACTGCGCCCGGCCATCCCTTCACCTCTTAATACTTCAGTGCAGATTTTCTCTAAGAATCCAGAATTTTTTTTTACAATAATGAAAATCAGGCAACGTACATTGATATAATGCTATTAACTATAACTATTATGAAATAAAACTATTACTAATACTATTAACTAACATAGATCTTATTTAAATTTTGCCAATTGATCTAATTGCTGTCTTTTATAGAAAAAGAAAAAACATGTTTCAGATTCTGGATCCAACCCAGGATCAGGTGTTGAATTTAGTCATTATATCCCTGTTAGTTTCCTTCAATATGGAAGTCTCTGTGACTTAGACATTTTTTCAAGAGTATGGGCCAATTATTTTTTAGAAGATCCCTCCATTTAGATTTATCTGATGTTTCCTTATGGGTTGATTGTGATTTGTGTTTTTGGTAGGAATATTGCAGGAATGATGCTGCATCCTAAATACTGATTTTTAAAAGGTGATCATTTCAAAAAGTTTGATATTCAAGAATATTTGGAAGCATCACAGAGTGGTCATAATCGCAGGCCTCAGGATTACTTGCTGGATATACAGTTTGAGAGTGTGAACTTGAGAGAGTCAGGATTCACCTGACTGAGGCTTACTTTCCATCTGTAAAATGGAAACAGTGGCTTACACGTGTTGAGCATTTACTATTGCCAGAGGCTTCTTCAAATACCTTATAGGTAGTGGCTCATTTCATCCTAATGACAACTCTGTGACAGAGGTATTTTAAAAATGTTGTTATCCTCCTTTTACAGATGAAGAAAATGAGGCACAGAGAGGTTAAGCAGCTTGCCCAAAGCCACACAGTTGATATATGGTAATGATGAGATTCCAACCCAGTTGCTCTGTCTCCAGAGGTTGCCTGGTTAGTCACCACACCATATTGACATCTTAACCTTATATCTTAGAAGGTTGTTTGCGAAAAATACAGAAGGATATGTAGAGCAAGCATCTAACCCTGTGCTTGGCACATAATAAACACTAAACAATAATTTTATTTATTTATTTATTTATTTATTTATTTATTTATTTAGATTGAGTCACTCCACCCTGGGGTGGAGTGCAGTGGCACGATCTCTGCTCACTGCAAGCTCCACCTCCTGGGTTCATGCTATTCTCCTGCCTCGACCTACCAAGTAGCTGGGACTACAGGCGCCCGCCACCACGCTCGGCTATTTTTTTTTTGTATTTTTAGTAGAGATGGGGTTTCACCATGTTAGCCAGGATGGTCTTGATCTCCTGACCTCATGATCCACCTGCCTCAGCCTCCCAAAGTGCTGGGATTACAGGCGTGAGCCACCGCGCTTAGCTAAATAATAATTTTAATATTTTTCTTTATTCCATTTGTTTATTTTACAAATGACTTAGTTAAGGAGATACTTCAACTGAATGATACTGAATGATCAGGAACATAAGGCTGTCCCTAGAACAGCTGACATTTATGAGTCCCCTGGGCCTCATGAAGCGCTGACGTCAACCTTGGGCTATGGGAATGAGTGAAGGAGAGGAGGGCGGCTGTCATCTGTACGTGGCCAACGCACACATCCTAAGCATTCACAGATGGTCAGTGCCTAGTGGTGGCTTGGCTCACCAAGGGAAGCCTGGTGAGGAGACTCCCAAAGCTTTGGAAGCCTTTGGAGGTGCCTTAACATCTTGATGGCATTTCTTTTTTAGGCTGTCATAAAAGTGTGTTCACATTTCCCTCATTTTAGGGGGACACAGGGAGAGGCAGCCAAATCAGATCCTGTTGGTCAGGAACAGGGATGCTTTGAGATTAGAATGTGTGATATTAGGGAGGGGATGGAGGAGGTCGTTTAAAGTGAGCTGAGTTCATCAAATTTTTGCAGGAATAACCATTTTTTTTTCCTTTCCTGGATGGGAGAGATATCAAACAAATGGCATACTCCTTTGTGTGTGGGACATGGTTATGGGCCAGATTTCATGGGCACGTTTCAGGGACTCTGTGGAGTCCTTTAATTATATACACAGAATAGTGAGTGAACATGTATGTGTTTACATGTATTTTCCCAGAGAGAGAGTCCCGGTGTTTATCAAACTCTCAAAATGTTCTGCTCCTTAAAACAGGAAAAAGAAAAATCCTTAGTGGTAGGGAGAGAATATGAAAGAGAAGGTAAGAGATTCAGAGTAAGAGACAGAAGATCAAGATCATCTCACTATAGTTATATAAGAAGTTGCTAGGAAACCATTCATTGACTTTGTCAATTATAAACATTTTCTTCTTAACTCAAAAGAAATAGACCTCATATCAGTCTGATTATGAGAACACAGCTGTTTATTAGTTGGCAAGGACTGGGGCTGGGTGTGTTTTTTGTGTGTGCATGTGTGTGTGTGTGCATGCACGCACACAAGTGTATAGGGAGGTAGGGATGGGATAGAAACGAAGGAAGGAAGGTGGGTGGAGCAGAGCTTGCTGGGGAATGCAGAGATTAGGTATATGGGTTTCTTCTAGCCTTAAGAAGGAGCAGAAGCTTTCCTGCAGCAAGCCTTCAGTGGCTGCCCCATAATTATGATCCTGGATGGCAGTGATGGCGGCCACAAAATGACAGAACCCGTCCTTAGTGACCCAATGAGAGGATTTCTGCTATCCTTCGAATCTGCAAACTTCACAAAGGACTCATGTCTCCTGAAAGGAAAAACAGAAGTGAAAAAGGCTGCTTAGCTATTTAACCTCCTCTTCTTCAGTGGAGTGCTTTTAATTTTGGGGGCCTCATTCTAGGTGTGGCTTTGGCCTGTCTCATGTAGGTTATAGAGACAAGTGACCAGACTTCCTGGATGTTCAGGGCATCCTGATTTCACATTTTTGATTCATTGATTAGACTGTTCTAGCTTGACTCCATCCCTTTGAGGGTCTGTCCCCTTCTGGAAGATTTCCAGAAGTCAGGACCCCTCCCCTGACTCTCCAAAAAAGAAAAAAAAAAAAGAAAAAAGAAAACAAAAACACTCAGAGAACATGAGGGCTTCAGCATCGGACTCTGCTCTGCTCCCTAATGGGTCTTACTCATTTCTTTCCTCTCTGTTGAAGACCTTTTGCCAGTTCCCTGTCCTTGCCTCTTCTAAGTCATTCATTCATTCATTCATTCATTCATTCATTCATTCATTCATTCATTCA